>NW_020230582.1:0-315115 GCF_003227715.2 Harpegnathos saltator | reverse complement strand
GAGATGGCTTTGAGGAAGGGGTGAAATTGGTCTTAATGGGAAAAAAGTCTCAAGCCAATTAGCGAAGTTAAAAGACATCGTGGGAGGAGACAGTTAGTTTTTGGACATATGAATATGGAGGGCTAAAGAGTGGAGCGTGGTGTTCTCATAGTTTTAGGTGGATATGATATGATTGGCTGAATGAATTAGGCGCGACAAGCGTGGAGGTGGTGGATTCTTGAGATAGAGAAATGTACAAGTGCGGCTGGAAAAATCAAAATGCCGTAAATCAAAGACTGAGATCAGATTTTACGACTATCAGTGAAGTAAGCTTTGTTGGTTGACTGATAGGGCACATATGGTTTTGGATTGGGAAGATGTAAGTTTCAAGTTTAGAGCAGGAATGCTCTGTGTTGCTTGTTTTACTGAAGGTTTGTTAGCGCGGAGTTTTAAATTTTTTATAACTAGGACGACGGACACACTTGGCGAACCTACCCAGATATAAACTTTAAACGAAGACGTAGATTTTTACAACAGGGCACTGTTTCCTGTTATGGAATTTTCCCGAATTGCCTTTCATTTGGCGCGACGGCTGTTCGCCAGATGGGTCTGTTTCCTAATTTATATTTATATATGTATATATTCCTATTATAGTTATATTAGGAGAATATAAATCCGCGAGAGGAAAAGACAATTTTGTTAGTTAAATCTGCAGGACGTAAACATTCATTATTATTACTTTGTGCGTTAACTTTCCAGAATCCTTCGAATATCATCTATGTTGTCATTAATGTTCGTATTAAGTATTTTTGCTGTTCCTATCTTTTGTGCGTTTCGGAAACTTCGTCCGACGATGTGGTTTCGTAGCGTGATGGTTTACCCACTATCCGTTTTGATCGTTCCATTTCTGTAAGCACAAATATATGAAACATTAAAATGCAGAATGTGTATGACAGATATATTCTATTGTACTCGTATGACAAATAATGAAGAAATTTAATACTCTTACCGTCCATTTCACGTTACATATTTTTCTATTTACAAATTCGCATATGCATTATCCGGTAAAATTGTACAGATATTGAAACAATGAATACGAGATATAGAAATGCAGAAAAGATAAAGAAGAAGATAAAACCAGAGAAATGACTAATCAAGCAGAAATATTCTAAGCCCATAAATACAAGACATCAAATAATCATGCACTTCTTATCGCATTCTTTCATAATAAATGCTAAAAAACATTACGTAGAACATATTATATTATTTCAGTATGTATTATCGCAGCAATAATGTACATCGTTGTTTCTGAATGGCTGTCTTCGTCACTCGCACTATCATCAATTAATGTATTGGGTGAATGCAAAAGTTCGTGCGGAGTTTCAATAGATGGAGTTATAAGCGTCGTAAAGTGTTGTCATTAATACTTCCATCTACATATTATATAACGTTGGAAAGGTGACGTCTTCAGCTGTTATTAAAAAAAAATCATTTGTTTTCATACAAACTGCTTCGAGAAATATCACTTTAAAAATGAGTATCGATAAGGTGCATTTACGGCATGTTATGCTTTACGAGTTTCGGAAGGGAATAAACGTTGCCGCAGCCGTAAAAAACATTCAGAATGTTTATCAGGATGAAGCACCAGCTAAACGAACTGTGGAAAAATGGTTTGCTAAATTTCGGCGCGGAGAATTTAACCTTGAAGACGAGCCACGCTCTGGTCGACCTTCTGACATTGATGACAATGTTTTGCGTACTTTAGTGCTCAATAATCCGCGAATTTCAACAGAAGAAGTTGCTACAGCACTAAACGTTGACCGATCAACCGCTTTTCGGCGTTTAAAAAAGATGGGGTTCGATTTGAAGCTCGATATATGGGTGCCCCATTTGCTGACCGAGAAGAACAAAATCAATCGAATTTCTGCAGCCGTTTCTTTACTCGGGCGGTTCAATAACGAGTCGTTTTTTGGATCGACTAGTGACGGGCGATGAGAAATGGGTCCTCTACAACAATGTTCAGCGCAAACGGACATGGAAACAATCAGGTGAGCATGGTGACGCAATGCCAAAGGCCAGTTTGCACCCGATGAAGGTGATGCTCTTTGTTTGGTGGGATTGCAAGGACATAATCTATTTCGAGCTTCTCCCCGCTGGCGAAACGATTGATTCGGACAAGTACTGTCGCCAATTAACCAATCTGAATCGAGAAATAAAAGAGAAACGTCCGATTTTGTCAAATCGCAAGGGAGTCGTCTTTCATCACGACAACGCCAGACCACATGTTTCGAAAAAGACATTGCGCAAACTGAAGAGCCTGAAATAGGATGTCTTAACGCATCCACCGTATTCTCCTGATATCGCACCATCTGACTATCACTTGTTCCGGTCATTGCAAAATTATTTAAATGGAAAAAACTTTGACTCTTTGGAGGCCTTAAAAAACGGCGTCTCTTCGTTCTTCGAATCTGAACCGCGCAGTTTTTATGATCGAGGCATCCGTATGCTGCCAGAATGTTGGGAAAAGATTATAGAAAACGATGGAGAATATATCATTGATTGAATAAAGATTTTTGTTTGCCTAATCACTGTGTGACTTTTATTCACAAACTCCGCACGAACTTTTGCACTCACCCAATACAACCCCAAAAGGGGATTCTATAACATTTTGCGTAAACTTGGTCTACATTAACATTTATAAAATCACTGCTCAAGTTGCCGCACTTATAAATTTTAACAGCTGAAGATACTATTCCAATATCATAAAAATTATCTACTTCCAAAAATTTCCTTACTTGCAAGTAATGCGAGGAATGTGTACAATGATATTCGAAACAATACAGATTGATCCATCATATAAGATGTAGCAATTGTTTCGTACGTCTATACCTAACATTATTTTACCAAATTGTATTTTACGATAATGAGGACAATGATCACTATTATTAAGTGGCATGGAGACACGAATAGAAGAATCTATTTTCTGATTATCACTTGTTCCGTGCATCTGTACTTCCTACATTCTATTAAACATCTGTTGCAGAGGTAAACTTGGCTTCCTGCAAAATTTCCTAAAAATGGACATGTTGTTTTCAAATGGAAAAGCTGACAAGGAATCTAAACTTCCAAGACGTCTGACATCGTCAGTGAGATGGAGAAGACCGTGTATATTGTATGAATAGAAAGTAGCACCATAGAGAGAACCACAACGGACAAATTTTTGCAGCGCAAATTGTGCAAAATCAAGATATTTGTTCGATGGAGATTGTGATACTAAAATTCTTATAGCACAGTGTAACAATAGGAAATGCTTGTATAATTGTTCATCTAATACACCATAAGTAACAACAATACCTGTGTACAAAAGAATCTGACGAAACTCTGTAGCTTTATATTTGGAGCATGCATCCAGAGGTCTAGGGCGTCTTACGAAATCAGTAGGACAATATTGTCGAAGAATATTCAACCTAGTATTAATTACAGAAATTGATTTTGCACAGAGTTTTGTTCTGCGTATGTATTGGGTGAGTGCAAAAGTTCGTGCGGAGTTTGTGAGTAAAAGTCACACAGTGATTAGGCAAACAAAAATCTTTATTCAATCAATGATATATTCTCCATCGTTTTCTATAATCTTTTCCCAACGTTCTGGCAGCATACGGATGCCTCGATCATAAAAACTGCGCGGTTTAGATTCGAAGAACGAAGAGACGCCGTTTTTTAAGGCCTCCAAAGAGTCAAAGTTTTTTCCATTTAAATAATTTTGCAATGACCGGAACAAGTGATAGTCAGATAGTGCGATATCAGGAGAATACGGTGGATGCGTTAAGACATCCCATTTCAGGCTCTTCAGTTTGCGCAGCGTCTTTTTCGAAACGTGTGGTCTGGCGTTGTCGTGATGAAAGACGACTCCCTTGCGATTTGACAAAATCGGACGTTTCTCTTGGGAGCGTGGAGCGTCAGATAGCTCAGTGGTCTAGAGCAGTCGCCCGGCAAGCGAAAGACCCGGGTTCGATTCCCGGTCTAGCGACTACCGCGCTCTCGATATTTTTCTCTCCTCGGAACGAAAATGAGATGCAGGTCCCGAACACACGGCGTCCCGTCGCCACCTAGTACGCCCTCCTTCTTTCATGATTATTTCTCGATTCAGATTGGTTAATTGGCGACAGTACTTGTCCGAATCAATCGTTTCGCCAGCGGGGAGAAGCTCGAAATAGATTATGCCCTTGCAATCCCACCAAACAGAGAGCATCACCTTCATCGGGTGCAAACTGGCCTTTGGCATTGCGTCACCATGCTCACCTGAAATTGATTCTATGTACTTTCGTCTTAGATATAATATGTTTAGTGTCCAAGAATTTCATAGATATATACGTTCGTAAATTATGAAGTAGAATAATAAGAAAAAGATACTTAGTGAGAAATATAACAATTCAACACGGCATTGTAGGATTTATTGTTTATATAATTAGAAATTATGGAATGGATAATAGTGCATTTCATTTATGACAATGTTGTCAAAACTGTACCATCAAATTGGGTCTGTAATGATATCTGTATTGACTACCTTATAATATAAGTAAAATAATGCAAGCTATATCATCGTGTGTATCTCCAGTTATTAATGAATGGAATGTATGTAAAATACGGCAATTAGCTAATGGTCGTAAATATGGTAAGTTATACGACAATAAGTGTAGAAAACAAATATAATTTTTTAAATTAACGGATTAAATTTTGTTCTTACTAACATCGTATATACACACGCTTGTCCGCATGGAACTATTTTTCGTGTAGTTAACATATAAGAAATTTTATTTTTGTCATAAAATAAGATTGAAATAAACATATGTATTTTTAATGTCTTAGATAATTTCTTAAAAGCTAAAGTTATGTGCGCAAAAGCAGAATATACTTCTGATCTCAATTCAGATATGGAAGTGAAAATACAAGTAAAAAAAAAGCGATTTTTCGATTAAGAGAGTTCTGAAGAGAATATAACTGAAGTTGATTGCAATTCCGACTTTGCACATAGAACTTCTTCTACCAAAGAAATAAGTATTTTATCTTTAAGCTGTTTAAAATTATTGTTTTACATATTTAATTATATATGTACAGTATTGTGACATTATATTAAGATATATAATTCTAACTGATATTTTTAAGCACGCAAAGTAGACAATGAGATTTCGGAAACATCAAGCGATGACTGCGAACGTGACATATTGTCCAACGCAATATTACCATCTTCACCAGGTACAAATATGTATTTAATTCATATAGTAATTAGCATTTTGTTAACATTGCTATATATGTATTGTTTTAATTCTAACAATTACAAATTTAAACTTTTATAGGCGCTATGAAAATATCTGAACACGTTGTGCTATCAAAGAAAGAATCGAATATGATGCAAAAATATACTGGGGAAAAAGATCACGAATTGAATACGATGCAAAAACATACTAGGGAAAAAGATCACGAGTTACCGATGGTAATAACTAGCAAGTCTTCATATCAACCTATGAAATCACGTGATAACTTATATGGTAATATGCTTTACATGATGCATTATATTTCATTTACTATTACCTATGTTTATATGTATCGATTATGATCAATATTTGATTATATTAATATACATATCTGCAAATAATTTACGTTTATTAAAATATTTCATGTTTTAGATGAAAATTTCCAAAAACAGGTTTTACGCCTATTACAAATAATTAATTTACGACAGCAACAAATATCAGAGGATCTTGGCATCTCATTAATAAAAGCGAATTTTGAGAAGAATGAAGAAAATGTGCTTGATGAAAATAGTATATTTAAAAAATTTAATTTTCCGTTGCAAAATCAACAGGTTTTACAGGAGTTAGAAGAATTCCTAATCGAAGATAATAACTTCAAACAATTTGTACATATATTTACTTACTAGAAAATGTTTATTTATGATTTGAATTTATTAATATATTGTTATATTTTCGATCAAAGAGATTATTCAAATCGGAGGAGCATCATGTAAACATATGGTGAAACGCGTTCTGCCAAAAGTAATGTCTAATAATTTAGCTAAAACATACAGTTGGTTAGGTTTCAAAGGAAAAAATAAGTTTCATAATCTTCGCATTTGCTCTGCAATATTAACTTCTACACAGAAAACATATGGTTACTCCGAAGCGATAGTAGAATCTTTAATAAAATATTGACTTGTAAAATCTACTGAATAGCAAAAACATCAACGAGAGACAAATTGTAAGATGTTTTACTTCAGGAAGAAAAGAGATCTCTAATTTTAAGTGCAATGTGATACACAAAGTGACGAATTTATAGTATTAAATAGGTAGTTTATTTTTTTTCCACCAGATTCTGATAGCACATGCACTAATGTAATATGTTACAGAGAGAGAGAGAGAGAGAGAGAGAGAGAGAGAGAGAGAGAGAGAGAGAGAGAGAGAGAGAGAGAGAGAGAGAGAGAGGAGAGGGAGAGGGAGAGGGAGAGGGAGAGGGAGAGGGAGAGGGAGAGGGAGAGGAGAGGGAGAGGGAGAGGGAGAGGGAGAGGGAGAGGGAGAGGGAGAGGGAGAGGGAGAGGGAGAGGAGAGGGAGAGGGAGAGGGAGAGGGAGAGGGAGAGGGAGAGGGAGAGGGAGAGGGAGAGGGAGAGGGAGAGGGAGAGGGAGAGGGAGAGGGAGAGGGAGAGGGAGAGGAGAGGGAGAGGGAGAGGGAGAGGGAGAGGGAGAGAGGGAGAGAGAGGGAGAGAGGGAGGGGGAGGGGGAGGGCGAGAGGGGGGAGAGGGAGAGAGGGGGAGAGGGGGGAAGAGGGGGGAGAGGGGGAGAAAGAGAGGGAGAGAGGGAGAGAGGGGAAGAGAGAGGGAGAGAGAGGGTGAGAGAGGGAGAGGGAGGGAGAGAGAGGTAGAGAGAGGGAGAGGGAGAGAGAGGGAGAGAGTGGGAGAGAGTGGGAGAGAGGGGGAGAGAGGGGGGGAGAGGGAGAGAGGGAGAGGGAGGGAGAGAGAGAGAGAGAGAGAGAGAGAGAGAGAGAGAGAGAGAGAGAGAGAGAGAGAGAGAAAGTGTGTGTATATAGACTTGTTCTTTTTAGCTGTTTTGTTGAATTAGTATATTTAATTGATTGAAAAAATATACCTGTCTCACTTCAATTAGTGCAAGTTGAAAAGAACAAATTGATATATCGCTTCACTCTTATTTTATAAATTAATATATTTATGCATTGCAGGCTAAAGGAAAACTTTATATATTCGTATGTAACTTTACATATTTGTCCACTAACTTTTATTTTAAAGTATATATATATATACATTATATGTTCAAATAAAAACGAGTTGATGATTAAGTGTGCTGTGTTTATTTAAATATTATGTCACATATATCAAATATATATGTTTGTATATACATTTACACATTTATAAGAGTATTCTATATAAGCATATTCAATTTGCAACTTGTCAAAATTGACTCATGTATATATTTAAGTTTTAATAATCTTTATAGGTGCATTTGAGTAACTCGCTATTTAGCGATATCGTGTCATTTTATCCATATTATACGTATATGATATACAGACGTATATGTATAAATAGAATGATACGATAGCGTTGATAATGACCTTGCGAACGCGCTATATATTATGCATCATAAATAAGACTAATGAGATATTACGTCCCAAACAGCACACTCCAGATAGAATGTCCGAAATTGGGATATAAGACGTTTTTAAGATGTCTGAAACACATCTTATGTCCCGGTTTTGGACATTCTGTCTGAGGTGTTTATGACTTATCGGATATCGGATGAAATTATATATCGAATATATCATAACTTGATATCGCGAGTCATAAATACATTAAGTATGAATGGTCTGCACACTCAACGTTCAAATTGCATAATATAAAAGCTAATAAAACTTAATATGTTCATGAGTCAATATTAGCATGAGCTGCAAATTAAATATGTCCATAAAACGTATTTCAAAAGTACCTACAATGTTCTGTGGAACATTCTATACAATGTGCTATATATGTTCATGAAATATTCTAGGGAACATTCCATAAATGTTCGATAAAATATTCTACGAATGTTCTATACAAGTACGTACAAACTCCAATAAAATATTCTATGCACATTCATAAAATATTTATGTGTGTATCATTCGAATATACTATGACCATACTATGAACATATAACTATGTTTTTAGAACATTCTATACAATATACGTATATTCGTCCAGAATATTCATAGTGTGTTCATAAAATATTCTTGTGCTATCTGGGTATGAATGCAGTTTTCGAAAAAATAGAAACTTCGGGTATACAGCACGTTTAAAAATAAAAAAACGGTAATTACGTTATAAAGCGAAGTCATAATCATAATAAACCTGATTTTAAATTATCAGAGATTAGAAAAGAAATAGAAACGTCAAGTCAGTTTCAATCTACAAGATCAATAAAAAACACAATTATTTCAAAGTGAGTACAAAACGATAAAACAGAAAATATTAAGCTTAAAATGAAAATTATGCTTAAAATGTTGAAAATTTAAAATTAAAAGGAACATTAGATACAATTTTTAATTGGTAATTTTTGAATTAACGTTTAGGTACGATAGTTTGCTCCATTTTACTAATATTAGAAATGTCGAAAGATGTATTGAACGTTCGAAAAAGAAAAAAGGATTTGGACAGACCCCGCAAAATTTAACAGACATGAGTATCAGTTTGAAAAAAAAAATGGAAAGATCTATTAAAAATAAATGAAACACATTCATTTGCTGTAGAAACAGTTATTAAAAATAATGATACTAAGGCGGTCATTTTTATTGACAAATTTATAATAGAAAGTATAACAAAATTAACAAATAAGTTAATTATTTTTGTGGACGGTACCTTCGCAACGGTGCCTCAATTACATAATAATAATTGTCAATTATGGTTTATTGTTATTAGAAATAATGACAGAGTAAGTAAAAGAATTCAAAATTATATTCATTAAATAATAATTAGTTTATATTATTGCAAAATACACTCAATATAAATATATAAACAACTTAAATTTTTTTTCTCAAATTTCAGACATATCCTATTGTGTATTCAATAATGGAAAGTCGCACAACCGAAAATTATTTAGATGTTTTAAAAAAAATTAAAGATATTATAGATATCAAACCAGAATATATATTATCTGATTTTGAAAGAGCAGAACAAAATGCGCTTAAGACAGCATTCCCTAATGCAAAAGTTATTGGCTGCTTTTTTCACTACAGCCAGGTAATAAAAGATAAAAATGCACATAATAAGAAACATGAAATGCACTTTAATTTTCATTATATTGTTTTCTTTTTACAGGCTATAATACACAATGCGAAGAAATATAAAATTTTAAAAAACAAACAAGAAATAGGGTGGAATGCAACAAAATTATTAATACCATTAGCATCGTTGCCAGAATCAGTTATAGAAGAAGGTTTTTATATAATCACTAACATTATTTTTTATAAATGTACATATTTAGATGAATTTTTTAATTATTACAAAGAAACATGGTTAAATAATTTTAAACCCAATTCGTTTTGTGTGTATAAACAACTGCATAAAACAAACAATATAAGTGAGCGACACAGTAGAGAATTGAAGGAAAGTCTTCGTAAACATCCAACAATCATAACATTTTTAGATATATTATTAAGCACTCTATTGCATTTATTGCTAGAATATTTTTAGCATTCTTATAATTTAATATTATCTATTACAGAAAAATTAACACAACACCAGAGAAACATTCATAACATGATGAGGAATCCAACATTTTGGGCAAGATCCGATTATAATTCCTCCTTAAAAAGAAAAGAAGTAATATTAAAAGACATTTGGGCCAAAATTGATAAAAGCAAAGATGTAGATTTACTATTAATTTTGTACGAATTATCAAAATTAATAGGAAAGGCGAAACAAACGCATAATATAACATGTTCTTACTTTCTATTTTCTTTGCGATCCTTGACTTCTCGTGACTCTTGCATCTTCCATTTATATAATTTTTATTTTTCATTTTACTGTAGTTGTCTTCTTTAAGGACCAATCCTCAATTTTTGGGAAAAAGTTCATCATTCTTGACCGTAAATCACAACAACCTTACTTGCAGAGGCAAACATAGGCAAAACATCCTGTTTCCTAAAAGATAAGAAGAATATATCAGTCAATACGCTACATGATAAAGTGATAAAAAAATTTCAAGTACAGCTGTCAAAAGCATTGACAATAAACATCAATGTTACGAACCTATTATTAGTTTGATGCATTAATCTGTCATCATACTGCTAGTAACACATCTTACTCTGATATTTGATGTTAGGATGTGATTCAACTTTTGCTTTCTGGGACGCATTCAAGGACACAGTAACCTCAGACTTTGGTAATCTTACTTCACAGAAAAGTGGCCTCCAACTAATAATATTCTGCAAGCACTTGGATAGCTGGGAAGCTGAAACAAAAAATTAATCGAAACAAAGAATCGGTTCAACATCTATCATTACTGACTATACATAGATACTTAATCTTTTATTTTATGTGAATATTAATTACTTATTTGATATGTATTTCTTTATTACAATAGTGGAAAATTTATGCCAATGCGAAGAACTAACAAGGGACATTCGGCAACGCGGAAATTCAAAAAAATCTGAAACTCTGCATAATTGTAGAGCAGATATACCTAATAACAAAACAATTTTTCGTTGGTGCCCAAAAACGGTTTTAAGGGTGGAAACAACCCCTTGAACAAAGTTGATTTTTGTCTTTCTAAGCGAATATTATCGAAACTATTAAAGATATGAAAAAATGTTTTAGACAAAAGTTTTATGGTTTTAAAAGTACTTTATTATGCTATATTTAGATTTTTTAAAAATGTAAAATTGTGTATAAAATACCCCCCCTCATTCTCTTTTTTCAAATTGTTAAAATCAATTGTCCAACCAAAATAAAGCTTATTTTATGACAAATTCAACCATATATAATAACATTATGTTTGGAAAAGGCAATATTGAAAAAAAATTAAACATGCTCTTATATGTATGCTACGCGTACCAAACTTAAGGATTCGCTACTTGACGATGGCATTTCTTTCTTCCTCAAATCTTCCTCATAATTGCAAACTGTAAAAGATAAGGAAGGAAGAAAATAGAAAATCTAAAAAAGCAATAAAGTTGATGTTAAGAAGTAAGTAGGAGAAAAATAGCATGATAAGGATACAGTCACTAATATTTAAAAATGTTATAAATTATAAAATTTCACGTAATAGACGTTTATTTTGCCAACATTGCGGCTACCTTTTTCATTAATTTAAACGACACGCGTAAATATAAATAAATATGTGTGTGTGTGTATGTGTGTTTTTGTACGTGCGCACGTGTGTGTACATCATGGCAACATGCAAAACACTTGTCACAAGTTTTATGACTGTGCGACCAAAATAGCACTCTTTATCAAGTACAGTGCAATCAAGGTTCATTATATTGACATATGTTATCTTCATTCATTTGCATATAAAAGCTGTCCATTTTGGAATACATTTCAGTGTTATTGAAGCAGTTATTGAAGCAGTACGTATATTATTATTGCTGTGAGAAATGTTTAATTAAAATATCCTTAAGATTTGTATCATAATGTCAGTAATAAATCCAGCTAATGTTATTAATTTGTTAATTGCGACATTTCATTTCACAAATATTGCAATAACTCCTGTTAATCATCAAGAGGTGGAACTCCATGATACAATTACTGATTTAATAAAGAGTGCTATACATCACGATATTACGATCGAACATGAGTGGGGACTTGATTTTGACGATCCATCAGAACCGCATGACGTACAATTTGTAGATGTGTACGATATTGATGCTGAAGAAGATAATTATGGAAATGAAGTTTGCACTGTGGATGATGAAGGTGGAAATGTAAACTTAAATTATAAGAAAAAGGCAATCGAATTTTGGAAGAGTGGAAAGAAAGGACATTTATCTCTTACTTCTGTACAACATCGTTTTAGAAAAGTAAAGTTTAATTAAAAAATAAGAAGAATAATATATAGTAAAATACTTGAGGCTTTTACGGTGTACAGTGACCGGCAGTGATTCGTTCCGCGACAGAGAGAACTCTATTTCCCCTCTCGCGGAACGCATCATTGTCGGTCATTGTACATACAGCTTTGACTATAAGTATAAAGCATCCCAAAAAATTTATTTAAATTGTGTAACAAAAACATACTATATGAATATATGGAGAACATAATATAGTATACGAGTATATGGAAAAATAATATAATAAAAAAATATAATATAAGAATATGTGGAAAATAATATTTATTTTACAATATTTATTGTAATATAATATAATATTAATATAATATAAATTATAATATAAATATAATATACATAAATATAATATACACATTATATTATAAAATATTAATATAATATTTATTGTAAAGAGATTATATATTTACTATGAGTATATGCATTGATTTCTAGGAAAATACAATGAGTTAGAGATGCTTTATACTTATGACCAAAGCTGTAAATTATATAATTAGAGTCGCGTTGTTTTTTATTTTAAGTTTTACAATTTGATGTTTCGTGAACATTTAATTCGTATATAACTTCTTTTATTTTTGAATTCGAATTGTTTAATATTGAGATTTGTTTTCTTCTAGGTAAAATCTATTCAACAATTGCACAGATGGCAAGAACATGTAATGCGTGGGGGTTCAAATACAGACAAACTTGTAGTTATTGCTGAATATGTTCTTATAAAATTCCAAGAAGCTGTTAATAGAGGACTTATTATTCATGATATAAATCTGCGAAAATGGGCATTAGAAGCAAAGGAACAAGTGGATTTTTCTTCATTTAAAGCAGGAAATTGGTGGATATGGAATTTTAAAAAGGCACATCGTATTACATCACGTAAAATAACTGCATTTAAAACGCGGTCTTCTCATTTAACTGATCTAACTATACGTCAAAACGCTGAGGAATTTGTAAATACAGTAAAGCCACATATTAATGTAATCGGTGCTGAATCAACTTATAATGCGGACGAAAGTGGCTTTAATTTAGAAATACATGCAGGTAGAACATTAGCTAATGTAGGAGTGAAGACAGTTGGAGCTACTATCCAATCTTTATCTGCTATGACTCATAGCTACACCATTATGCCTATTATATCTGCGGATGGACATCTCCTTTCGCCTTTGTATATAGTATTAAAAGAATCTACTGGTGTTTTTGGACCACAAGTAGAACAAACTCTTTTTAGACCAGTGAATATTTACATTGCGGCTTCAAAATCAGGGAAATTGACAACTGAACATTTCAAAAATTGGTTCCAAGAAGTGTATCTACCAAACACTGGAGAGAAAAATATACTACTGCTTGATTCATGGACATTGCCCGAACCAATTGGAAGAACTTGTACCAAAAGACAAACATGTAAATATTCTAACAATACCAAAAAAAATAACTGCTTTTATACAGCCATTAGATGTTTTTGGTTTCAGAATCTGGAAAAATTTTGTTCGAAGCTTTTCTGATAGTGTTATTATAAATAATTATGACATAAATTTACATTTACGTAATAACATAATAAAATTGCAATCTTTAACACACAATCAACTGTCTTCTCCAAGATTTCGAAATTTATTTAGATATAGCTGGTATAAAAGTGGTTATTTATCAACACGGCCTGAAAAATTTCATAATCCAATCGATTATTGTTATTTTAAAGAAGAAAAACGTATACCAAAATGTAGCATTTGTGGTAAAATGGCTTTTATACGTTGTGCATGGTGCAAGCAATATTTTTGTTTTGAACATTTCTTTGAGCAATATCATTATTGTAATAATTATATAGAATAAATAATATTTTACTGTCCTCAATTCCTGTAAAATTTGTATATATTATAATCCATACCAAAATATAAGATATCTTTCACTCGAATATCTATATCGACTACTTAATTAATAAAACCTATATACTGAATGAAGCAAAACACATACACATAAATGTACACTGAATAAATTTATAAATTATAATTTTCATTATTAAATCCGTGTGTGTTCTCCTTTTTTCTTCATATCATTCATTTCCTTATTTGTTCTTTACAATTGAATTTAAAAGATTATCTATATTAGGGTTATATACACTCTCTCTGCGTCCTCCTTATCATGCTGTTCTTCTTCAACTTACTTTTTAACATCAACTTTATTATTTTTTTAGATTTTCTATTTTCTTCCTTCCTTATCTTTTACAGTTTGCAATTATGAGGAAGATTTGAGGAAGAAAGAAATGCCATCGTCAAGTAGCGAATCCTTAAGTTTGGTACGCGTAGCATACATATAAGAGCATGTTTAATTTTTTTTTCAATATTGCCTTTTCCAAACATAATGTTATTATATATGGTTGAATTTGTCATAAAATAAGCTTTATTTTGGTTGGACAATTGATTTTAACAATTTGAAAAAAGAGAAGGAGGGGGGGTATTTTATACACAATTTTACATTTTTAAAAAATCTAAATATAGCATAATAAAGTACTTTTAAAACCATAAAACTTTTGTCTAAAACATTTTTTCATATCTTTAATAGTTTCGATAATATTCGCTTAGAAAGACAAAAATCAACTTTGTTCAAGGGGTTGTTTCCACCCTTAAAACCGTTTTTGGGCACCAACGAAAAATTGTTTTGTTATTAGGTATATCTGCTCTACAATTATGCAGAGTTTCAGATTTTTTTGAATTTCCGCGTTGCCGAATGTCCCTTGTAAGTCACAACCATGACCGATAATTTACTGAAGCATGCCAAAACACTGAAAAACTTAAATTCTTTATTTACATTTAATAATTACTTATCTAGTTACACATATACATATATATATGCATGTACACAAACACGCACGCACGCACGCACACGCACACGCACATTCACACTCACACGCACACTCACACGCTCATATTATATATAATATATATATATTTATTTATTTATTTATTATTATGTTTTTTACCTTATTAACTTTATGTTCTCACTCGTCTCATTTATTTTGTTATACGCACTTTATGTTTTCACTTATGTCATTTTTATTTAATATTATGAAGTATTTTACACTTATAATTTGATGATACATGATATTTGTGACAACGTGTGTACATCTGTCAAAAAGTTTGCGCAAATTAATAGCTTACCACTTAAACAATATTACTAACCTTTAGAAATTAAAACTATGTCGTCTAGAAGTTTTCGTTAATACCAACTTTGTCTCCGCCATTTTTCGGGAAACTGTAGCGTTACCTCCCATCTCAGCAGGGCGTACAAACTCCTCGTATTTTAGGGGTGACGGAAGTGATTAGTTCGCTTATTCTTTCGGTACATAGGCCGAGGGCAGCACAGTCGATTCCCCACTACCGCTCGTCGGATGCCATATTGGACACTTACTGTTTACCAGTTTTCTGGAGTAGTAGGAATTTTGTGTGTTTTGTGCGATAGCAAGTGATAGCAAGTGATTATTAATTTAGTGAGAGGTGTTTATTTTCAGGTTATTTTCAGGTTATTTACAGGTTATTTTCAGATTATTTACAGGTTATTTACAGGAAGAAGAGCCAAGTAAGGAGAGAGAGCGTGTGGAGATAAAATATTTCTATTTCTGTAAGTAAATATTTATATGTAAATATGTAAATCGGTTTAAATTATTTCACGTTGTTCGTTGATCTTTCCTAAGGTCTCAGATAGCACAAATGTTTTAAACACATTTGACTTATGTTAAGAGACATAATAAAAGCAAGACGTCTCTCTTTTATACGCTTTTAGACATATCTTATTGTAGATCGATGTTAATAGTGAGTGTATGAATGCTTATGTGCAGTGATGCACATATATGATGCAGGTTGCTAGTGCATCAAATTTTTTTAACCACACCAGATATATGGCAGAAAAGTACCTGACAGTCCGTAGTCTGCAAGCGGGACGGAAAAAATTTGATGCATACAATTCATTGTAATTATTTTTCATTGAACTGTAAATAATTTCATTAAACTACATATATATATCAGGTGTAGTAAAAAGAAATCTATTATTTTTCCAATAGATGGCTTTAGTTATCTGTATCTCGCGTTGTATAAGTCCGATCGGGTTCCACTAGATGGCGTTAGAAAGATGAGATTTCGTAGTAAAACAATTTTTTTGACAGTTTTGTGATTAGTTGACTCAGTTTTGTTTGAGCGCACATCAAAAATGGACACTAGCAAAGAGAAAATACGCTATATTTTACAGTTTTTCTTCGATAAAGGCGAAAACGCAAGCCAGGCGGCTGAAAATGTGAATAGTGTTTATGGTCCTGATACTGTAACAGCCAATCACGCGCAATTTTAGTTTCGTCGATTCCGTTCCGGTAATTTCGATGTCAAAGATGCACCACGCACTGGAAGGCCAATTGTCGACAATATCGATAAAATCATGGACATTGTCGAGTCCGACCGTCATGTAAGCACTGTTTCGATTGCCCAAGAGCTAAAGATTGCACAAAAAACCGTTTGGAACCATTTGAATAAGGCTGGATACAAACAGAAGCTCGATGTATGGGTGCCACACGAGTTAACGAAAAAAAACCTCATGGACCGAATTTCCATCTGCGAATCGCTGCTGAATCACAACAAAATCGACCCATTTCTGAAGCGGTTGGTCACTGGTGATGAAAAGTGGATCACTTACGACAACGTCAAGCGAAAACGGTCGTGGTCGAATCGCGGTGAGCCGGCGGAAACGGTGGCCAAGCCAGGATTGACGGCCAGGAAGGTTTTGCTGTGTGTTTGGTGGGATTGGCAGGGAATTATCTACTATGAGCTGCTCCCCTACGGCAAAACTCTCAACTCGGAACTGTACTGTCAACAATTGGACCGTCTGAAGGAAGCAATCGCCCAGAAGCGGCCAGCTTTGGCCAATAGGAGAGGAATTGTGTTCCATCAGGACAACGCCAGGCCACACACATCGATAGTGACTCGCCAGAAGCTCCGGGAGCTTGGTTGGGAGGTTCTTATGCATCCACCTTATAGTCCGGACCTGGCACCAAGTGATTACCATCTATTCCTGTCCATGGCGAGCAATTTTGCTGGTGAAAAATTCGCTTCAAGAGAGGCTTGTGAAAATCGACTGTCTCAATTTTTTGCCAATAGGGACGAGGGCTTCTATGAGAGGGGCATAATGAAATTACCTTCAAAATGGCAACAAGTTATCGAACAAAACGACGCATATTTGACCTAAATTGGATCATTTTAACTATGGTAATTAAAGCCTTCAATTTCATGCAAAAATAATGGATTTCTTTTTACTACACCTGATATATATACCATTGTAACTAAAAAAATATATATGTATAATATGTTTATAAAACGAAAATTGTATACTGCTTATTTCAATAAAATTTGCGAACCCTATTATACACACATATACATATCACAAAAAAATATATATATATTGAGTTGAATAATAATTAATTTCTTAGTTTTCAGGTATAATGGAATAACTGTATGTTTATGTCATTATAATTTCATGAAATAATGTATGTGATATATTGAACTATTGGGTTCCTCACAAAGTGCTTGCGTTCATTAACATCATTGATTCATGTTAATTCTTTGTATAAAATTAAGTTTTGAAAATCACTGAAAAAACTGCAATGACTTTTTGAACAACACAATATCATCTACCATCTCTCGCATACATTGCTTCATGAAATTATAACAACATACAAGTATTGTTTAATTTTACCAAAAAAATACAAAATTACTTTCCAGATAGCATCGAATCTTCAGAGAATGTTCTTAGAACGTTCTTAGGATGTATAAATGTCCTTAGAACGTTCTTAAAACATCCTTTTAAGATTTGTGCTATATGGGTCATACACGCTTAATATATATATATATTTATATGTAAGGCCTGTTCTTTTTCGCTGCACTGCTGCACTGATGCAATAAGTTAGAATGAGAAATATATATTTGTTTCACTCTAACTTATTGCATCAGTGCAGCAGTGCAGCGAAAAAGAATAGGCCTTATATTTATATATATATGTACTGGATTTAAATGTAGCGCGTATCCCCACTCTGTATCACGTGACCCATTTTAGTTCCACCAGTTCCGGTACGTATCATGGTGGCGCTCCAAAGACCCTCGGTTTCTAAGAGAGGAGTTTGTACCCCCTGCATCTCAGAGAGCGCTGCTAACTTCAATTCAATTCAATTCAATAAATGGCTCTGAGCAAAATAGGGTACTGCTCCAACGCCACTCTCACGGTGTAGATAGATTAAATTCTGTAAGGCTATTTTCCAGCAGATGTAAAAGAAAACAGGGACAACGCGTACGCAGTCCCAACGATAAAAAAATATGCGTAGTTACAGGAACCACATCCAACCGCCACGGAGGCAAACAAAAGACTGAGCGCTGCTAACGCTAATCATTTTCGCTCCATAATACCTCGTCTACAATAGAAGTGATAGAGTCGTAAGTCGTACAAATTGACCAATCGCGGTCGATTATTTTTCTCTTACCGGACTATGATTGGTCAATTTCTATGACTTACGACTCTACGACTTCTATTGTAGACGAGGTATGAAGGTCATTCTACAATGAGGTTGTAGTAGTATGCAGTAGGCAAATTGACCAATCACAGTCGATTTTTCTTCGATCGTAAAGAGAACAATCGATCGTGATTTGTCAATTTGCCTACTGCATACTACTACAACCTCATTGTAGAATGACCTTTAGAGTTTGCACACCCTGTCGTAAATCCATTGTAATATTTGGCACAAAGCTACAGGCCATCACACACAAACGAACTTAAACAGTAAGACGTAAGCAGTAAGCAAATTGACCAATCACAATCGAAATTTAAGGACGCCATTTTAAAACTTACGAGAATAATTGATTGCGATTGGTCAGTTTCTTTACTGCTTATGTCTTACTGCTTATGTTCATTTGTGTGTGATGGCTTTACGGAACAACTATAGCTGCGTTCCGATATTCACTGCCAGTGCTGAAAATCTATAATATACGTGACACAAACTATTTATTTTCAGTACCGATAGTGAATGTCGAAACACAGCCTATATTTATTTAGACAATAAGTAACTAAGTAAAATTATTATGGACAATTATGGATAAGTAACTAAGTATCACATTAGGTGTATTCTAATAGAACTGTACGCTTATTGGTTGAAAAATACCATTCTTAATATTTCTATCGTGCCTGTACGTATCCCGTGCTTACGATAACGAGAGTGGAGCGAGTGAGATCTGGATTCAACAGAGTAGTATATACTCCCATCTACAACAAATATATTCAATGGCTGATCCTGCTCTACTCCTGCTTGTCTCATACGGTACGAGCAATTCGGAATAATTGAGCTGTGGTATGTATTGACGATACGAAGACTATTTATTAATTTAAGTTTATTTATTTATTTTATTTAAGTTTTATTTTATTTGTAATTCAATTATTGATATTAAAAATCGTTATTACCGAAGTAACATTTGATATATTATTTGTAATCATATTTATTTTTTTGATAATAGATTTAATTTTATTCATAACCCAATCTTTAATTATTCTGATTTTTTTCAGCAGAATTACAAAAGTATCAAATTAAAAATGGAAAATAATTTATTAAATGATAATGCATGTGGTACATATTTACTTAATATTACTGATAATCTCCATGAATGTTATATTTTATTTATATAATATTAATTTTTCTGTTTAGGTGATAAAATGCAATGGACAGAAAGAATGACAACATTACTGTTGTCAGAGGTAAAGGAACATAAAGAACAGTTAAATATACAACCTCATAAAGTATTTTGGAAAGAAATCTGTTCTACAATTAATAGTATTGGCTATAATATAACACTGTATCAATGTTATTCAAAATGGAAAAGTTTAAAGAGAAAGTATACCCAAATAAAGGACAACAACAATCGGACTGGTGCCTCTAATCAACGATGGATTTATTTTGAAATGGTCGATAGCATTTTAAAGACAAGACCTGAAATGGAACCTGTCTCATTGGCTTCAAGTATAAGTGGCTTTCGTATCCGTAAAATACTTGCTGAAGGTGACAATACATCAGTGATGGATGATGCAGAAAATGACGAATTTAGAGTAGAAGAGAGAAGATCTTCAAATAATAGAAGTTCAATTGTCCAATTCCAAGTGCCACCAGCTTGTAAAAGATCTAGAGCAGAACCGTATTGGGCAGAATATATTAAATATATTAAATACAATTTTATAGGTTGTGTGCAATAAATATATAATAGAACATAGAAAAAGCTTTGTCATAAACGATGCTTTGTCAAAAACTTTTTTGTTAAGACTGAAGGCATTAATTTTTAAGTTTATTATTAAGTTTATTACTAATGACATTGACCACAAATGTCTAATTTAAAATTCAAGTATTGTACACTATTTAATTTAATATATTTCATTTACTTTGCATTTATTTCATTTTCTTTCTAATGGAAATAAAATGTATGTTCCTAATACTAATAAAGAAGGTTTTATGTGATTATAATCATTTCTTATTTGATTATGCTTTGTAGAATATAAAATAGTTATAGTTAGTAGGAATTAAAGCTTGACATCATATTTTTCATAAAAATACTATTATAGCTAAATTATATCAATATTTTATGATATATAAAGTAGATATACAAAAGTAAAAAGAAATTGTTTTATTATATATATGAATTTTTATGTAATGTTAACATAAAAGAAATAGGTAGTATTTCACAGAATTAAATTTCAGAACATGTTATTTCTTTAAATATGAGGAATATATTTATCAATGTTTCCGTTCATAATACGCTTTAAAAACGCAATAGACTTAAATCACATATTTTATTAATAAATATTTAATAAAAATTACAACAATAAATGCGCAATAATGTCTCTCTTAATGTTACCATCCAAGTCTATATTATTAGCTTCATTATTAATTTCTTCTAAATCTATACCATCTATGTCTATTGGATTACCTTCAAAATCGATACAGATATTATGTAATATACAGCAGGCTAAAACAATAAGCGGAATCAATTCAGTAGCGTACATATAAATATATTTCAATTTTCTAAACCGTCCAGTTAAAATTCCGAAAGTGCGTTCTATTATTACACGTATGTAAGTATGTTTCCGATTATAATTTATTTGCATCTGATTAAGGTGACCATTATCCCGGTAAGGTGTTAACATTCTATTAGACAATGGGTATGCACTATCTGCTAGGAGATGGTAAAAACTATTGAAATACCTATTATCATTTGCCTCGGCTAATGTTTTTATTTCACTTAATTCCCAAATTCTTGCATCATAGGCGCTTCCACATAAGCCAATAAAAACATCAATAAACTTTAATCTGCTATCACAAATACCCTGTAGTAAAATAGAATGGTAACCCTTCCAATTAACGTAACTATGAGTATCTTGTGTAGGAGCACTGATTTGGATGTGGTAGCTGTCAATCGCCCCTATCACTCCAGGAAATCTAGCCCCTGCATAAAATTCCTCTTCAATTTGTCTCATTTGATTACTTTTAGAAAATAATATAGTAAATACAGCAAAGTGCTTTTTTTATCATTCATAATTAATCATTCAAATATCATTCCTAATTAAAAGAATCATTGTTTGGAGCAAAAATTCTGTCATATACAAAATTTACTTCACTTTTTAAAATGGTTTAATAGCAAAAAAATATATTCCATATTTTTAAAATATTTCAAATTTACTAATTATTTAATTTTATATTTGTATAATTTTATAGTGATATAAATTTATGATATATATTAAATATAATAAAAATATTTACCGGAAAACTTCTTGATTTCCAAGGAACCATAATGCAATGATAATTTTTTTCTCAACTGGTATTCTCAATTGAATATTCTCATTGTGCAACAAGGATCCAAAGATTTGTAAAAGTCTTTCAAATGTAGCCCTTGTCACACATAAATGCATCTGGAAATTTCAATTATAACATAATCAAATTAGAAAATCTAATGAAAAGATACAATCAATGAGCATTAATTAACTACAACTTTATATATGTAATATAAATAAATTTCTCCTTTTGTCTATCTGAGGACAATTACTAATAACGTTATTACTTTCATTATGCTGTATGTAACATCTGTATAACCTTATATTCTCTTAATTTTTTGGTAAGAGCTTTTTTTTCAATATTAGAATATTCACATGTTTAATTATATATACATGTTTCATATATTAAATAACATTAAAAAAACTAACTATTAAATAAACAAGTTAATTAATTTAACTATTTTAAGTAAATAAATGAAAAATAAAAAATATTAAATAAACAAATTCGAGACAGCACAAGATCTCCTGGAGACGTCCTAAAGACGTCTTGAGAATGAAGAAACATCCTCAGCTTGTTTTCAGGACGTATTCTGGACGTCCCTTGAACATCTGTGCTATTACAGGAATTATTACCAAAGACTATCATTAAGTTAGGTAATTAAAGTTCTCCACATTTTTAATCAATATTGAAATATAAAGGCAGTTAAGAATCAATATATACTGCTACAATATTAAATAAGAAATGTTTCTCTATATTATGTGACAAATATTTATATTATTTCACAATAAACTTGTAAATATTTGTCACTTAATGTTGATAAATATTTCGTTTTAAACTCATTCCACTCTCTACAACAGTGCGTTACCTCTTCATTGCCTTTATACTTAATTATGACTAAGAAACTATTTTCCATTAATTTTTTGCTTTGTAGTACCTTCTTATCATGATTGCCAAAAGAAAAAATAATTAAAGAAATATAATAACAAACAGTACAAATGTATAAAATGCATTTTTAAGACATCTTAAAAACGTTTAAAACTTTAAAATAGAATATCTATCAAACGTTTCTATATGTCTCTTGAACATTTATGCTAAATGGAAACGGTTAATTATGTATTGAACAATAGGAATTAAATTAAATATTGCACTTACCATCTGGTGCGTACGCCATAACAACATTTTCATAGTACATTTGTATTTTTATATGTTCCTCACGAATAAGTTCTAAATAAATATCATCATCATTTACATTTTCATCGAAAAATAAGTTCCACAGTAAAGGCACGTTCATTTTTATATAAAGCCTAGTAATGACGATTTTAATATTAATAATTGAATAGAATTACAAGTTATATATAATAAAATTTAAATAAAAATTGTCTTCATATCGTCAATACGTACCACAGCTGAACTGTTCCAAATTGCTTATAATTACCGTATGAGACTGGCAGGAGTAGAGCAGGATCAGCCATTGAATACATTTGTCATAGATGGGAGCATAGACTACTCTGTTCCACTCGCTCCACTCTCATTATCGTAAGCACCCATCGTTTCGATGACTATCGCTTGCAGCGATGACTATCGTTATGTGCCACCTACAGAATAGCTAAAGCTAGCGGCACACGGTGCTTGTTTTCGTGCTGGATTGCTTGCTGGATGAAAATATTGCATTCTGATTGGTGCATTTCCATCCATCTTCGAAAATATACCAATCAGAACGCAGCATTTTCATCCAGCAAGCAATCCAGCACGAAAACAAGCACCGTGTGCCGCTGGCTTAAGATGTATCTTCGTCAGTTGTGCAACCGATAGATATCGTTACTATACCGATTCGACTAGAGTGCCTCTAATCAGAGTGGCGACAAGTTGGGAGGTCCGCCATGTTTTATCGAAATCGGGTGTGTTCAGACATACGCCGTCAGTACTGAAAATCTATGAAATGTACAATTTATGAACTGACCGTAAATATCGGAACATAGTGCAAAAAGTAACACAAACATTCGTATAACCTGTAAGCGTTTGACTGTTTATATTTTCGTTTTTATAGTTTTTATAGTTTCGTTAATTATTGCAAAATGGTTGGATGTACCATACCATTTTGCAACAATTCCTCAGAAAAGGGATATATTCTGAAAATAATCCCGAGAGATGATGAACGTCGACGACAATGGATAGAACGTATAAATACAAAGTATAATTGGACGCCAGCGTTACGTTGCGTTGCGTTTGCAATTTAAAAATAAACGTAAAATTGTATTACCGAATCGTAAATTCTATGACAGCAAGTCCATGGCGATGCATCATTCGTTCAAATAACTGCAAATCTATATACGTCTATTAATTAAATTATAGTTCTAAGTTTATTTAAAGTTTATTGCAAGTGTGTTGCAAGTTTATTTAAAGTTTATTTCAAGTTTGTTTCAAGTTTATTTCAAGTTTATTTTCAGTTTATTTAAATGTACTTACAATAATTGTTGTGCAACATGATTACAATGTTTTGTGCAATAAAACACTATTCTGGCATTAAATAATACTTTGTTTACGCACCATTTGTTTATTTTCATTTATGTATTTGTTAACAATAAGTATCATTGTTTTATATGTTACTGTGATAATATGTTTTCCGAAAATGCGAAAAAACTCGTTTAATAACTGGCGGGAACGGATAAAACATGGCGGACCAATGAAAAGAGATATTCAGGTGTCGTCACTCTGATTAGAGGCACTCTAGATTCGACAACTATCAATACGCGGTTACGGAATAGCAGCCCTGGTCCACTCTCAACGCAAAGCAAAAAGACTAGGAGTTTTAAAATCAATAATATTGAATCATTTTCTTATAGTTCTTGGATGCGGTAATCTATTTCCAAATGTTTGTGTCATATAATCATAAACTGCATTTGAATAACATAATGACATGGCAGCAAATTCTTTTGTAGTTTGTGAGTATTGTGTAACATAGCCTTTATCCAAAATGTTATAATTTCTAAGTTGGAATATTTATTGAATTTTAAAAAAGGGATTGTGAAAACACAATTTAATATGATAATTTAATATGATAAACACATAGAAATATATTTACAAGATAACAAAAGTACTGTTAATATAATAATTTAATGAGAGCTAATAAGAATCAAGCTTTAGTTATTATTGATTACTGTGCACAAGTTATTCATATTGCAGTATCATTGCAATGTTTGTACATGCTAATATAGTTTTGTAATTTGCTTACAGCATCTTAAATTTGTCGAAAGATTTCAAAATAAGAATCGATTATAAATATAATAGATCCAGCAACTCCTGGATGACACGTTGCTCTATGGTACTATCTACAATGGGTCAGTTTGGACGATTTGTATTCATAATAGTTTTATTAATATGGGTAATTATACAGAATATCCTCCTCACCTCCGATATCGGCGAAAAAATATTTAATCGACGCGTTTTTGCAAGAGAAACAACTTTTCTATTTGAAAAAATCGTCGCTCTGCCTTGTGGAGCGAGATATAAATTGTTAAAGTTGATGACAATTTAGGTTAGGAAATCTGTCACATATCGATATCGAAGGTGAGGGGGGTATTCTGTATAATTACCTTGAATAAACCTATATTCAAAATGTGCTTGATGTTAGTGCTGATAGTTGATAAGTCAAATATAACCAATCAGAAGCATAAGCCATGTCTAATTGGCTCAACTTGTCAGAGTTCTAACATATTTCTAAGCGCATTCTGAATATGGTCCATAGACTCTGTATTTGCAAAGCAACAATTCATTAAATTACATATTATTGTTGGTCGTTAAACTATAAATATATCTACAATATTTTGCCTTGATCAGAGTATTCATATTTGTAATATAATATTTCACGTAAATGATTGCATGGAACAAAAAGCAAATGTTTTTTGAAATATGTTTAACTTAAAACATCATGTACTTACTTCTTTAACAGTAACCACCTCACTAGATATCAATTCCTAGGTTTTACAATATTGTAAAAACTTGCTTATTACATAAGCAAAAAGATATGCATATTTAAAAAATGAAACTAGAATATTTTCTAATGGCTCTTCAGCATCTTCTGTGGAAGATGAACAATTCTTTAAATTTTTAAAAGACCAAGATAACGTGAAAACAGTTGACAGTGTCATCGGCATGAAAGTTCTTTCTTATTTATTAGACAAGCAAAAAGATAATGCATCGATAGCACGTTATCCTCATATGAAACATTTGTTTTTAAAGTTTAACACGATTATATCATCATCAGCACCTATTGAGCGTTTATTTAGTATTGGAAGTCAAATTTTAATACCGCGGCGAAATAGATTAAATGACGATATGTTTGGTATTTTTTATATATAAGATTATCGACCAATTTGTGTAATTTTAATGTAAACAAACAATATTAATAAATAGTAAAAGATTTGTTCGGTATATTTTATACATATTATCATTCCTATGATGAAACGCAATAAAAATATTTGATATGTATCTGAGATACTTTAAAAGTATCGGAATATTTCTATCTAGACACATGTTAATTTATGTATTTGTATTCAGATACATTTGAAATGTATCTTGGCCATCGCTGGCTTCAGTGCTGTCTCTTATCCTACCACAACATGATTTTCTTAATAACCCTTACATGTGTGTAAATTATGAATCATATAATACAAAAATGGAATACTCACGTGCAACTGGGTGTTTAATATCTAGATTTTCATTATTGGTAATAGTCATATCTAAAACATATGATATAATATCAGTTGTCACATATGTATGATAATTAGTAATACTTTGTTCAAATATTTATAATTTACGGTAACATGTCTTTTGTAACATAAGGATATCTTCTAGACACAAATGTTTTATATTTTCATTTATACTGTAGATATAAACAATACCATCTGCATGAAAATATTTGCTGAATACAGTCGATTTTTTCTTTTGAGACTTCTTATAGCAGCAAACCATTGTGATTGTATATCTGCTTTTTACTGTATACTGGAACAAGCAATGCAGATAATATATGTCTAATTATTATTGTTTATCACATATATGTACGCATGCGCGCGCATATTATTCAGTTTCCCGTGATATAAAAAAAATGATTATACGATCCAAAGTAGTGCATGCTTGCAGAAAAATGTGTTGTGTGATATACAGGGTGAGATATGAAAAATATCAAAACCCCTTAATATCTCGGAAAATACGCATTTTAGAAGAAAATGTTTCATTCAAAGTATGTGATCTTTTTGGAGAATACGGGCCCAAGGCCGGTCTTCTCTACATGTCTATGGTTCTCATAGATGTAAAATAATTTTAATTGAAAATAAGTGTAAAATAATAAGTACTTTCATAGTATTGAACATTGAAGTAAAATTATAGGAAGATTACAATTACACGTTTCAATAAAATTATTACTAGTATATCATTAACCTTACAATATAATTTTATACTAGTATTGTTGGAAGGTTAATGGAATCTTATTGCAATATTACAATAAACTTATGCGCAATCATCTTATTTTGATTATGCATAAAGTTACTGAAATATTAAAATAAGGTTCCACTAACTTTCTGAATATATTATAATATAAAGTTATATTATAAGGTTGGTAGTACATATCAATAACATTCTCTTTAAAATATATAAGATTGTAACCTTCCTATAATATTACTATAATGTTCGATGTTATGAGAATAGAATGTTCGATTCATGTAAAGTAAAAAGGTACCTTATTTAAGTCCATGTACATAGGAATATAAATTGGATTTAAAATGCACCTTTATAAGGTGTTCTGTGCTATCTAGATTTTGTACAAATTAAAATAATTTATCAAATTTTATTATAAAACTACTGCAGATTGCTTACATATAAATTGCTTAACATAAAATAAATTGCTTAACATAAAATAAAAAGATTAAAAGATAATGTTAGAATTTTAATCCCTTTCTGAATACTGGTCTTTTTTTCTTATATGGAATTTTGAGCACAAAATAGTGAGCGTTTTTTTATAAAACATTTTTAGTATTTTACATGAATTTCATTTATAATTAAAGTTAATTATACGAAAAAAACAAATATTGCTTTACATAATTAATTTATAACTTTAATAAATTGAGTCAATATAATTTTAACTTGACTTTTAATTAAAATTTTTTTAAATTTTTTATGTAAGTAACGTTTAATTTAATTAGATTACTTTTAGAGTTCTTTTAAATTTAGTTAAAAAACTTTATCTCCCTATCCACGGCAGAGTAATATAATGTACAATATATTAGTAAACTAGTAATTACAATATATTAGTAAACATTGCTGTCAAAGTCTTAACCAAATATTATAATAATTAGAATAAACAATAAATTTGTTAGAAGAAAACATAAGGTATGACACTATTTATGCATATTAAACAATTTTTTACTCATCTTTTTTATTATAAAAATATGTAAATTATTTTAAGAAAAAATACAAATATTTCCACATATATAAATATATTTTCCTAGACAACACAAAATATCCTTAAGATGATCCTGAATATATCCAGGATGTCCTAAGATATGGAAGTGTCTTGAAAATATCTCAGGATATCCTAGACATATTCAGAGTAATTTTAGGATATTTTCAGAATATTTAGTTGCATTATTGTAAATATTTTAAATCAGTATTTTGTGTGTATATTTATATTCATTAATTATGATATAAAATGAGAAATAATTTCAGAATGTTCAGTACTGTAATAAAATATAAATTTCCTATAAATGTTTACTATATATCCACTATGTACATCATATCGTCTCAAATAGGCTAAGAACTCAGACAGCACAATCTTCTGAAATATATCAAGGATGAACGGTAGAAATTGAATACATTAATAGCTCGATTTCTTTTAGAATTAAAAAATTTTAGAATTCTAAGAAATTAAATAAAAAAGAATTCAAAAATTTATTGTTTCTAAAAATGAAATTGAATGATTAATGTATTCAATTTGCCAATTCCGATTTAAAATTGCATCAAGTTTTTTTATATTTATAATATAATATATAATATTATATAATATAATATAATATTTATATTATAGTTTCTTTATATTTATACTATATTTATAATATATTCTTTATATTTATAAGAAAAGGCAACTTGGACATAATTCGGAATCAATATACTCAATACACATAATATTTAATACACACACATGCGCGCGTACTATGTTTCTCTTATATTTTTTGAGACCCCTAAGAAATATCCATAACAACATATCCCGTAAAAGTTTTCAAAATGTCCGACACCCTTAATGTGAATTATATTCAAATTTCAGCATATATATCCACATTTGAGAGTAAATTCGAACAACTGAATGTAAACACTCAATATTTAAGTATTTTTTTTCGTAAGGGCAAGATATATTCTAGAGACTAATATTCTCTCAGTTATCATTTTTCTCTTTCACAGAATATCTAAACTATATCCTGGGATAAAATTTAGATGTCTACAGGATATCCGCAATGTCCGTTCTGGATATCTAAGATTTCTAAAGGATGTCAATATGATATGTAGGTTATAACATCCTTACAAAGTTGAGAAAGTTACTTTGTAAAAGTATCTAATTACAATTACAGTTTTTTACCGAAAAAGTAATTAGTTACAGTTACAAGTTATAAATTCTGAAAACTAACTCGTTAAATAGTTATCCAAAATTTAACGAGTCGTTACTTTTCAGTTACTTTCTTGTAATAATTATACACTATTTTAAATATAAAATCTTATTTTTCAAGTTCTACTAATTTATTATATATTACATATTTAATTATTTATTACATCATTTGATATTCAATAAATGATAATCTCTCTCCATCTCTTTCCCCCTTTTTTTTCTTTTTCTGTCTTTCTCTCTCTTTCTTGGAAGATAAAAGAATTTAATTATACATTCTCTCTAAATCAAGCGTACTCCTCAAACGCAGCTATAAAATAATTATTAAAGTAAGTATTAAATTAGTTATTAGTTATCAATGAAATGTATCTAAATTAAATTAAATTATAATTATTGAAATAAATAACAGTAACTGGAACTTCGTTACAAATAACAAGTTATTTCCTAATCCTACATGTTTATAATACTAAGTAATTAAACAAATTATCGCTGACGAGTTCAATATATCTTAAGAATGTCGCGAAACAATACACTATAAAAAATATATATGTATATATTATGCATATCTATAATGATATGTCCAGTATATGTTCAATATATTCGAATCTTATGTGCTTTCTAGAACAAGAGTCTGCCGTATTATTACGTCCTTTTCTAGCATTCAATGCTTCAACTTGGAAATTTTATGACATTTGGGAAGTTTTACATCATTTCAATAAAAGTTATTGAATCCAAAGCTTTATTCTAGAAAATTCATCCATCAGTTTAGGATTAACAATCGAGTGCTGGAGTATATTAAAGATTTGAAAGCTTTGCGTTAGCAAGCTTACGCGCGCGCACGCTTTTCTTTCGGCGATGGACGCATGCGTCATATACTGCCACTGCCAGTTGTCGCGCCACCGCCATAGACGTAATATGGACAGAACAAGACGCGTTTAGCGATATTTTGGCTAGTATGCGTCTCCTTGCTCAGACGGTGTGTAGTGGGATGATGATCGTCTGAACATAGTTTGTGGTGATCCAATATCGCGGAAGCGGAGAGCAGCTGATGTTGTCATTGTATGTTGATCACCACATTCATCTGGCATATTACGAGATCGCGAAAATAGGTAGGAATATGAAATCAATCGTAAAAGACTATTAGCTGCGTGGAGATGAGGTTCCACAATAATTAGATGTAAAGTGATTAGACGTGCTTGCTCGGACACACTTGTTGCTGCGATCAATGATGATTCACAATAGTCTCAAAAATCTTGCACACCGCTGTTGTTTCTTGAATTTTGCTGATGTTATCCTGACAACTGCGCGACGATAGCACGTCAGTATGCTGAGTTTCAGTATGTGTATAGGATAAATAAAAAAGCCCGATCGATGAGACGATTAATGACGTAATAATTGCACGCGTAAATATCCTAATTTAGGAAAATGAAATAAATAAAAAAAATTTAAGCATGTTGCTTCTTCCCTCTCCTTCCCTTGTACTCTATTTTTCCTCCTTTTTCCCTCTCTCTCTCTTCCTCTTACTCCTTCCCTTTCTCGCCTTCTGCCCTATCCTCCTCTCCGCTTCTTTCCGTTTATCAATTTTTTTCTATTTGCCTATTCTCTCCCCCATCCTTCTTCATTCCTATATTCTCAGTCTCTCTGTTTTTCTTCTTTTCTCCTTTCTCCTCTCTCTTTCCTCTCTTTCTCCCTCTCTCACTTTTCTTCCTTCCCTTCTCACCACTTCGTTGTTACATTTTATCTCTGAATTTTGAATGCAGCTTTTTTTGCATAATACGTATCTTTCTCATAATAGTTTTTTTTTAATTTATTAACACTAAGTTGATAAATTTAATATATTTTCTTTTTATTTCCACAATTTATGATTATACTTTCCATAGCTTTTCTTATTTCCTGATTTAAACTTACAATAAAATAAATTATTAAAATATTACAATATATTAGATTTGCGTTAATTTTTACTTCTCTTGATCTGATTTGATTCTACTTTTTATGTTGGGTTTAATCGTAATTAAATTTTATAAGTATCAAGTCCATAGACAAATATGTTAAAAACCGGTTGATATTGCATATGTTACATATGTTTACCTATACATGTGAACTGTAAGGTCTAACAGATCGCTTTAATCGGTAATTGTATTTATAGTAACATGTAATTTTGTAACTAATTCTTTAATTTTGCAATTCTGTAATTTTTATGCGATAAAGTGAATATAAATATGTATTGTATTGGATAATAAAACTTCGCTAAAAAAAAATAAAACTTTGATAAAAATCAAATAAAGATATTAGTAGAAAGTAATCCACATCAAATGATTCGCATTTCCATTTATGATGGCTTCATTTGTTGCTCAAATGCAATAAAATTGATTTTTTAAACAAATAATGGGCGATGAGAAATAGATAATTTACAACATATTAATTGTAAGAAATCCTAAGCTAAACATAAACCATCATTGACTAGAGATCAGTATTTACTTAAAAAAATAATGCTTTGTATTTAATGAAATTGAAAAGATATCGTGTGTTATGTGCTATTACTAAGAAACTCTTGATTCAGGTAATTGCTTGCAACTGGACAAATTGAAGATTACAATGAGAAGTGTTAAAAATTGGTCAATAAGAATGGCGTTGTCTTCTCCTAAGGCAATATTCGACCTCACGTTTTTTTGACTATTTGTTGAAAATTATGGAGGTCTGGCTAGAATGTCTTGCTTCATATGCAATACTCTTCATACTTTGCATCATCAAATTATCACTTATTCTGCTCTTTGTTGAATTCTCTTAATAGAAAGAAATTCGACAATTTAAAAGTCTGTAAAATCTATCTGGATGAGTTTTTCGTTGAAAAGAATAGAAAATTTTTCGAAGATAATATCTTTGAAACATTATAATGAAGAATAATGTTTGAAATATAGAAAAAAGTAATTGAACAAAACAATATATTGTTTGATAAAGTTTTGAGTTTGTACATAAATATATTTTTACATTTCCGTTATAAAAAATGAGAAAGGAGACTGCCTAAGCCAATAGCTACAGGGTGTCCGATTTTAAATGAGTCAAGCAAAAATCTCGAAAAATATGAAAGATACTAAGAAACGTTTCAGATAAAAGTTGGTTTCAAAAGGGACATAAAACAACTATATCAGTTTGTTTACAGATGGTGCCACTTTCGAGATATTCATTGATCATTACTTTTCTTAAATGGAAATCCTTATTTTTCATTACATCATCTTTTTCTACCAATTAATTTGAACAATTTTTGTCTGAAACAGTTTTTATGTGCCTAATATTTTTTTAGATATTTAAGGAAAATTTAGTAACTTCTTCTAATATTTAACTTACGATATCTTGCTGACTTTATTTGTTTGTTGAAAGAAAAAATAGTACTAGACTTTTTTATTCTATTTAGTCTCAAGAATATATTATTACAATAACAACTTTTGCTAATTTATCTATTTTTGGAAATTTCAAAATTATCAAATTGACAAAAGTCAGGACGCTATTGTAACAATTCTTTTGTATATTCTTAAGACTAAATAAAGTGAAAAAGTCTTGTACTACTTTTTCTTCCGACAAATATTTAGCGAAATATCGTAAATTAAGTATTGAAAAAGTTATTAAGTTTTTCTGAAATATCTCAAAAGACAACGTAAATAAAAAAATGTTTCAAACAAAAGTTGTTAAAATTAATTGGCAGGAAAAGATGATATTAGGTATACAAATGAATAATCCAAATTATTTTAAGCAGTTATGAAATCAATTTTAAATTTTCCCGTTCTTTTGTGATTATGCAATGTTGGCATATAGCTATTAAAAAGAACATATAGTTTGGCGAAAGGCCCAACATAACCTTCAAAAGTATTCAGTTCAGTACAGTCGAAAATGGCAACAGATAAGGTGCATATCCGACACTGCATTCTTTACGAATTCCAACAAGGAAAAAATGCTGCAAGAGCGTGCGAATCGATTTGTTTCTTTCTTGGCGAAGGTGTTACATCGTACGATGTATGCGCATTTTGGTTTAAGCGGTTTTGGTAAAAGCGGTAATTTCAGTCTAATCGACAAACAACGCCCTGGAGGCCTTCCGAAGTGCGATAATGATGATTTGGAACAACTGCTCGCTGAGAATTCGGCACAAACAAAAAGAGCTTGCAAAATAGTTGGGAGTAACGCAGCAAACGATTTCCAAACGCCTATATGAGATGGGAAAAATCCAGAAAGAAGGAAAATGGGTTCCACATGAACTCACTGAAACCAACAAAAATCAACGAGTGGCAGCGTGTCTTTCTTTTCTCAATAAGCAGCGTCGAAAGTCTTATGGGAAAATCGTTACGGGCGATGAGAAATGGATACTCTATGATAATCCGAAACGCAGAAAGTCATGGGTAAATCCCGGCGAATCATCAAAATCGGTCGCAAAACCCAATCGCTTCGGAAAAGTTCTTCTCTGCATTTGGTAGGATATCAAGGGCGTGCTTTATTATGAGTTGTTGAACCGGGTGAAACAGTTACTGCGGACTGCTACCAACATCAATTAATCTGCTTGAGTCAAGAATTGGAATGAAAACGCCCGTATACTGGCAAAGGAGAACGTCCAGTGAAATTGTTGCATGACAACGCCAGGCCACACATTACTTCCAATACAAAAGACACCATAATGAGTCTTGGCTGGATCGTCTTGCAGCACCCGGCGTATTCACCAGACATTGCTCCATCCGATTATCACTTGTTCCGGTCGATGTAACACGCCTTGTCCGATATGCACTTCCAATCAGTGGATGAGATCCGAAAATGTCTTGACGACTTTATCGTGTCCAAAGACTTAAGTAATATTTTTCCGAGATGGAATTCATCAGCTGCCTGAAAGATGGCTTAAAGTTATAGAAAGCAACGGCGAATACTTTGATTGAACAATTTAATTTACTTTCTTTTAAAATAAATCTTGAATGTAGCTGAAAAAATTGGATTATTCATTTGTACACCTAATATAATAAAAAATTGGAATTTCCATTTAAGAAAAGTAATGATCAATGAATATTTTGAAAGAACCGCCATCTGTAAACAAAATGATATAGTTTTATGTCCCTTTCAGAATCATACAACTTTTGTCTAAAATGTTTCTTAGTATCTTACATATTTTTCGAGATTTTGGCTTTTTTAAAATAGGACATCCTGTGTAAATATAAAATAAATTCAATTCTAAATAAGTAGTGATATATAACTAGTATTTTTTTATTACGAATATCAAATTTATCGCGCAAAGTAAATTTTGTAATTTGGTTTTCCAATAATAATTGAATAATAATGGAACAATTTGAACAATTATATATGTTCCGATGCTAAATATACTTTCAATTTCTTGTATTCTAACGCTGTGGTTTAATTTGATGAGTTTGTAATTATAGATTATTTATTGTTAAATATTTTACTTGTAAGTTTTCTTGGAACAATGGTAAGTGCTTTCTATCGACAATCTTATCAGTATCTAATTCCGATATCGGAAATCAAGTGCGATATCGGAAATTAACTACTATTATACAGGGTGATCCGAAATTCCGGCTTTAATTGATTCTTATTATTTAAGATTGTCTTAAGTACAATCTTAAGATATCGTAAACTAATCACAATAGAGCCGTATGAGCGTCTTAAAAGACATTACTTATGAATACTAGTCACTGACTAGGTACACGCGAGTGAGACATGCGCGCCGACCTTGAGCACTACATAGACAAAAGCGCTTATTCGTTAACTTTAACACGCTCTTTTGCAAAAACTATTTATCGGACGCAATTCTGCTAAAGGGAAAAGTTGTTTATTTTAGCATAAAATATCATGTCCTGTACTCCGAATGAATTTTGGGTCACCCTCTATAATCGTTCCTATCCTATTCACCTATATTTTAATTAATTCCTAGTCACCTATATTTTAATTAATCGCTATATATCTCTATATTAATTAGTTTAATTATCGTTATATACATAGACTATCGTTCCATAGTTATAGCTTTAGCAAATCATTGCACATTGTTTCGTGTAATTTATGATAAATTTATATTTATCAATTTATCTTATTTACGTACAGGTTGCGTGAAAAGTTCGCGGAGCGAAACTGAAATAAAGAATACCAAATTCTAAAAATAATTTTATTCTTCAATATAGTTTCCATTAACTTCAATACACTTAGCCCAATGGATTTCTAATAATTTTATTCCATCGCGGAAGTGTGTTTCTGGAAGGTCTGCGAAATATGCCTCTACGGCTGCTATAGCTTCTTCATTCGACAAAAAATGCTTTCCACGAAGGAATTGTTTCAGGTTTCGGAACAGATAGAAGTCACTGGGTGCCAAATCTGGCGAATACGGTGGATGATCAAGCAATTTGTACTTCAATTCATTGAATTTAGACATTGACAAAACACTTGTGTGAGCAGGTGCGTTGTCTTGGTGAAAAATAATTTGTTTGTGCTGCAAACCGGGTCTTTTCTTATAAATTTTTGCGTCCAATTGATCCAAAAGGTTACAATAATATTCATAGTTAATTGTTTTACCTTTTTCCAGATAGTCAATTAATAAAATCCCTTTAGCATCCCAGAAAATTGATGCCAATACCTTTTCTGCCGATCTTTCATGTTTTGTTTGCTTTGGAGCTGAACATCCAGCTTCAGTCCACTGTAAACGTTCCTGTTTCAATTTAGGATCATGGTGATAGATCCAAGTCTCATCCATAGTTATAAAACGACGCACAAAATCGGTTTTATTTTTCTTAAAACGATCCAAATGACGTTGAGAAATTTGCTTTCGAGCGAGTTTTTGTTGAATTGTTAACGTATGCGGCACCACTTTTCCAAACACCTTTTTCATTTGTAATTTTTTATGCAAAATATGCCGTACCCGTTCATCTGAAATGTCTATGGTATGAGCAATTACACGCGTAGTCACACTTGGATCTTCAGAAACAATAACATGTATTTGCTCAATGATTTCTGGTGTTGATGCGTTTTTTGGACGTCCACTGCGTGGACGATCATCTTCAAATGCTTGTACGACCACGTTGAAACTCAAGTGCCCATTTACAAACTATTGTTTATGAAGGAGCAGATTCCCCTAACACATTTACCATCTCGCAATGAATTTCCATTGCTTTTAAACCTTTTTTAACAAAGAACTCAATCACTGCACGCTGTTTCAAATTTTCCATTGCAAACAAATATACTGACATGTCAACTTCAATTGGCTTGTAAACACAGAAAGAATTGACAGATGGAAATGAAACCTAACCTAGGTTCATGTGAAGAGTGATTCTGTATAACCGACAATTTATAATTCTACCGTTTACTTATAGATGCTGCTCCGCGAACTTTTCACGCAACCTCTAACAAGAGGAGGACGCATCGACCGGGAAACGGTTTGGAACGAAACTTATGGAGTTAATAGTACTTGACTATTAATAACTCATGGTAATAGCATACGACGCAATACCTTTTCGTTTTCGAGAAAAAACGGTCTAAAGAAAAAAGCCAACAAAGTGTACGAGTTAGTAAGAATGGTATTCAACGAAGCGGCGTAGGTAACGGACTACCGAGGTGACGGCTGAGGTTCGATCCCTGCTGTATGGTTTTTTTATTCTGTGAGCATAAAAATGAAACAGAAACATTAATAATAATATCTTAAATATATTAATGTTTGTTAAATATATTAATGATTTAAATTGGAAAAAAACCGTAAATCTTATCTATAAAATATGTAGTGTATGAGAAAATTTTTATATTAGGTGCGCAACTAAGTTCTCGCTGTTTTTTTGATGAAAATGCAACTTTATTGTGAAAAAATGGTTACAAATGAATCATTCAAAATATTGCCCATCGCTAGCGACAACTTTTTCCCATCTTTCTGGCAGAGCTCGAATACCGTCACGGTAGAAGTGTTCGTCTTTTGAGGCTATCCACGAATCAAGCCATTTTGAGATGTCTTCATATGAGCGGAACTACTGATTAGCTAGACCATGTGCTATCGAACGGAACAAGTAATAATCGGACGGCGCAATATCTGAGGAATATGGCGGGTGGGGTAGGACTTCCCATTTGAGCGTTTCTAAGTAGGTTTTAATGGGTTTGGCAACGTGAGGCCGAGCGTTGTCATGCTGTCGAATCACTTTTTCGTGCCTCTGCTCGTATTGTGGCCGCTTTTCGCGCAGTGCTCGGCTCAATCGCATCAATTGAGTTCGATACCGTTCCCCAGTGATGGTTTCGTTCGGTTTCAACAGCTCATAATAAATAACAGCGCCCTGATCCCACCAAATACACAGCAAAACCTTCGCAGCGTGAATATTCGGCCGAGCCGACGACGTAGAAGCATGACCGGGCAGTCCCCATGATTTTGTTCTCTTTGGGTTGCTGTAATGAATGCATTTTTCATCACCCGTAACGATGCGATGAAGAAAACCCTTCCTTTTTTGCCGCTGGAGCAGTTGTTCACAGGCGAAAAAACGACGCTCAACGTCTCTTGGCTTCAAATCATAAGGAACCCAAGTTCCTTGTTTTTGAATCATTCCCAACGCATGCAATCGCTTGGAAATGGCTTGGCGGGTAACTCCTAATGCTGAAGCAAGCTCTTTTTGCGTTTGGCACGGATCCTCATCGAGCAATGCCTCCAATTCAGCGTCTTCGAAGGTTTTTGGCCTTCCTTCACGCGAACGATCGTCAACATCGAAATCACCGTCTTTGAAGCGACGGAACCAATCACGGCACGTTGTTTCACTTAGAGTAACATCTCCGTAAACTTTTTGGAGTTCTCGATGCGCTTCAGCCGCCGTTTTCTTCGAATGAAAGAAGAAAAGCAACACTTCCCGCAAATGACGATTATTTGGCACAAAATCAGACATTTTCACACAACCAAAAGTATATGACGCAAGAACAAAATCACTAATGTGTCAAAGCGGTTTGTTTACCATATGTCTAAGCTTGGTTCATGACGTTTTGGTTATGTCACAATCGACCAGCACTTACTACTGGAGCCATCTCTTGAAAAACAGCGGGAACTTAGTTGCGCACCTAATATAATAATTGCAATGGAAATAGGAATAAAAATATATTATATTTTCGCTGGAGGATTTTTCGATAATAATTCATTACTCTCGTAAATAGAATTCGCATATACGAGAGCATTAATGAATTCACTTAAAAAATCTTCATTTTCAAAAGGTCTTTCTTCTAGCGATTCTACATCAACTGTTTTGCTTGTTGAAGGATTCTCTGACATTGTTATGATATATGTAATTTAAATATGATCACCGAACTGCTCTGTATCACTAGTAAACGCACACTGCTGCTTGCTCTATTGACGACTGTTCCGACGCTCGAATCATTTCGTTATTCTTAACCCTCCATTGCCCTCGTTCAGCAAACGAACGTCAGTGCTCTGTTATGAGCTCCGCGCCGCGCCTGTACGTGTCACTGTATTAGTGCTATGATGAACGGCGGCGTTGCCACATAGTTCATCATCATGCGTTGATCGTTGGGAGAAAATAAGAAATTAATAAGAGAAATACATAGGATGTTGGTGAAACTAAATGTAAGAATTAATTAATTATTTGTGTTATTTTTTATTATATAAATATATTATAAATATATTTTTTTACAATTTTTTTGGTATACAATACTTTTGGTTATTACATATCACAAGTTGGTTCATTTTATCAACTCAAAATAAAAATATTAAGAAAACTAAACAATGTAATTATATATCTTAAATATAACATATATATTTTTATATATATATATTTATATATATATATTTTTTTATAAAAAAAAATATATATATTTTTTTGGCTATTATAATACTTAAAAATCGTATTAAGAACATGTTAATAAATACGAAGGATTAATTAAATGTAAAGGAACTTAAAAAATTACACTGATAGAATCCCATACAGCACACGATATCCTATGGATGTCTTTGGGACCTCTTCGGGAGATCTGTGCTGTCTGGGATTATAGGAAGCTATCAAAGTAAAAGTAAACATTACTCTGTAGTAAACGTTTCAAATATTTCGTGCATTGGGGCTAATTTATCGAATTTTTTTCGTTCAGCTCTGTTGTCAACGTTGTCAAATCTAAGAGCTCTCATTAATTGAAATCTTTTTTCGACATCGCTATACGAAAAAACGGAGGCGCTAAGGATTTTTTGCCCAAAGATCATCAACATTTAAATGACATTGTTTAAATACGCCTATGTATAAAATTCCAAAAAGAGCTCGGATTTCAATATTCGCCGTATTTCTACATTCATAATCTGTATAACTAGTTTGGAAATGACTTAATTGTACATTAGTACATTTTACAATAATGTTAATCATGTCCGTTGTAAAGAACACTTCCCAACATTGTAGAGGTATTGAACAGTTTTTTGCTTGCCCTACGATGCCCGGCAAATTGGTAATAATATTCTTGGATGCACGTCGAACCTTGAACATTCATTTCACTAGTAGTCCAAATTGTCGTTTTATCTTTTCCCACGAAAGTCTGACTTTTTCTTGTATAATCTTTATTAGGTACAGAATCAGACTGGTGGTTTGTAGATTCATCTTCTGATACTTTAGGCTCAATGTCAGAACAGTCATCATTATCCTCGCCGAAGTTTTCTGTCTCATTATCTGACGTTCCTTCTTGATACCATATTAGATGTATTCCTTCTGCTGTCATGCTGTTGCACTAAAAATTTGAATAACATAATTTCTTTCTATTTATAACCGCTATATTTATTCCAAGCGTACTCAAAACTTCCCCAGTCGACGCAGAGCATTAGTTATATTACATTTATGTTAAAATTTCGCACTCAACAATGTAAATGCAGTATAACACCATGTATTATATTGTATTTACATCAATGAATATAAAATTTTAACATAAATATAATGTAACTGATGCTCTATGTCAACTGGGTGTTGTGGAAGTTATGTCACAATTAGGTTATATCAAGTTATATTACATTAGACTTTATCGTCTCCTCAAACATTACAGAACTAGGAATATTACTTCATATACTAAACGATTTTTTACAATCAAATTGATATGGTAATTTACTTACCTTTGCGTGAACACAGTCTTGTATGAACAAAAGGATGAGACATCGACCGGTTTATCGACCTGCCACAGTAAAGATAACCTAAAAGCTTAAATTTGGCAACAGTGCCAGTCGCGTCGACCGTACATATTTGCCTTCGCTATGAGCACTGTTCTCAGCTGTATCGCGCATTAAGACTTTCAAAGTCTATTAATAAAAATTATACTAACGAAATTAAAAAAACAACTATATAAGTATAATCTAGAAGATTGTACGTAAAAAGTCAGAAAATTTTAGACATAACTTTTATGCCACATCTATGAAATTAAAGAAATTAAACGTAAACTGAGCGGTTGCCTCAAACCAGGGCAATGGAGGGTTAACGATCGTTTAGAATGACATAAAGGAAATTTTTGGAGGGGGATTGCCAGAAGAAATAAAGAGCTTCAACACAACATAGAGAGTTGTAATAGAAACAAATATTTTATATATACGATATAAGATTATGAAAAATTATCTCATACTAGTTTAACCCTTTGCCGTCGGCCGATTTCGAAGAGATCGATAAACATTGATATCTGTAAGTTGATCTAAACATTTGAATCTAGCATCGGGAGGATAGTTTTTTTTCATTATCGCCTCGTTTGCCGTGCCGCACGCCAGGCGATCATGAATGCCAGCCTGGCGGCACCGACTTCTACGACGACTTGCGAATGCCACTACTGTGGCGGCATCGACCGCAAAGGGTTAATAGCACTCCTATATATTTCATAACAATATTTTTATTCCTATTTCCATTACAATTATTATATAAAAATTTTCTCATACACTATATATTTTATAGATACGATTTACGGTGTTTTTGCAATTTAAATCATTAATAACGTATTTAACAAACACTAATATATTTAAGAAATGCAGTTTTATTATTTATTAATGTTTTCTGTTTCATTTTTATGCTTACAGAATAAAAAAAAACATACAGCAGAGATCGAACCTCAGCCGTCATCTCAATAGTCCGTTATCTTCGCTGCTGTGCTACGCCGCTTCGTTGAATACCCTTCTTACTAACTCGTACACTTTGTTGGCTCTTTAGACCGTTTTTTCTCGAAAACGAAGAGGTATTGCGTTGTATGCTATTACCATGAGTTATTAGTAGTCAAGTACTATTAATTCCGTAAGTTTCGTTCCAAACCGTTTCCCGGTCGATGCGTCCTCCCCTTGTAAGACAAATATATATTATTTTGGAAAAATCTATTTCATTCTACATTTCTTATACATTATTTTCTTCTTATATATTGTTTTCTTATACATTAACGTTGCATGCATTTTCATTTGTTTATGTTATGTTTGGTCAAAAATCTTATTTTGACTATAAATAATTAATCCTTAATATTTTGTCCATCGAGTGAATGATTCCTTCACGCTTGTGTACACATCATGATCCGCTAATGGTATAGTACCGTCGCGTTTATTTCAATGTCGTGCTTTTGCAACATTGATTTTATCAATGTATTATGCAAATACTGTACAATGTATTATGCAAAATATTTTATTGTGTATTTATTAACGTGAATAAGCGAGGACGTTTATATAATTAGGAAAACAGCGAAAAATGCATGGCTAAGTATGTATGTAGTATCACATTTTCGATATATTGAAAATGAAGATACTCCGCGTGGATCATGAATTGCAAAGTGTTACAATGCAAATAATGCATTGATGTGTCTGACGAAAATCTACTATGTAAGAGCAACTTCACGGTTATATTAGCGGTTACACCAGTTTGACACGCTCGAAAATAGACCATTTTCATGAAATTCTATTTAATGTTTCTTAACAATAATCACTATTTCGTTCTTCATGTGTATTTCACATTCATTGAAGTGTTAAAAAAACATTAGTTATAATAAAAAATAAAAAAGATATATTTTATAAGAGAGCGCTGAAAAGAGAAAAACCAGATAACTGATAGATCCAACTTGTAAACGTAATTTGAAGACTAAAAATGTTTTTTGAAATGAAACAGTTTTTGAAGTTTAAACTTGTCGTTGTCTATCATCAAACTATTTTCTTAGTTTTATAAAATTATGGAAATTATGAGTAATCCAAAAAATAAACAGATTTTAGCGAAAAACGTGTCTTCTTTCTAATACTAAAAGAAAATGAATTGAAAAAAACTCCCGATAACAGATCAAAAATATAAAAAATATTTCTGTAAAATCATGAAACGATTCGTATATTATTACAAAATGAATTAGAACACCCACCGTCCGGAAGAATGTTGTTTCGAGAAAAACGACTTCTAAGTTTTCATAAAAGTTTACATTGTTCTAACATTAATTCTTACTTTTTAATCATCGATTAAATTACTAACCACTGATATTTGAAATATAATAAACATTTGTCAAAGTAGCAGAAAATGACTCTATATAGGGTGTCCCATTTTAATGTCCCACCCCAAATAACTTTTCAATATTGAAGTTTCAAGGAAAATAATCTGAATAAAAGTTGTAGGGATTTAAGTGAGCTATCTTATGATGACCTTGACTTTGACCTTGACCTTTATTTTCAAGGTCATTTGAAGGTCAATTTGCGTTTTTTAAATGGGAACCCTTATTTTTTATTCCACTGTTCTTTTCTACTAGTTAATTTGAACAACTTTTGTCTAAAACATTTTTTTATTTGTTTAATATATTTTAATATATTTAAGGAAAACTTGATAACTTTTTCAATATTTAACTTACGATATCTCGCTAATTATTTGTCAGAAGAAAAAGTAGTACTAGACTTTCTTACTTTATTTAGTCTCAAGAATATATTGTTACAATAACGCCCTGATTTTTGTTAATTTGATGATTTTGAAATTTCCAAAGATCAGTAAGTTAACAAAAGTCAAGGCGCTATCGTAACAATATATTCTTGAGACTAAATAAAGCAAGAAAGTCTAGTACCACTTTTTCTTTCGACAAATAGCAAGATATCGTAAGTTAAATATTGAAAAAGTTATCAAGTTTTTCTCAAATATCTAAAAAAATATTAGACAAATAAAAAAATGTTTTAGACAAAACTTGTTCAAATTAAAGTAAAAAAGAACAGTGTAATAAAAAATAAGGGTTTCCATTTAAAAAACGCAAGTTGATCTTCAAATGACCTTGAAAATAGAGGTCAAGGTCAAAGTCAAGGTCATCATAAGATAGCTCACGTAAATCCTTACAACTTTTATTCAGATCATTTTCCTTGAAACTTCAATACTGAAGAGTTATTTGGGGTGGGACATTAAAATGGGGCACCCTATATAGAGTGATCTACCGAAAACGAAACAAGCATATTTTTTTTAGCATTTAATCCAATTTTTTCGAGAAAATGCTCGGACCCGTTAATTTTTGTTGCAAGTGGGACGTAATAATTGGCTATTTCCGTTAATTCAAACTCCAACTTCAACTCCGTAAGAGGAACTTATTTCACTATAAAAAGTTTAAATGGCAAGAGGTGTCTAACAACATACTATTGAAAGTGTGGTAAATTCGCTTTACAATGGTGTCTTACTTTTTGAATTCCGATTATTATTTCCCGAATAAACACGCTCCAAACAAACAATATTTATCAAAGTAGCAACTTATCTGTAAGCATAGTAAATGTTGGAAATGAGCATCACCAACTTCCATATAATAATAAAGATTTTATTCAAAACATTGTCGCACATTTTGGAGCAGTTGTGAAGTCATTTGACGGCATTTGTTGACGATACGTTGTCGTAAATCTTCTAAAGAAGCTGGTTCAGTTACATATATTATATTCTTTAAATGATCCCATAAAAAAATTCAGCGAAGATAAATTTGGCGACCTTGCAGGCCGTTCAATAAGGTCTCTCCTTCTAATCTATCGTTTTGGAAATCTTCGATCCAAATACTGTTGAACAGGCAGTATATAATGCAGAGGAGCTCCATCTTGTTGGAATACCAATTGATCTCTAAAGTAATGCTCATCATTCTCGATAATATCAATTAACATTGGATCAATGATGTCTTCCAGTAATTCTAAATACATCTCTGCAGTCAAATTATTACATAAGAATAAAGAACCAATGATTCAATTATCATAAATGCCAGCCCAAACATTTAATTTTCTGGATAATTTTTCTGGATGTTGGATATGTATTGGGTGAGTGCAAAAGTTCGTGCGGAGTTTGTGAGTAAAAGTCACACAGTGATTAGGCAAACAAAAATCTTTATTCAATCAATGATATATTCTCCATCGTTTTCTATAATCTTTTCCCAACGTTCTGGCAGCATACGGATGCCTCGATCATAAAAACTGCGCGGTTTAGATTCGAAGAACGAAGAGACGCCGTTTTTTAAGGCCTCCAAAGAGTCAAAGTTTTTTCCATTTAAATAATTTTGCAATGACCGGAAAAAGTGATAGTCAGATGGTGCGATATCAGGAGAATACGGTGGATGCGTTAAGACATCCCATTTCAGGCTCTTCAGTTTGCGCAGCGTCTTTTTCGAAACGTGTGGTCTGGCGTTGTCGTGATGAAAGACGACTTCCTTGCGATTTGACAAAATCGGACGTTTCTCTTTTATTTCTCGATTCAGATTGGTTAATTGGCGACAGTACTTGTCCGAATCAATCGTTTCGCCAGCGGGGAGAAGCTCGAAATAGATTATGTCCTTGCAATCCCACCAAACAGAGAGCATCACCTTCATCGGGTGCAAACTGGCCTTTGGCATTGCGTCACCATGCTCACCTGATTGTTTCCATGTCCGTTTGCGCTGAACATTGTTGTAGAGGACCCATTTCTCATCGCCCGTCACTAGTCGATCCAAAAACGACTCGTTATTGAACCGCCCGAGTAAAGAAACGGCTGCAGAAATTCGCTTGATTTTGTTCTTCTCGGTCAGCAAATGGGGCACCCATATATCGAGCTTCAAATCGAATTCCATCTTTTTTAAACGCCGAAAAGCGGTTGATCGGTCAACGTTTAGTGCTGTAGCAACTTCTTCTGTTGAAATTCGCGGATTATTGAGCACTAAAGTACGCAAAACATCGTCATCAATGTCAGAAGGTCGACCAGAGCGTGGCTCGTCTTCAAGGTTAAATTCTCCGCGCCGAAATTTAGCAAACCATTTTTCCACAGTTCATTTAGCTGGTGCTTCATCCTGATAAACATCCTGAATGTTTTTTACGGCTGCGGCAACGTTTATTCCCTTCCAAAACTCGTAAAGCATAACATGCCGTAAATGCACCTTATCGATACTCATTTTTAAAGTGATATTTCTCGAAGCAGTTTGTATGAAAACAAATGATTTTTTTTTAATAACAGCTGAAGACGTCACCTTTCCAACGTTATATAATATGTAGATGGAAGTATTAATGACAACACTTTACGACGCTTATAACTCCATCTATTGAAACTCCGCACGAACTTTTGCACTCACCCAATACTTCACGAAGTATTCTTGAATTAGAATCTGACCAACAGCGACAATTATGACAATTAACTGTACCATTAAGATAAAAGATGCATTCGTCGGAAAAAGAGATGTTAAACAGATAATTTGGATTAGTAACCGCTTGTTTACTTGCAACCTCACAAAATTGCAAATGGTGGTCAAAGTCGTCTTCATTGAGTTCTTAATTAACCATAATTTTATATGGATGGAACTTGTGATGTTTCAAAATCTGTTGATTAGTTGGATTAATACCGGGAAGTTTCAATCAATTCAGTCCTTTCCGCAGTCGAATGAATTATAATTTATAAAGGACAATAGTAAAAAGTACCGATTTTGGCCCATCATACAAACACATTTCAAAAGGGAACAAAACATATTTCAAAGGATTTGATCTGCTGAACACGATGCCCTCGTTAGTTTTCCTTTAAACTCTGGAGAATATGTTCAAATCCGAGGATTTATCATTCAATAATCGAATGGCCTGGGAAGCCTTTGCGTAAACTTTGAAGCTATTGTAAACTCGTATATTAGCTAAATTAGCTGAAACAGTTTAGATTTTCGATTTAATAGAATTATTTTCGATTTAATAGTTGAAGGTATCCTCTTTTTATGCAAAATTTGCTGTAATAAATAATATACACAATGTCACAGATCACTCGTATCACTCAATTTTTTTGTAATCGTGACATTTTAGGGAAAAATGCTTCAGACAAAAGTTATATGGTTTCAAAGGGGATATATAACAACTCTACCATTTTTTAATAGATTACGCCACTTTCGAGATATTCATTACTTTTTTTAAATGGAAACCCTAATTTTTTATTATATCATCTTTTTCTACTAATTAATTTGAACAATTTTTGTCTGAAACATTTTTTTATTTGCCTAATATTTTTTGAGATATTTAAGGAAAACTCGGTAACTTTTTCAAACAATATTTATCTTACGATATCTCGCTAACTGTTTGTTGGAAGAAAAAATAGTACTAGATTTTTTTATTCTATTTGGTTTTAAGAATATATTGTTACAATAGCGCCTTAATTTTTATTAATTTAATAATTTTGAAATTTCCAAAGGTCGATAAGTCTATAACATCTAAAAACAAAATTATATAGTTGTTATATGTTCCTTTTGAAACCATACAACTTTTGTTTGAAACATTTTTCCCTAAAATGTTGGAATTACAAAATAATCGAATGATACGGATAATCTATGACACCGTGTTCATTATTTATTAGTAAATATTGCATAAAAAGAGAACACCTTCAACTATTAAATCGGAGATATTTCTAAATAAAAAATCTAAACTGTTTTCAGTTAATTTAGCTAATATACAAGTTTACAATAGCTTCAAAGTTTATGCAAAGGCTTTCTGGGCCATTCGATTATTGGATGATAAATCCTCGGATTTGAACATGTTCCCCGGGGTTCAGAGGAAAACTAATGACGGCATCGTGTTCAGTAGGTCAAAGTCCTATAGAAATAATGTTTTATTGGTTCTCTACGATGAACCAAAATCGGTACTTTTTACTCATTGTCCTTCGTTAGTAACGAATGCTACAAAACACGACTACGCGTTGCTTGTTGTTAAAGAAACAGACTATAATGCGTTCATATTAAATTAAATACTAAAAATATGCTTGTTTCGTTTTCACTGGGCCATCATATATAGATAATCTGGCAATATGATGGAAAGAATGTTCCTCGAATGTCAGATCATGTATGTGGTTTTCAGCGGTACGGATGCGGTTTGTGTCCTCTTGCATACAATAATTATCGTATATAAATCTGACTCAATTGTAATGTCTAACAATTAAGATATATAAATAACATATAAAATAGGTATTATGCCATCATTAAATAAATATGAAGCCAAATATGCAGCAATTTCAACCATTTTTACTAAATAAAGTTTTCTGTGCAATTTTCAAATAAGTGCGTTGACGTTTTTATTCACATTTTATGTGAAACATCTTACAAGAAGATGGCAAGACATGTAAAATCGATAATTGAGTGAGTCATATTTCATTCGAATGGGGGGATTAACTACATAAAAATCCTAAAAGGGTTTGCATGCATGGGCCTTCGTTTGCAAGAAATTTGCAATTAAAAAACAGCTACATGTTAAGTGTAGTAACTTGGAATCAATAAGTGTGAAGTGCAATCAAGCTGCGGAAGCTAAGGTGCGCGCTAGTATTTTGTCGTCTACGTCCAAGGCGTGCTCGAATCCTCCCAGTGCCAATTTTCTTTTTTAAAATATTATGTATTATTATATTTTATATTTCTATAATATTTTTAATATTTTTATTATTTTTCATAAGATAAAAATATAATGCATACATATATAATAATATCTGTCTTATTATATAGAAAATAATAAACAAAAAAATAATAAATAAAAAATTAAAATAAATAATAATAAATAATTAAAATGTTTATTCTTATTAATTCGAAGTTACTAAACTTAACATGTAGCTGTTTTTTTAATTGCAAATTTCTCGCAAACGGGCCCATGCGCGTAAACCCTTTTAGGATTTTTATCACTCAACCCTCCCATTCGAATGAAATATGACTCATTCAATTATCGATTTTACATGTCTTGCCATCTCCTTGTTAAATTCTATAACTGAAAACTTGATTGAATTCGATATCCAAAGAAGAAATGTTCGTTAATCTCTTCTGTCATGGCAGAATAGTCTTGTTGTTGTTTCCATTTCAATAAGAAAAGGAGAAGTTCCTTTTTTATATTCTACTTAACTTAACCTACTGGCTTGCATTGCACGATTGATTGTCACTGCGACTACTTTTATTATCTTGCTCTGTTCTTTTATCACTCATTTTGGTAACATAATTTTGTTATATAATAAACGTTATATAATAAACGGGAAAGAGAGAGAGAGAGGGGGGGAGGGAGGGAGGGAGGGCGAGAGCGAGAGAGTGAGAGCGAGAGAGTGAGAGAGTGAGAGCGAGAGCGAGAGAGAGAGCGATAGAGAGAGAGAGAGAGAGTGAGAGAGAGAGAGAGAGAGAGAGAGAGAGAGTGGGAGAGAGAGAGGGAGAGAGAGAGAGGGAGAGGGAGGGAGAGAGAGAGGGAGTGGGAGAGAGTGAGGGAGACAGTGAGGGAGAGAGTGAGGGAGAGAGTGAGGGAGAGAGTGAGAGAGGGAGAGAGTGAGTGAGTGAGTGAGTGAGGGAGAGAGTGAGTGAGTGAGTGAGAGAGTGAGAGAGAGAGTGAGAGAGAGAGAGAGTGAGAGAGAGAGTGAGAGAGAGAATGAGAGAGAGAGTGAGAGTGAGAATGAGTGAGAGAGTGAGTGAGAGAGTGAGAGAAAGTGAGAGAGAGTGAGAGTGAGAGTGAGAGTGAGAGAGAGAGAGTGTATGTGTGTATGCATTAATATATTGGGTCTGGGAAAAAGTGGCGTTTTTTTAGTAAAATTCAACTGATTTTCTTATAGTGTGAAAATGAATTTATTTAAACCAAATATAATCGATTATTATCGACAATGTTTCGCCATTTTTCGGGTAGAGCCATGATGCCATCGGTTAAGAACTTCTGTGGTTTCTGGCTGGAAAACTGAATCAAGTGGTTTTCACAGGCATCTTTTGAAACCAGCTTAATTCCATTGAGAGGGTTCTGCAGAGATCGGAACAAGTGATAATCAGAGGGTGCTATGTCTGGACTATACGGTGGATGCATCAAAACTTCCCAACCAAGCTGTCACAATTTTTGACAGGTCATAAAAAAAGTGTGGTCGTGCAATGTCATAATGGAAGACAACACGTTTCCTATTATTCAATTCGGGCCGTTTTCTTTCAATTGCCTAGCTTAATCTCTCTAGTTGTCCACAGTAGAGTTGAGAATCAATCGTCTGACCAACTGGAAGTAACTCATGGTGGACGATTCTCTTCCAATCCCATCACACACACAGCATCACCTTTTTCGGCGTCAATCCTGGCTTGGCGAACGCTTGTGACGGCTCATCATCCCTTATCCACAATCTTTTACGCTTCCGATTGTCGTGAATTTTTCATCACCGGTTATGACACGTTTCAGAAATGGTTCGATTTCATTATGTTTCAGCAGCGCATCGCAGATGTTAATTCGGTCTATCATGTTTTTTGTGCTCAACTCATGAGGAACCCATACATCGAGCTTGTTTTTGTAGCCAGCTTTGTGTAAATGGTTCAAAACAGTTTTGTGGTCAATGCCTAGCTCCATACCAATATCGACACTGCTGATATGCTTGCTGATAATCTTGCTGGACTTTTTCAAGAATTTCATCAGTTTTTTCAGTGATTGGACGACTAGAGCGTGACTCATCTTTCACATCAAAATTACCAGAACTAAAGCGAGCGAACCATTTCCGCGTAGCAGATTTTGATATAGTACCTTCACCGTACACAGCACAAATTTTTTCACAAGCCTGCGCTGCGTTCTTCCCTTTGTCGTAATAATATTGCAAAATATAGCGCAATTTTTCATTACTTTTCTCCACTTTCAAAAGCAAACAACTTTCCAACCACTGCACTGCATTTCGATGTTTATACACTCAAAGTAACGCTCGTAGTGTCACCTTTCCTACGAGCGTTTAGTAGTGTCGCTGCGATCTGTGTTTCCTGAGTTATTTACAATGGACGCCATCTATCGGGAAAAACGCCACGAACTTTTTCCCAGACCCAATATATACAGTCTGTAAAGTAAGAGCGTGCACGGGTTATTGCGTAGAAAAATTTATTTTTAATGATTTTTAAGTACATGGACTTGTACTCCGTGAGAAGAAAAATGCTATATCATTAATAATGAGTCCAGTCACCACCGGCATTGATAATTGCCTGGCATTTCCGAGGCATACTTTCCACTAAGTTGACTGCGTATTCGTTCGGTAAAGACGTCCAAATGAGACGAATTTGTCGTGTCAGCTGCTTCAAAGTGCACACTATTTTTCCTCAAAGCTTGTGCTTGAGATATGCCCACACATTTTCAATGGGATTTGCATCTGGCGACTGCGATGGCCAAACAAGTGTGACGATGCCAGATTGCTCTTTCCACTCGGTGCAAAGCTTGCTCCGGTGTTTTGGGTCGTCCTGTAAGATCTAGTCCTCGTTTTTTTTATGAAGCATCGTTCAGAAGTCGGCAACAAACACTTCTCATAAATTTTAAGTATTAAGGTCGGGTTCCGCTTAAACCAATTCACAATTCTTTTTTCCATATTCGGCGTCACTTTGCCTATCGAGCCACGTTCTGGCAAGTCATCGACATTTTTGATCTTATATTACTGAACCCACTTAGCGACGAACGATTTTGACTTTCCCATGTATTTAGCAACCACTGCATATGACATTTTTGGTCCTTTGGAGTGGGAACAAAGAAACACAGCCTCGTAGCGCGATGCGTATGCGACACTCATGGCGGTTAACGTGTTTCTCAGGTTAGAGTTCGACGCCAACTGAATCTTTTGTGACAAAGCATTCACGACAAAGATTTCATCTATCAGCTCACAAAAAAACTAGGACGATATTTGAAGCCAACTGCCATTTATGCCGTGCACGCTCTTACTTTACAGACTGTATATATCATGATATATGTGTGTTGATATATATGAGAATACTGTTGGTATGCGTCACGGTATGTTATGACGCACGTCATTTAATTGCCGATCAGCTGATGCTGAACAAACGATGTGATAAGATGTGTCACCGAAAAATCAATACCGGTGCTTATTGACGTGTCGTCCAAGAAATTTGCTCTTCAATTTTATGGTCTACTTGATACAACTTATAACGCAAGTAGTGCAGGTAATACGCGAATTAGGTGAAGATAATTTACAAATATAAATTAATGACATTTACATACAGGGTGTTATAAAAGTCCCGGAAGAGCAGAATAACTCGAAAAATATGAGTCCTAGAAAAAATGCGAAGTATAGGGTTTTTATGATTTTTTCCTGGCTATCTGACGGTGACCCTGGATTTGACCTTGACAATGACCTTGAAGGTCATTTCAAGATCAGGTCAATTTTTTTTAATAGGACCCCATACTTTTGACCCCAGAAATGAAAAGAGTGGAAAATTTTACATTCGGATATGACCTTGAACACTGCCAAATTTGACCTCTGACGGTCACATATAGGTCTAAGCTTGTTTTAGGCTGAAAACGCGAATATCTTCGAAAATGCACCTGCTAGGGAGCAATGTTACGCATAAGAATAAGAATGTAGAGGTCAACGAGGGACATTCAGCCGTGACCTTGCCCTTATTCTCAAGGTCATGAGTTAAGATTATTATTAAGGTCAAACCGGACTTTTTTAGTACTGAAAATCCATATTTTTGACTTAAAAGTGTCAAGATTGAAAAATTTTACGTTCGGATATGACGTTTTCAACCTTGACCTTGTTCTCAAAATTATGCGTTTTACGTTACTTCACTGATCGTGAAGTCTACTGAAAGTAAAGCGTCTCGGAACCCGACCACTGAAGGCAAGGTGTCTCAAACTCGACCACTGAAGGCAAGGTGTCTCAAACCCGGCCACTTAAGGCAAGGTGTCTCAAACCCGACCATTGAAGGCAAGGTGTCTCAAACCCGGCCACTTAAGGCAAGGTGTCTCAAAACCGACCACTGAAGGCAAGGTGTCTCAAACCCGACCACTGAAGGCAAAGTGTCTCAAGTCCGACCACTGAAGACAAGGTGTCTCAAAGCCGACCACTGAAGGCAAGGTGTCTCAAACCCGACCACTGAAGGCAAGGTGTCTCAAACCCGACCACTGAAGGCAAAGTGTCTCAAACCCGACCACTGAAGGCAAGATGTCTCAAACCCGACCACTGAAGGCAAGGTGTTTCAAAGCCGACCACTGAAGGCAAGGTGTCTCAAACCCGACCACTGAAGGCAGTGTCTCAAACCCGACCACTGAAGGCAAGTATCTCAAACTCGACCACTGAAGGCAAAGTTCAGTTAGTCCTGGCCACCGAAGGCAAAGCATCTTGTAACTCGGCCTGAGATTACAAGAGATGTTCAAAATGTTCCCCATTGACCGTTTGACAGTGTGTTTGACAGGTCAAGGTTGAAAACGTCATATCCGAACGTAAAATTTTTCAATCTTGACACTTTTAAGTCAAAAATATGGATTTTCAGTCCTAAATAAGTCCGGTTTGACCTTAATAATAATCTTAACTCATGACCTTGAGAATAAGGGCATGGTCACGGCTGAATGTCCCTCGTTGACCTCTACATTCTTATTCTTATGCGTAATATTGCTCCTTAGCAGGTGCATTTTCGAAGATATTCGTGTTTTCAGCCTAAAACAAGCTTAGACCTTTATGTGATCTTCAGAGGTCAAATTTGGCAGTGTTCAAGGTCATATCCGAACATAAAATTTTCCGCTCTTTTCATTTCTGGGGTTAAAAGTATGGGGTCCCATTTAAAAAAATTGACCTGACTTTGAAATGATCTTCAAGGTCATTGTCAAGGTCAAATCCAAGGTCACCGTCAGATAGCCAGGAAAAATTCATAAAAACCCTGTACTTCGCATTTTTTCTAGGACTCATATTATTCGAGTTATTCTGCTCTTCCGGGACTTTTATAACATCTTGTATTAATGGTGCATGTACGTGACGTATATACAATTTTTACAAGTAAAATTTATATAAAACTTACCTTTTTAAATAAAATGATAAAAAAAGGCGCCAAGTACAAGCGCAACATGTATTGTGTTATTTTTAGAAATGTTAAACTCAAATTATTTTTTTAGGCATATATGTGTACATAACATAAGTTTTTACAAGTAAAACTTATAACTATAGTAAAACTCTACAACGCTATTCTACTGTACAAAAGAAGTGATATATTAGAACAGTAGCGCCAACTGAGAAATCTAACATATATATATATATTGTATACTTATTGTATACTTATTGTAATAATTATTGTATACTTAATATTTTTAGAAATCTCAAATTCAAATTATTTCATTTTTTAATATATCATGTACATAACATTTGTTATTTTACTTGTTATTATAACAATGCAATAAAAAATATTTAATACAAATAATCTTGGCGCGGCTGCACCAAAAACTATATCGAAGATGTTTCTACATAAAAGTCAAATTAGATATCATTGACATTTCGTCAATTATAATAAGAATAACATCTTTGAATAAAAAATGTCAAAATATGTAGAATATATACACATTCGATATCTATATTCTATAGTGAAGGTTTATAATTTAATGTAATATTATATAAACTTAAATAAAACATTACATCGTATATGTATAAAGAGAATTTATAAATACATTTTATTATAATAAAAATGTTGTCATGTATGTATTAAACAAGTTTTAGTTCGATATAGTTTTTGGTGCAGCTGCGCCAAGATTATTTGTATTAAATATTTTTTATTGCATTGTTATAATAATTAATTTGTTATAATATCAAGTAAAATAACCAATGTTATGTACATAATATATTAAAAAAGGAAATAATTTGAATTTGAGATTTCTAAAAATATTAAGTATACAATAATCATATATACAGGGTGAAGAAAAAACCCCGGGACTCCTGAAAATTTCGAAAAACGTACACTTTATAAAAAAATGTTTCAGACAAAAGTTGCAGCGTTGAAAAAGATCTATTTACCAATCTTAATAATTTGATCTTGGGTGGCGTCATCAAGGTGAGAACAAGGTCACCTCGAATTTTTTAAATGGAATTCCAAATTTTTTATTGCATATTCTTATAGTCCTTCTTCAGACCTTTTCAAAGCACTATGGTTTTATCCAATTTGAATAAGCTGTTCCGAAGTTATCGAGTTTCTTAAAGTAAGATATCTAGCCAACTAAGACAAGATCGGAAGATGATCCGGCCAACTAAGGCAAGGTCGTAGGATGATCCGGCCAACTAAGGCAAGATTGGAGGATGATCCGGCCAACTAAGACAAGGTCGGAGTGATCGAGCCAACTAAGACAAGATCGGAGGATGATCCAGCCAACTCGTAAAAATAATTGCGCGACTAACTTCCAGGCGTTGGCTCCTATTGGCTTGTCTTAATTTCGTTGATTGATTTATTTCAGTTATTTATTTATTTAAACTATTCTGCTATTCGATGTTTATTTCTTCCATTTACTCATTTAATACTCATTTAATACAGTTTAGTGAATCGCAAACTCGATTGAAGTTCCTCTATTTTATAACTACTTCTTACAACTAGCTTCAAACTGTTTCTTAATAATTTTCAAAAAAATAGCGGAATTTCAGTCCAGTTTGCGATTCACTAAACTGTAATGAGTATTAAATGAATAAGTGGAAGAAATAAACATCGAACAGCAGAATAGTTCAAATAAATAAATAACTGAAATAAATCAATCAACGAAATTAAGACAAGCCAATAGGAGCCAACGCCTGGAAATTAGTCGCAATTATTAGGCGCAATAATTAGGCGCAATTATTTTTACTAGTTGGCTGGATCATCCTCCGATCTTGTTTTAGTTGGCTCGGTCACACCGACCTTGCCTTAGTTGGCCGGATCATCTTTCGATCTTGCCTTAGTTGGCCGGATCATCCTCCGATCTTGCCTTAGTTGGCTAGATATCTTACTTTAAAAAACTCGATAACTTCGGAACAGCTTATTCAAATTGGATAAAACCATAGTACTTTGAAAAGGTCTGAAGAAGGGCTATAAGAATATGCAATAAAAAATTGAGAGATCCATTTAAAAAATCCGAGGTGACCTTGTCCTCACCTTGATGACGCCACCCAAAATCAAACTGTTAAGATCGGTAAATAGATCTTTTTTCAACGCTACAACTTTTGTCTGAAACATTTTTTTATAAAGTGTATATTTTTCGAAATTTTCAGGGGTCCTAGGGTTTTTTCTTCACCCTGTATACAGGGTGTCCCATTTAACCTGACAAATCGTAATATCTGGAAAACTACATGTCGGATCAAAAAAAGTGGGTGATGAAATTTGTTCGTCTCGAAGGGGGACATCCAATGATATCAGACTCGACCTCCCACTCCACTCCCGGGGGGTGGGCAACTTTGAAATCTTAAATGGGAACCCCCATTTTTTATTGCAGATTCGGATTCTACGCCACAAAATACGTAAGTTTCGTCCGAAACCTTTTTTTTTATTCGTGATAGATGGCGCTGTAATCGCAAAAAATTTAGATTTTCTGCAATTCTCCAGAAATGATCATTGGATTGAAAAATAAAAATATACCTGTTCAATATTTTTAAAAATATTTTTAAAAAACATAATAACAGTTATTCCCCCCCATCCCCTTGGGGTAGGGTGGGTGGTAACGTTTAAATCTCAAATGAGAATCCGCATTTTTCATTGCAGAATTAGATTTTACGTGAAGTTTTTATGGAAGCAATTTTTTCCATTCGTGATAGATAACGTTGAATTTTTCCGAGAAACTACTTTTAGCGTTACCTAGGAACAACGACGAGGACGTAGTAGCTTTCTGTTCCCCTCGGGGTGCTTGTTTTAGGTGAGTCCCCTCGCCTCCCACCATCGGAGTGCTTGTTCTAGGTGAGTCCCCTCGCCTCTCACCATCGGGGTGCTTGTTTTAGGTGAGTCCCCTCGCCTCTCACCATCGGGGTGCTTGTTTTAGGTGAGTCCCCTCGCCTCTCATGGGGGGAATAACTGTTATTATGTTTTTTAAAAATATTTTTAATTTTAGAAATATTGAACAGGTATTTTTTTATTTTTCAATCCAATGATCATTTCTGGAGAATTGCAGAAAATCTAATTTTTTGCGATTACAACGCCTATCACAAATAAAAAACAAGTTTCGAACGAAACTTACGTATTTTGTGGCGTAGAATCCGAATCTGCAATAAAAATGGGGGTTCCCATTTAAGATTTCAAAGTTGTCCCCACCCTCACCCCCCGGGAGTGGGGTGGGAGGTCGAGTTTGATATCACTAGATGTCCCCCTTCGAGATGAACAAATTTCATTACCCACTTTTTTTGATCCGACATGTAGTTTTCCAGATATTACGATTTGTCAGGTTAAATGGGACACCCTGTATGTTAGATTTCTCAGTTGGCGCTACTGTTCTAATATATCACTTCTTTTGTACAGTAGAATGTTGTAGAGTTTTATTATAGTTATAAGTTTTGCTTGTAAAAACTTATGTTATGTACACATATATGCCTTAAAAAAATAATTTGAGTTTAAAATTTCTAAAAATAACACAATACGTGTAGCGCTTGTACTTGGCACCTTTTTTTTACCTTTTTGTTTAAAAAGGTAAGTTTTATATAAATTTTACTTGTAAAAATTGTATATATGTCATGTACATACACCATTAATATGTAATATGTAATTAATATGTAAATGTCATTAATTTATACTTGTAAATTATCTTCACCTAATTCGCGTATTACCTGCACTACTTGCGTTTTAAATTGTATCAAGTAGACCTTAAAATTGAAGAGCAATCTCCCTGGACGACACGTCAATAAGCACCGGTATTGATTTTTCGGTAGCACATCTCATCACATCGTTTGCTCAACATCAGCTGATCGGCAATCAAATGGCGTGCGTCATAACATACCGTGACGCATACCAACAATATTCTCATATATATTTACATATATATTAGGTTGTTCGGAAAGTTCGTTTCAAATTTTTGAAATAAATTAAGAGCGCAATATTTTACACAAAGAGGAACTTTATTGAAGCAAATATGTACCGTTTTGTTCAACGGCCTTGGCCCATCTTTCAGGAAGCTGCATGATACCTTTGCTCCAAAATAAAGGTTTCTTATTGGCGAAGAATTTATCAAGATGACTTTTGAGGACTTTCAAAGACTCGAATTTCTTGTCCCGAAGAAAATTTTTTAAAGAAAGAAATAGATAGTAGTCAGATGAGGCAAGGTCGGGAGAATATGGAGGATGAGGAAGAACGTCCCATTCGAAGTCTAACAGCTTCCTACGGATAGACATTGCGACGTGAGGTCTGGCGTTATCATGATGGAAAACAATTCTACGCCTGTTGGCCAATTCAGGGCGCTTCCGTGCGATGGCAGTCTTCAGTTCGTCCAGTTGAAAGCTGTACTTCGCCGCGTTGATGGTTTCGTTTGGTTGAAGAAGCTCATAATATACCACGCCCTTAAAATCCCACCAGATACTCGGAAGAACCTTTTTCGCGTGAAGCCCCGGCTTGGCCACTGTTTGTGTAGACGCGTCGCTGGTTCCCCACGACCTCTTGCGGCTAACATAATTGTACTTTCATCGCCTGTTACGATCCTCTTCAAGAACGGTTCTTTTTGGTGCCGTTGAAGCAGCATATCGCAGACGTTCACACGTTCCAGCAACTGCCGTTCATTCATTTCGTGTGGCACCCACACATCCAGTCGACTTGAGAATCCTAGCTTCTTCAGATGGTCATGCACGGTGGAAACAGACTTGTGCAGAGTGTCGGCGAGTTCTTTAACTGCCACTCGAAGATTTTCGTGCACGAGATCCATAAGAAGCGTTTCATCAACCTCCTGAGGCCGGCCTGAGTGAGCTTGATCTTCCATGTTGAAATCGCCAGCTTCGAATCTTCGATATCATTTTCGAACTGTCTGGTGAGTGATGCAGGCATCTCCATATACTGAGAACATCTCATTCAGGGTCTGCGAAGCCGTGAAGCCACGTTTAAAGCAATATAGCATCACATGACGAAAATGGACTTTTTGGTTCTCCATTTTTCAAACTGATTTCTGACGAAATAGTTGCACTTAGGAAGATCTGCGAAGTTTCCTTAGCGGGCTCATAGATCCGGGAATGTTTGTTGACAAACATAAAATCGTTTAGAGCGCCCTCGTTCTTTCTGATTACATAGAAATGTGGAGCGCGCGAAATTTGAAACGAACTTTCCGAACAATCTAATATATATATATATATATATATATACACATATATAAATATGTAACTACATGCTGAAATAGATCGATCGACTTTTTTATATAAAAAAAAAAAGGTTTTTTCTCTGGTTTCAGGAGATGCTGTATAGCGTCTCGTTATTATTACTGTAATTTTTATTATTAATAAGTCTCCTAATTTTTTTTATATTTTCGAGAGCGGAGCCTACATTTTAAATAGCATTTAAAAGAGGATGTTGCATTTATTCTCCCTCCTTCCCGCAGTCTTTTCAGAAGTAATTAATTAATTAATTATTAATAATAATTAATTAATTATCTTGCATTTTTGTCCCAGTCCACCGTATTTAGAGATTTTATAGAAACCGTGAAACGGCGCGCGTCTAAATATCATAGTCACGTTATTTTTTGTGCATTTGCTACATTATTATTATTCATATAACGCTATAAAAATTCATTCTCATCAATAAAATATACATTATTATTTCTATCAAGTTTGAAATCAATCGTCTGCTTAGTTCCCGAAAAAAAATGTGTGAAAATAGCTTATTTTTCTGGCCTACAGACAGGATTCCCTCCTCAATCGGCATTTCTGCTAAAGAGAAAAGAGGAAAGCGCGATACATGGCTATTAGAGCGAGCGAGACACCTATAGAGACAGCGCGGTGTCTCTATAGCTGTCTCACTCATATTCCTTGCATTCAAGCGTAGAGTGAGTGAGACAGCTATTGAGGACACCATTAACCGTACCACGTCTGCTAATGCTTTCTCTCTCGATCGTGCGACGTACGATAAGGATGCAACTTCGGAATGTCTCCCACCATTTCTCCTTCTTCGCTTCTCTCGCGCTGTACAGTACGCCCATATGCGTATGCGTATATGCCTGTCATCGCTTTCGATTGTTTTACAGGCGTATACGACATCGCCGAGGGACACCATACCTGCCTCTATAGTGTACATACGGAGAGTATTGACGTCACGCGTGAAAAATTTGGCAAATTCTAGAACCTACGGGACTCGGGCCCCCATCATGAGACTCCGGCTCTCAACTCTCGTGAGCGTGTGCGAGCATGTTCGAGCAGGTAGGGATCATTTTGAAGACAAAAACTACCCAGCGATTGTTGGAAGACGATACCTCTGGTCTATGTCTACCCAAATATTTTTACCTGTGCGGGTCCCCTCGCTTTCGAACTCGAAAAGTTTACAACGGGATTTGTTACCTCGAACTGGAAACCACAGAGAAGAGAGAAGAGGTGAAGAGAAAGGAATGCACAATATTTTTCATAGAATTAATTCACATTTTATTCTTATATATTTTTCTTAATACAGGATTGAACCTGATACAGGGATATGATGATCTAGCGATTTACGCTTACATTGACAAAAGATTTTCTTATATATTCGTACAATCAACTGATCGTTTCGTTCACAATCATTGGTAAACAAACTGTTAAATTGCTCGAGGTTATAACCCCGACACATAAAGTAAAGAAAAACACAGCAATAATGACCACAAGTCGTCGATAAGAGTCCCTGTAGCTGAAAGGTATTCCATTGGTAAGTGACGGAATTTCTTCTAAAACGCAGGAAAAATCGTGAGTCCCAGGGTGGCATCCCGTAGCTGTCGAAGTATGTGGCCGCTCCATTCCGATCGACGTAGAATGCGCCCCAGTGCTGTCCCGGACGATCATGATTGTCCATATTAGCAACTACTGCCGTCGACCTCGTCCACACCCTCGGTAGTCTGTCGGCTGGATAGACGCCTGTGTATCTAGCATTGAGATGTTGCAATGCATGTTGAATTTCGAGTGAATTCATTTTATATAATTTCGTTTACCTCTGGTAACACGATTGTTATAGTCTTCGATGGCTCGACGGAATGCTCCAACACAGTATTTGTCTCGTTTTCCTCTTCAACCGGCGACTGTTCGCTTCCTGATTTGTCGGAATAACTATTTTCTCTGTCTTCCTCGTCAATTTTGGAGGACAAACCGGGTCATATAGATGTTGTCGCGTTTCCTGATGTAGATTTGACTTTGTTCGATGAACCAGTGTTTCAATTTGTATGTATCGCGTAATGCACAATGATAACATCTGTGTTTTCTAAATATGTGGAATGAGCAGCCTTCTATTCGTTCGCTGGGTGAAAGATCACTGGACGTCGGCGAGATATTCTCCAGATTATATACGTTTCGTGCTAACAAATTTTGCAAGTAGCTCGCTTTTTCCTTGCCTTTTATCATGAAGACACGAATATGATTCGTAATTTCACGCAAGCGCGGATAAAAATATTTTGGATTAGTCTCCCCATCGTACCACTCGATTCCATAATAATTCAGCGAAAGCCAGTTATTTATCCGTCTTGATTTTTCGTTCAATTCCGCAAATGAATACTCTGGAGCTAAGATCCAATGTCCGACAAATGCCTCATTAATACCGACAATAGCCACCTCCTTGAGCACATAGGTATCGTTGCTATCGCGGAAACACTGCACTTCGATGATCACATCCATGTTCTCGCTGTATTCGCAATTCTGCTTTGCCGAAACTATACTCTTTACGGCTCGAAGTCGACTGAGTTCTTTTCTCAAAATTTTTACTCTGGAGGAGAATGATGTTGAAAATCTTTACACAGGAAGGGGAAAGACGCCGAAAAGAAAAGTGGGAGATGTGTTTCTTTAACCGCTATAATCTATTGTTACGTCCTAGAGGAGGAACGCAACCTTTTCGTTCGCGAGTAAGGCGAACCTCGTTCGTACACGCGTGTCAGTGAACGGTCAGGGACCCGACGGGTCCCTTTACTCGGACACAGACGTACGACGAGCGGTCCGTTTTTCGGTCAAGGACGCGAGTCCCTTTACCGGGGATAGGACCATGAGTTGACTGTTGGAAGGGTGGGGTGATTTTGAAATTAACTGATGGAAATAAATTAATACCAAATTTATTAAAATAAGAGTGACAACAGAAAGTTATGCGGCGCGGTTTATTACAATTTACTTGAATGATGTTGTGTGTATGTGTGTGTGTGTGTGTGTGTGGGATAGAAGAAGAAGGAAAGAAAAAGGGGAAGAATATGAATAGAAAGTTTAGTCGGGTGAGGGGGAACGAGAGCGGTCAGGAGAATTTAAGGGGGTGGATAATTCGGAAAAAGAGACGGGAGAATACGATATTGAAGGGGTAAAAGATAGGCCGTAGGAGTGTAGGAAAAGAGGGAGGACTAAGGGGTAAGCGTCGGAGTAGGAAAGGGGGTAGGAGTGTCGGGTCTGGGTGATAATCAATTTCAAATGAGATATTTATAATAGATCGGAGATATTGTAGTTGGTGTTCAAATTCATAAGAATCTCTAATCCCGTACACTGTCTCGAAAAAATCAAGGACTCGTTGAATGGATACCACGGAATGATAATAATGGCCCACTAAAAATATATTTCAATAAACGGGTGGAACCAATAAATAAGGGTATAAAAAAAAACAGAACTTACTGCTGACTCCTGTTATCCGAGAGGTGTGTAAAAAATAAAATTGTCGTTTGGTAGTTCCTGCTCGGTAGGTTAGGTTGTGCTCGTCCACTCCCTTCCGGTTGTCCAATCGTGACACAAACACTAATGCCTTTTTCTGGCTTCTTTGAATATTTGCACTAACTCGGATATATGAATCTTAAAAATATTATCTGAATATCTGAATGCCCGGATCTTATTTTCTTTTTGTCTCTGAATCTGGAATACTTGAAATCTGACTTCTAAATTCTGAACGCTCAAAAACAGAATATATGAGTGAGAGTGTGTCTGCCTTTTTTCCTGTCTCTCAAAGTAGAAGTAGTGTCGCGGAGGCGGATTACCGCGGTTTTTATATCAATGATCGGAGGCGGAAGCTATCATGGTGGGTAGAGAGATGGCCTTTGAGGAAGGGGTGAATTGGTCTTAGTGGGAAAAAGTCTCAGCCATTAGCGAAGTTAAAAGACATCGTGGGAAGAGACAGTTAGTTTTTGGAGATATGAACATGGAAGGGCTAAAGGGTGGAGCGTGGGTGTCTCATAGTTTTAGGTGGATATGATATGATTGGCTGAATGAATTAGGCGCGACAAGCGTGGAGGTGGTGGATTCTTGAGATAGAGAAATGTATACAAGTGGCCGGCTGGAAAAATCAAAATGCCGTAAATCAAAGGCTGAGATCAGATTTTACGACTATCAGTGAAGTAGGCTTTGTTGGTTGACTGATAGGGCACATATGGTTTTGGATTGGGAAGATGTAAGTTTTAAGTTTTAGAGCAGGAATGCTCTGAGTTGCTTTGTTTTACTGAAGGTTTGTTATATCGGAGTTTTAAATTTTTATAGCTAGGACGACGGACACACTTGGCGAACACTACCCAGATATAAACTTTAAACGAAGACGTAGATTTTTACAACAGGGCACTGTTTCCTGTTATGGAATTTTCCCGAATCGCCTTTCATTTGGCGCGACGGCTGTTCGCCAGATGGGTCTGTTTTCTAATTTATATTTATATATGTATATATTCCTATTATAGTTATATTAGGAAAATATAAATCCGCGAGAAGAAAGAATTTTTGCTAATTAAATCTACAGGACGTAACACTACAATGACTTGACGAGAAGCATCTATTTCCAGCACACTTTCAAATTCAGTGTAAACTAAGCAATTGACCGTTGTTGTGAGGGCTCTTTCGAATCGTACTTCCATTCGTAAACTACCGTGTTTCACAAGGTTCCATTAACCCGCGCAATTAGCTGACAGATCAGGAGTGAGATCAAAAGCGAAAAAAGTATAACCAGCAGGATAATCTTCTTTGGATATAGAATTAGTTTCGTTCAAAAAGTGAATGCCCGTTCCTGAGAAAAGTGTGTGATACGCCTCGACGTAAAGCATCTCATTACCAGAGAATTTGGGTTGTAACGGTCTGCTAGGGATTTGAGTATCATCGACATATAACGAAAAGAAATTTATTCCATAATGCTGGAAATTGAATGAATTTAAATGCCGGACACCGATAAACGCTTTGTTACCGACAAAGCCGACAATTATGCGTTTTGTCCAAGAATGATGTTGTCCAGTGTCTCTTCTACGACGCCGCTATGAATGATTTAACCTCGACTCTCGTGAGGGGGTATTTAGCAGTAGTCCTGGTCAACATTTTCGTATGAGCGAGTAATATGCCTGGGTTTATTCTAGCTCTTCTGATGAATAGTGTAGCATCTAAAATGCGTACCCATGACATAGTATTTCCCTCCATAAGACAGAAGGAGTCTTTCGAACGAACAAGCCTCATGCGCACTTCGACACCATTAATTAAGAATTTATCTTGATTGAAGACGTCGCAGTGAAGATGACCTATGAGATCCAGGGTTCGTCCTCCTTGTACAAAAGTGGCTCGCTTGTCGAGTCCGTGATTGCTTGGTGTCGCTCCAGGCAGAGTGTCCATGTTCCCTGCAGTATCGCTGTACCACAGGCACGAAGCCAGGAGGGAGGTTTTTACTGGTGAAGCATAATTTAATAACGCCTATATGTAACCGCGATAGTACAACAATGTAAGCATTGTTTGGAGGAGACACGAGCTTTTGGTTGAAATATACGTCGATTTGATTGAACATCGAATGCAGTATATGGTTTACCGGGCCTATTTTTGCGGCGGCGGCTCCTGCTCCGGTTTCCGTTTCTACTCGTATGCGTAGCGACAGCACGGTGTGAGCAAGATCTATGTATTCTTCTCCATGCCCGGGTACGACGAATTCGACGGGCGCGGCGTCCGTGAGAGAAGAAGAGAGAAGGGTTTGTAGTGAATCCATTGTGAACTCTCAATACTGGTTTGTGTAGGCGGTAGTGTGAAGAGATCGAGTTCACTCTTTAAACATTCGTAGGAATGCGTATGAAGAAAAGACATGCTTCGAAAGCACGTGTTTGTTGTTTAGGAAAAAATATCTGACACAGTACGCTTCTTGATAACTCCCCGACGAATGAGTCCTCTCCCGCTTTTTTCACTGAACGCTTCTTCTTCGTGGGTTTCTTCGCTGGCTTACCCGATTTCTTCCCCGGTGCGTTTCTTCGAATCACTTTCTTCTTATTTGATTTAGAAGCGCTGGCCCGATGTTTGCGCGAAGATGATTTATCGCTGTATCCGTTTGGCGTGTTGAAAGGAAACTGAGCTTTTCCGATTTTCGCAGGAACTTTATATCCCGACCCCTTCATCAGATTGTTAATGTGTTCTCCCGCTCTTCTTTTGAGATTTGAACCTGATTCCTTGAGGCGCGTTTTAACAGCTACTTCCAATGGTATGTTATTCCCCACATCATCGAGTATATTAATCCCTGCGAGTAGAGCTTCTTTTCCAACGACACATGCACCACTGGCCAAATAAGGTAACACCCGTCTGAACAGACCACCGAGAAAACTACCGATACCGTGACCGCTCTGATACCGCGATCCTACGAAAACTCGTGGAATTCCGCCTCCACAATTTCCCCCGGATTGTGCTTCGTAATATTCTAAATAATGCGTCATATCTACGTGTTCTAATTATCTCTAATGTCGACGTCTAAATTGTAATGTAACTGTCAACGTCCCAAATTCAAATGGTATTTTTTCGCCAACCTGATCTCATATCTATTTCGATCGTGCGGAAGCATGTTAATTGCAATGGAATATAATTAGGTAGCGAAAAATTTTTCACCATGTTACGTCCGTAGGCATATTTACCATCGTTGTTGCAGTCGACGGGAACCACTCGGAGAAGAGGAGAATGCACGTCTCCCGTTATATAGGACTCGCAAATATCGCAATAAACAAAGAGTTTATCAGGTACACCCCGCACCACACTACCTGGTTCGTCGGACATAATTTTACGTTTTGACGTGGTGAAAGCGTAAAACTTTTCTTCTCCAGCTTTCTGGGGATTCACATTACGATCAGTATTGGAATAGCACGCTAGACGTTCCTGCATGATTTTCGACAAGTTAAGATGAATTAATTCTTCGTTCGGTCTATACACATCGAAGCCAAGCATACGAGCCACTTTGTCGAAAAAGTTTACGAAATGAAGTCTATTGCATTCTTTAATATCGCACGTGCAGTACAGCGTTACTTTACCACCATGATGAGGATTCTGGCGCCAAGCAATGTGCGTTTTGAGCAATGAGCTAGCGTTGTTTAAAACCTGTAACAGTTCGCTCATCGTGGCGTAAACACCCGGAGTTATGCGGGTAACCCCGAATTTGGGTAGCTGGTCTTCATCTTTTTTGACGCTTTTGGTATTAATATTTTCACGTGGTAACGAAATGAATTTAAGTTCTGCATCTTCCTCGGGACGCACGTGTAAAAAGCTAAAGGGGGATTGAATTTCGGTAAGCGCAACTTCCCATAAACCAGTGATTGCCATGTGACAGAGAGAACGATGATTCACATGTCCCAAACGTTCGTGCCACACATTCAGATCCACCACTGACGACATATTTGCCTCATCTGGTTGCACTACTTGGAAAAACATGCGAAAAATATTATTATCCTGTCTTATTCCCTGCGCAACTATTTTCTCATTCCTCAAAACAATCACGTGTTCCCCTTTGAATCGTATCTCACAACCTTTGGGTGTGCATACACCTACTGAAAAAAGATTTTTTCTGAGAGAAGGTACGTAAAGCACGTTTTCAATGCTTCCAAGTTTCCATACACCATCAACTAGTTTATTAATTACAATTTTTCCAGTTCCTTCAGCAACTCGCACACCGTTGTCACCTAGCGATACTATTTCTCCTTGACATAGTTGATAATGCATGATCCAGTTTCCGCGGAAAGTACACAGTCTGTCCCAGATCCAATGAGACTGGTCTAAAAAATACAAAGCGTTTATTATTTTGATTTTTTATTCTTGTTTATTCAAAATAGTTTCCTTCTGAGTCAATACAGCGCTGGAAACGTTCAACAAATTTTTCGAAACATTTTTTATACTCATCGGCTGGAATGGCCTTTAGTATGGCGGTCGAAGTCTTTTGGATGACCGGGATGGTATCGAAACGATTTCCTTTCATCACCAATTTCAGTTTGGGAAATAGCCAGAAGTCATACGGAGCCAAATCAGGTGAATACGGTGGATGATCGATAACAATGATGCCTTTTTTGGTCAAGAATTCACGTACCATGATGGCTTTGTGCGATGGTGCATTATCGTGCAACCTTCCGTTTGCCCAAATCTTCGGTCAAAATTCGATAGATTGTGCTTTTCGGTATCCCAGTTTCCTCTTCGATGGGTCTCGCAGACACACAGCGGTCGCTTCGAAGAATTTCTTTGACTTTCTCGATGTTTTCTTCATTGCGAGTGGTTTTTGGCAGCGGTGCTCGGTCATCGTCTGCAAGGTCCTCACGACCGTCATGGAATCGGCCAAACCAACGGAAAATCTGTGCACGGGACATGCATTCATCCCCGTACACATTTTTTAGCGTTTCGTACGTTTCTGCACCACTTTTACCCAATTTAAAAGTTGGTTTTTCGACCGACGTACACAAAGTGACTTTACATAAAATGTCAAACCACAGTGAAATATCAACCGAATTCGCTCAAATTTTGAGGTTAAGTAGATGAAAGGTAGAACATTCACCTACCATCATTCACTCATAGATATCGCTGCGCTAAGAACTTTGATGGAACCAGTCTCATCGTATCTGGGACAGACTATGTAAATGAAGTAGTTGTATTTTCTGGATAGTATCGCATGCTACTATTGCTCGGTAAAATCATAAGAAACCGGTCTTCCCCTATCATGGTTTGGAAGCAGCTTTAGGTTCGAAACAAGTATCCAGGAATTGAATTTAGAGGGGTAACCTCGCCAGCTGACGAATAATTCTTTATTAGCTCCTCGTCCTCTGCGTCGTATCACTTTATCCACGATAAACTCTTCTTCTTGTAAGTTTTTATTTACCCTGGCCAGTTCTTGTTCATAGAATATCCCGTCGATCACTTCACCTGACAGATCACTCATTTCGTACACACGAGGATTTCGCCATTCGAGAATACGGTGAATCCGAAATATTTCTTCCGTCCAGATCGCCTCATATCCTTTCTCAAAGACTCCTTACGCTCTACTAACTCGCACTAATGTACCCACTTTGTATTTAGCTCCTCGGCTATGATTTCTTCGATCGAGTTCATCGAGATGGTGGTATCGCTACTGCATATGTTCACGAGCAAGGCGTGCGTTGTCCAACGTGACACTTGCCGATTCCATTTTAATAGTGGAATGTCGAGTGTGGTTGTAAGCGTGCACGATGTCTTGCAAAACATCTATGTAACGATGTGTATTTTTGTGTGTAAAATAGCGCCATAAGCGTTCTTTGAGCGTTCTGTTGAAGTGTTCGACCACCGCTGCTTTGACATCAGGATTTCGCACCATGCGAAAACATATATTCTTTTCCTTCAGAAAATTTTGAAATGCTTGACCGATGAATTCTTTGCCCTTGTCACTCTGCAACCACGCCGGTATCCGCCCTCCGTTTCTTGAGAGTACGTGACGAAAAGCCTTTGTCACGCTGGTCGAAGACTTCGTATTGGTTCCACCCAGACAAATTTGCTAAACACATCGATGATTGTCAACAAGTAACCATAGCCTTCGTTATAATTTCGGAGATTAGCGAGCTCGATCAAATCGACCTCCCACAGATCGTCGATATTCATGACGTTGTAATGCAAACGTGGAAATTTATGTCGTATCGGTCGATGAAGTGTGTACGCATCCTGCGACTGAAGCCAGCGAATAATCTCTTCACGTGCGGAGCCGCGTCTTGCTGTTCGTGAAAGATTTTTTATCGCAGAGTATCCTGCATAGTGTGCAGGATCGTAGTAGAATTTTGCGAGGTCGGTCATTCCAGCGTGTTCCAAACGTCTTTTACTCACTGATTTAGATGCGTTGTCGCTCACTTGCGTTTTACGCCTATATTGATCAGAACTTATAAATGTTGCGTGTACACGCCCACCGTCGCGTTCTTCTCCCACGAGAGACGTCTCCCCGATAGCATGCTTGCACGTTCGCCCTTTCGCTGGTGGAAGTCGATGTGCATAGCTGTTAGCCGTTGAAGAAGCTATACCCAATTCTAACGTGTTGCAATCTATCATGCATCTTTTATTCGTTAGTTTAGAAACCACCGCTCATATGCGTTTTATTTCTATTCTCATTGGTTGTTACAAACAGCGCCCGTCCGTCCTCGCCTTGTCATTCTTTTCCTCAAGCGACGTCTGGGCAATCTTACGTTTAGACTAAAGTTGATCGTTAGGTGACAGGAGCGGGGTACTGCTACCTCTCGGAAGAGTTTCTCAATCTTGCAGAAAGATCATTTTATTCCGTGTCTTCCTCCAGTAATTCCCGATTTCCTACAAATTCCGGAGGAGTATTCACTTCACGCAAAAGTCGTGCAAACTGTACTCTCGCTACCGCTCTGCTAGTTTTTCGTTCGTGAGCTGCGTCGTTCAAGAGATCGACGATATTCGATCTTCTCATAATTCTGTTATCTATAGTTACGATTCCTTGTCTGTCCCAACTTAATCGACCGGGTACCGCCACATCACACAAATGGCTCACAAGGAGATGACGCAACCTGTTTCATCGATTTCAACACGAGTCATAGCACACTCGATAGCTATGATGCCGTGTATAAACGCCCTAACATAATATGCGTGAATGCGTCTTTGTTTACGAGTAATTTGCAGTTAAAGTTTGGTTCGCGGAGCCGTGCCACACATAGGGCGCAAGTTACGACACTCTTTCACGAAGCGGCGTGGCTGAGCAGACAGAGGCTCCCGCGCCGCGAACACTTTTGCGCCGACGACGGCGTTCGAGTCCCGCCGACGACAGGTTCGTTTTTTTTCGTATGTAAAGACATGTAATATTTTTATATTGTTCTTATGTATAATTCCTTTTTTTGTTTCTACGCTATTAATCAAGGCTAATTAGGAGAGTCAGGTCTTTCAAATATGAACACAACTTTTTTATTAATTACAATAAAATGTTTTTTTCGTGTAAATCTATTTCGCATAAATATTTCGTATGGTATGGGAAAGAAATGGGCAGACAGTGATTATTTTGTGTGAGAGAAACCCGAGAGCCGTTAGAACCGTTACAAGTGGAAAGGAACCCTCTTCCCTTTCCCCTTCTCGCAGAGGGATTCTCATGTTTTGTGACGTGCTCGCTTCATTCTCTGGGCAGTCTTCGTAACGTGAACAGTGAAAAACTCGTGTTAAAAATGGAAACCACATTTATAGATGAAGCAACGATCAGCTATGTGCAAAATCTAATAAAATGTGATTACGAAAGAAGAGTTGACGGACGCAATAGAATATCTTCGAGGTAAATATATTGAATGTGTGAGCATTGGAAAGATATATTTGTACGTATTGTTATTGGCCTTGTGTATAATATCAATTATATTGAATTCATATTTGCAGATGTCCTGATATAATTTAATTTAATTAATAATGAAGCGCCAAGAAAATTATCAAAATATTCCAAATTAATTGGTGGAAAATTGTTTGAAAAATTAATTAAACTGTTGGGAAAACATAAAGTATCAGATGAGGTGGAATATTATATAGCAGAAGGAGAAGACGTGATTGAAGAAGACGCGATGGAAGATGTTCAATCGTCTTCTTCGGACGAGCCTCATACGAGTCAAAGAACGGAAGAGTCTTCTCCGGACAAGCCTCATACGAGTCAAAGAACGGAAGACTACGAACCTCCGCAAAAAGTTGCAGCGATGGATCTAGTGCCGTATGATGTAAAATTGAAAATAGTTATGACCGCAAACGAACATCCGAATTGGAGCTTCCGTACGTTACAAAGCAAGTTTAAACAGCATTTGCATTATCACAGTGAAGTTGCACGCTTCCGCAAATACATTTTATCTGGTGGAAATTATTGGGATAAGCTGCAATTAATAAAACGGAATGTGTATGATCGGTTTACGGAAGCAAGAGAGCAAAGGCAACTTGTTATACGACGTCTCCTTCAACAGTGGGCGATGGCTGCAGCCGTTCAATATAACAAACAAGGAGAAGAAAGCGAAGACAAACATGACAAAGCTTTCCGCTTTGTAGCATCGAACACATGGTTAACGTCATTTCTACGTGAATACAAAATTTCTAACCGTCTAGTTGTTCGGTATTTATCAAAAAGAGAAATAATATCACAGCAAGCTGTGATGGAATCCGCTGTACACTTTCAAGAATTAATTAGAAGTATATCACCGGATTACGACTCGGATTTCATAATAAATTCTGACCAAACGGGCTGCGAATATCGCGTAAATGTTACACGCATACTGGCGAAAAATTCGTACAATTATATATCGGCGATCTAAACAAAGTGACTCACTCTTATACTGCACAATATTCTGTTACACAATCGGGCAAGCTATTAAATAAAGTGTTCGTTTGCTTACAAGAGACTTCCGACACATTTGGAGTCCGGGTACAGAAAGAGGTAGATGCGTTATTGCTATTATGTAAAAATGTTGTTCCAGTCTGCTCCAAATCAGGGAAATTAACGTCTCTCTACTAGCAATATTTGAAACTGGTTCTCAAGCCGTACGTTGATAATCATCAGTTTTTATTTCTTGTTGATTCTTGGGGAGGACAAAAGAATATCCATATGTATAACGAAATATTTCGCGATAATAACAATAGGCCAACGTGTAACCTACAAATAATACCACCAAAATGTACGCCAATTTGTCAACCGTGCGATGTTTATTTCTATAGACAGGTCAAAATCATTATAAAGCGTATACAGAACTGTCCTTCTTTATATACCGGCGACGAAAGTATAAATTTGAACACTCGCGCTGATGCGATTCGTATACAATCGCTCACACACTATCTGTTATCAGCACCAGTTTTCAATTTTATGCTCCAATATGCATGGTATGCGTCCAGTCTTGTTGATAGTCGCGAGGTATTTTACAACGTCAATCAAATATGTTTTCCACCAACTATACATAGTCAAAAGTGTATTTGTGCAAAAAATTATGCGTTCATTACATGCAGTTGGTGCAAATACTTATGTTTTACATGCTTTTATACGGCATTCCATCCGCAGAGTTGCGACAGCATGACCACATTTTATAATACGTAACTTTCATTTGTGTGCCTTATATTTGTCTTATATGTGTGTGTGTGTTTTGATACGGACAAAAACATTTTATTGTAATTAATAAAAAAAGTTGTGTTCATATTTGAAAGACCTGACTCTCCTAATTAGCCTTGATTAATAGCGTAGAAACAAAAAAAGGAATTATACATAAGAACAATATAAAAATATTTATTACATGTCTTTACATACGAAAAAAAAACGAACCTGTCGTCGACGGGACTCGAACGCCGTCGTCGGCGCAAAAGTGTTCGCGGCGCGGGAGCCTCTGTCTGCTCAGCCACGCCGCTTCGTGAAAGAGTGTCGTAACTTGCGCCCTATGTGTGGCACGGCTCCGCGAACCAAACTTTAACTGCAAATTACTCGTAAACAAAGACGCATTCACGCATATTATGTTAGGGCGTTTATACATGGCATCATAGCTATCGAGTGCGCTATGACTCGGGTTGAAATCGATGAAACAGGTTGCGTCATCTCCTTGTCAGTAGCTTGCGCGCCTTAGCCTTAACTCTTTGGCACTTTATTCAGTATTCTTCCGATGCTTTTCTGTTCGCTGGTGCGATGACGACTGCGTCTTTCGTCTCGTACGTGTTGAGTACGTTCAACATTCGATGTACGTCAGTCTCTAGGTTAGGAATATCTTTATTTACAACCATATCAGCGTTTTCTTCTACCACGTTTCTGTCAGCGTAATCGTCATCTTCGCGAAGGGTATTTTCCCCTTCTCCACCGTTTTTATCACCGTCGACCTCACCAACAATAGGCTTCTCTTCTTTTTTTCCGCGTAATCGGTGTTTTTCCCGCTCTCGAAAAAAGTACAGATATCGCTGAAGTACTTCTCTATACAATTTCAATTTTTCCCGTGCTCCTCCGAGGACCGGAGAGTTGAGAATTCTATGCATCTCGGCGGAGACGCGACAGGACGGAACCCGGAGTACGCACCGTATTTTCATTCTCTACTGGTGCTATGTTCAGCCCAGTTGCGGCATTATCTGTCAAAATAGAGGGGATCGCAGTCGAGGAAGACAACAACGACGACGCTGAAGTCGATGATGTATGAGCCTGTTGCTGCAATCCCTCGAGATTATCCGTAGAAATCAGTACCATCTTCTTGGCTCTTTCCATGGTTCAAGCGTGAACAGTCTCAATTACCGATAATTTTGGATAATATAATCCTGAGTATGGGGACAATCAAATAAGGTAGAAATCCGCCTCGCTGCACTATCGCTCTCCGTTTGCTTCTCCAATCACCGCGATCATTAGCGATATGACGCAACGTTGATTTGTAACGCGGTAGGCGATTTTTTCTCTTCTGTCGGTACGTTATCTTTGAGCGTGTTGAAGGCGCACTCGCAAATACATCTGATGAAATCACGGTCAGCTTCTCGCAGAAAGGCAGCGCGTTGTTTCTCCGTCAAGTAGCACAACTCCTTCAGAAGAGAGATGTTTCGTCACTGATGGACCGTTTTGCTGCGTTTGCGGTTCTATCGCCCTTTTTCGCATTCGCTCTGCTCCCCCCACTCACTGCCATTACGGCGATAAGATTGTCGCAGAATGATCGTATGCATGGGTTTTACATGTTCTTCTGGGTTTTACATGTTCTTCTGGGTTTTACATGTTCTTCTGGGTTTTACATGTTCTTCTGTAACTTCTGGTGGATCCACGCCGAACATAAACATAATGCGTAGTATCAGTGGGGGAGATGCATGTATGAAACCAATACTCATTCGGGGTAGATTGTTTCAGATCGAGCAACAAATACCCATGTGGGAACGATGTAGCGTCATAGTAAGCTTCTTCCAAAAACTTTGAATCTTCCGGATATACCTGCCTGGCTAAGTGACGAATCTGAGCACGATCGCGAGTGTTTTTGAACACCACGATGTAATTCGCGTTGAGAGAAATATCTCGTCCGCGTCCTTGATGAAATAGATTTTGCGAAATGAGTATAACACTGAGGTTTTTGTGATGACTACCCTTCATGAATAGATCAACGATTACTTCGTACGATGACGATTCCCTCATGAAATCGTTTATTATCACCATTTTCGCGACAAGCGGATCGTTTGAATAATCATCCAGGCGCGGTAAGCCTTCTCGAAATTCTATCACGCATCGTCCCGATTTCGCCGCTTCATGCTGTAGTTGGCGGTAAGCCTCTTGCCACTCGGCTAATAAAATAGGATCCTGTTGAAACGTGTATCCGCTATCGCGGGTATATAGCGAAGAAAAGTCTTTACGAAAACCGTTTTTCCACAACCCGTAGGGCCGCAAACGATCGATGTCCAAGAATGTTTCCAGCGCGCGTCCATTTTGCCAAATGACTGATTCGGTTACCTAGTGAAGCTACATAAATGCTGAAGAAAAGGAAAAACGACGATGAGCTTATAACTCGCGCCGGGGGCCCTTCACCGGCGGCCGCGCGGTCCCGCTAGCTCATATCTGCGGAAGCGCCATGTTGAATAAGCTTTTTCACGTGGCGCTCGCGATCGCAGGAATAGCTTATTTTAGCGCCGCTAGCGATATTAACTTCCTAACGTGAAACTGTGAGCTAATAATCGTTCAATGAGCTCGTACGCTTGTGGGTGAAAGAGACTACTTCTAGCGATATAATTTGCTTTATTGTGAATCAGGGGTCATATACAAGGATAGAAATACATATAAATTTGTAAAAGAACTTATTTCTTCTTTATTTTGCAAAAGTTTTATTTTAATAGAATATATACATACAGTTTGCACAAAAGTTTCTTATAGAGTTAGTGCATACACGATATACAGGTTGGTCGCTTTTGGGGAAACGTCTATATTTATATTTTTCTTATTCTACAAATAAGTGTTTAGATTCGTGCGTTTGATTGTCCTGTAACTCCCGATCGAAGACGCACTCCCACTTCTACGTTACGATGTAACCTAGCTTCCGTAGACGAGATGTTGTCACGCATGTATGTTCGTATCGCGACTCAATACTTTCCTCCTTCACAGTGGTCGAGAGCGGGCTATCACGATTCACCCTGAAACATGCGAGACATCCATGCCAAAAACACCTATGAAATTGCAACATGTATCTTTGCGCAGGATTCGTTGTCTCATAATACCCATCGACGAGCAGCCCTTCTGGTATGCGATGTTCGCGAGATCTACCTGCATGTGTTATAGTATGACCGAGCTCGCGCTCCATCCACAACAACCATTTTAACGCTTTGCGTGATGAATTGTTGACACTGCGATACCTACCCGAAGGAATAATACCTATCTCCTTTTCACGCGGAAAGTTTTTACGAAAAACTCTCATGCACGTAGAAGCGATGATTGTGCATTCTTCAAACGGACATACTTTTCCACGATCCAGGAAAATCTTATGGAACGCAAGACAAGCCCGTCGAAGAATATCGACATCGTTCCGGCAATAGCTCATAATTTCCCGTTGGAAATCAAATTCTATGTTTTTGCGCACCATGTCCTCGTGCCATTCTAAAAACCGCTCACGCTCAAGCGGTCTCATGGTTTCGGGAGAATAGTATCTTGCATCTGGTATCGGTCCGATGTAATGTTGATTTTCGACAATGTTAAATAAATGCAGAAACAGGCCTTTGCCTGCAGTATCCTTTAACACAAAAGCTTTTGGTAATGCTGACAAGCGCATAGGCATATAATTAACATTGCCGATAAATTTTGTTTGCCCAACGGTTAACAATATAATCTCCGTACCGTTTAAAATAAGCTTAGGTTCCACCCGATTACCGCTTTCGACCAAGTACCGTAGGATAAATTGTGCATCGAATGCGCTTGCGTTGCGTGCGATGCAGGTGATCTGTTTGAAACTCTTCCTCGGTCTCGTGACAAAATCGACGAATTGTTTCACCGGATTGTCTCAAAATATAAATTCGCGTATCCCGTACCAACGACATCGCAACGCCATATCGTCTACATTCATGCAGCTTTCACATATCTGCTGCGCAACACAGAGCGTCACAACGTGAGTTTAACGTTTTCTGTGCCTTCGATCGTATCGTCTTGACGAGTCTCAAAATCATAGAATACAAACGCGATGCGACCTTTTACGCGCTCACTTGTTTCTGTCGCTTCGTCAATGTCATCAACTATGTTTTCGTTTCCTACTTGCTGCGGATTCATCGTGTCGGATGAACCAGTGTCGCATCGAAGTGGTTTCATATAACATAGATGATTCATTGGCTGCAACGTGTTGCAAACACGACAAAAGATCTCATTGCATTGTGTTTGTTCCTCAAGTTTCGCAAACGGCCACAGTCGCTGCAAAGTCTCAGGATATTACAGATGCTCAAAGATGAAGTGCCTTGGAGCGATTTTTGCGCACGATGACGCTCGAAACACACCGACCCGTAAAATTCACGTTGACACGCGGCACATCGTATTAGTTCTACGCCTGATACCTCACACGCTGGAACGCCGTGACATCGTGGACATACGTTTGAGCATTGATTCCCTCTTTCCGGCTTATATCCGCTATCACAACGTACACAATAACTTTGGCTGTCCGATGTAGCTCTTAAATTTAATATTGGATTGTAATGCCGGGATTTTTCGTAGTACATAATATTCAGAGTCGTTTTAGCTTCGCACCCGTGGGAGGTGAGTACGCTGCTACTATCGTACATGGGGAGCGCACCACGTGCGAAAGAACTAAAGTAATAAACAACGATCACGATATCGTTGCTGGCAAGATAATCCTGGAAACGCTCGATCTCGGGAATACACCCTTCTTCAGGTATACAGACACCGGCTTTCCGTGTCAGTTCGACCGTTAGATCTCGTTGTAATATAGAATATTGCTTCCTCACAGAATTCCATTTATCATGTATTTCTCCTGTGCGCACATTGCTGCATTCGTTGTACTATCGCAGCGACGAGCGAACGGGGAAAGCACTAATTGTCAAAGTTGTTCATAGTAAGGATCGAGCGTTTCGCTATATCTTCGTGAGTTAGTTTATATGATTTCTTTCCACGACCAGAAGGTACCGCGACATTGAAAATATTAATTTTGAAATGTTCTAAAATATCATGGCCTCCGGCACTCTGCGCTAACGAATTCACGAGATTCTAAATCTCGTTGTAGGTCAAGTCCCGAGCGGGACGAAGCGATAAACCCGCAGACCCTCGCGTTAAGTCCGAAGAAGCAAGCGTCAACCCTACGTAGTTGTCCGCGCCACCCGAATTTACCGCGTAATCGTGGATTTCCCGAAAAACATTTTCTAAATATTCAGTAATGTTGGCTCCTTCTGGAGGTGGGAGAATTCGAATATTCGACTCCCTCCCGAGAATATTAAATTTTCTATAATTACGCGACTTTTCCCTGAGTATTTCAGTACATTTATATAGGGACTCATGATTGTTGACCGGCTTTTGCTGTCGCTTCGCACACTCTTTGGTCTTCGCTTTTATCCCTTCGATGTTCTTTCATCTGTTCATATCCACTACCCTGTTGTACTGTAAATATGAATTGAAAATGTTATACAGGTATAAATTTTACACACAATTAGAATAAAAATACAAATAAGAGTATAAGATATTTTCTCTTACCTTTCCTTACCTTTGACTAGTGTAACCTGCGAGATTCGGAAGTCCTGGGTTTTACCAGCTTCACTTGCATCTTGCGTCGTTTCATCGACTCCATTGTCATCGTACTCGATGATGTTACCCGTGACGTGAGCAGCGTCGTCATGACTAATATCAATGCCGTTTTCATTTACATTGCAGGCGATCTCTTTGTCAATTCTCGCTATTTTATTACGACTTGCTAAAATTAAATCGATATTAAACACGAGGCTCTACGAGAGAATAATCTTATACTTATTTTTCCTTATACTCACAGGCAGATTTCGTTAACAAGGAAGCCTTATAGTCGAGCGAGAGCGGCTCTTTGGATTTCCGCTTCGTACAGTATTGATGAGAACTGAGAAAATGAAGAACACAAGAACGTATTCGTGAACACCAGCATTTATTAGACTTATTTTTTTATGTCACATCACAACGAAAGGAAATTACTTACAATGCGGAAAGGAGCATGTCCTGAACACGGTCATCGATATCTTCTTCATTCTCTCCGAATAATCTTCTCGTTTCTACAATCTCAGCTGCGATCCCATGCAAGGATCCCATGCGAGGATTATTTTTAAATTGCCCGCAAGCGAATAACATCGCCAGTAGGCCACTGCTGCACATGGCCGCGAATTTATAAAACACTTCATATGTCTTCTCATCATTATCACTCGCGAGTTCGCACAGATATTTCTCACGTTTGATTATTGGATTTGCTACCGACGCTGCGATTATACAGTCACGTACAATTTTGAAAAGCGATATCTTATACTTTCACGAATATCACGAAACAGGAGTGTTGCTCGAAGCGGTGGAAACAGTAAAATACGTCGTAGCAGCTTCGAACACTCTTATATAACATGGATCTTCCAAAATTTTGGGAAACCTCCACGAATGTCTGTGTAAATAATGCAGGACTAATTATACCAACGCTTTTCGGCAATATACTCGTCTAGTTTTATCGCAGAGTTTGGTATCTGTTAAAGAATCACATTATTCCTGCTATAAAAGAATGAACCTTTTTCTTCTCATATCTATATCTCGCATTCTCAGACGTGAAAAATGCAAGTTCCGTGCGGTTCCCTTAGGCCCTACACGAAAAACGTTTTGTAGAATTGTCTGTTTATCTAAATTTAGATGTGTGCAAGGAAATATAAGCAGTTTTGACTAGGATAGGACTCCGCTTCACAAAAGAGATGTAAAGGGCATTTTCTTATCCGCTGATTCGGCAAATATGATGCTTTTCCCGCGATAATATAAAACCGTCGGAATCTGCAGGGTTCGCGCATTCCGTTCAGTTACAAAAGAATAAACCTTATCGCGGTCAAAAGAATAAATCTTCTTTCTTCTCGTTTTTACAAATTCTCAGATGTGAAAAAATGTGCACCATTCCTTTGCAGCCTACACAAACGATTTGTAGAAATGTGTGTATCTAAACATAAATTTAGATGTAAGGATGGACGATATAATCGGTTTTGACTACAATAGAGTCCGATTGGAAACTTTCGCAAAAGACCATAAAATGTATTTTCCCATCCACTGCTTCGACAAATATAACGCCTACTCCGACGACATCATAAAACCTATAGGAACACGTATGCTCCGTTCTGAGAAATTCTAGAACGTTCTAGGCTGAATCATGTAACAAATATTAAGAAATAAATTTATTTGTTGTATGTACACAGAATTACCCCTCCACTTTTCTTTTTCCTATAAGAAGCCCATTGGCCTGGGCCCAAACCATTTGAGCTTCTTCAGTCTTAGTACTCGTTTCGTGCGACGAAGTATATTAGTTCTCGTGTTTTCACCTGTGGGATAATAAGTTCTTGTGAGAAACATAATGGCGAATATTAACGCAAACCCAGAATTTAAGAAGATCGCGTATGGTGACTCTGGGAAGGCACGCTATGTTTCTCTCCACTACTTATCCCCTCAACACTTCGGATACCAAGAGGATGCAAATCGGATTGCGGGCATCAAACGACGGGACAACGTTCGAGCCTACAATAAAACTATCTGGCAATACCTCTACAGGGATCCAGTTCGATTTCACCACATGGGAAAAGTTTAAGGAGTACATGAAACACATAGGCGATTACTTGCACTCGGTAACCAGGCCCGTGCCGGAGCTCGTCCATATAAACGATGTGACCATCACCTTTACCACGGCATATGGGGCAAGGGCGATCATAGTGACTGAAAATACGAAAACGACCGAGGTGAACACCGCATCGAAGAGGATGCCTACCGATTCATCCCAGGGACAGCAGCCACCGACGAAGAAACGAAAAGTCTGCACGGTAAACATCGTGATGCAGGCAACATCTTTTGACGGGCTAGAACTTAAAACAAAATGTATTGACGCACGATGTGAACAACTACAAACGTTTGCAAAACTTGTAAACGATTGCGCCCGGTTTCTTGTAACAGAGATAGAACTCAGGCTTCCCAAGAAAAACTTAGACGAGGACATCGTGAAGCAGACGTTCTTCGCAAACTATCAGGAAATCGAGCAAAATGTACGTCGGCAATTAAAAGATTTAACGTTTCTAGATACTTATTTCCACATTATTTCAAGAAATTACTTCGATTTATTTAAATAAAATTGCACGAGCAATTTTAATAAATGTCTCATCTTAATCATGAAAAATAAAATGTGAATTAATTCTATGAAAAATATTGTGCATTCCTTTCTCTTCACCTCTTCTCACTTCCCTGTGATTTCCAGTTCGACGTAACAAATCCCGTTGTAAACTTTTCGAGTTCGAAAGCGAGGGGACCCGCACAGGTAAAAATATTTGGGTAGACATAGACCAGAGATATCGTCTTCCAACAATCGCTGGGTAGTTTTTGTCTTCGAAATAATCCCTACCTGCTCGAACATGCTTGCACACGCTCACGAGAGTCGAGAGTCGAGAGCGAGGTCTCATAGTGGGGGTTTTAGAATTTTGCCAAATTTTTCACGCGTGACGTCAATACTCTTCGTATGTACACAATATAGCTAGTTTCAATCAGGGTATAGCAGTAGCGTAGTGCATAAGACGCTTGACTCGAAAGCCAGTGGACCCAGGTTCGAATCCGACCAGGGCTACAGGATTTTTCCAGAGACTTCGCACTAACCACACATACACATACACACACACCTCTCTCCGTTCTACGCCGTGAAACCAGTTTCTACCGCAGAGTAGCAGTAAGAGCAGCGGGTAAGACGTTTGATTCAAAAGCCTGAGGTCCCAGGTTAGAGTCTCTAGGAGATTTTTCCAAAAATAATATGCAAATTAACCAGCTAACCAAGAGCTAGAATCACAACAACGCCTAATATGAATAATAAAAATTTAATATTCAGATTACGCTAATTTTTATTCCGGTGATTCAAATTTCCGCCATTTTTAGTCTTGGAGGTAGGTATGGCCACTCAAAACATTCCCCCTCCACTCGACCCTCCGGCGCCGGTGAGCGTGGTCTAGTGGCGCCGGAGGGTCGAGTGGAGGGGAATGTTTTGACTGGCCATACCTACCCCCATACTATTCAGGGACGATTTGATTTCTCAGTATATCTTCATATGAATGGACTATCAAATTGCCTTCAATAAAGAATGGTGCTATCAATTTGTTATTTAATATTCTTGCCCAAACGTCGGGCAAATAAGCGAAATAGCAACAAAATTTCAAACGGGAAAGGAGAGTGAATTTATGTGCATTTAAGATTTCAATAGCAACGACAGTTCGTGTCTGTGAAGTTGGCACGATATTATTTAAATTTTAAAAAGACAATGATAGTTCTAGTTGCACTTTTCATAGTTCCTAACAGAAAATAAAAAGAGTTCCAAATTTTTAATATCAAAAAATAGCAAATAGAAAATTGTCGTGCTAACTTTGCGAATCTAGCATGATATTTCCTCTTCTAATATATAAGAAATCAATAAATATCACTGTTTTTAGCAAGAGTTCCTGTTAGTTTTAATCGAGTTCCGTCTTTGTATGTAATTCAAATAAAAAAATTTCAATAATTACGTTATTTGTATAAACAATGTATATTGTACCTAGCACGATACTCGGAGAAACAGTGTCGTGCTGATCATTTCTAGCACATTTTTCAATATATATTGACAGTTCTAGATGACAGTTCTAACAACTACGATCGTTTTTAGGCAGAGTTCCAGTGGCTACCTATCTTTAAATCATTTTTTAATTTTCGGATCTAGTACGACACTCGGAGAAAAAGTATCGTGCTGATCGTTTATAGCGCATTTTTCGATACATATCGACAGTTCTATTGGGTTGGCAAATACCAGGTATGTAAATATGAAACCGGAATTTTTATACAGAGTGTTATAAAAGTCTCGGAAGAGCAGAATAACTCGAAAAATATGAGCCCTAGAAAAAATGCGAAGTACTGGGTTTTATGATTTTTTTCTGGCTATCTGACGGTGACCTTGGATTTGACTTTGACAATGACCTTGAAGGTCATTTCAAGGTCAAATCAATATTTTTTAATGGGACCCCATACTTTTGACCCCAGAAATGAAAAGAGCGGAAAATTTTACGTTCGGATATGACCTTGAACACTGCCAAATTTGACCTCTGAAGATCACATAAAGGTCTAAGCTTGTTTTAGGCTGAAAACGCGAATATCTTCGAAAATGCACCTGCTAGGGAGCAATGTTACGCATAAGAATAAGAATGTAGAGGTCAACGAAGGACATTCAGCCGTGACCTTGTCTTTATTCTCAAGGTCATGAGTTAAGATTGTTATTAAGGTCAAACCGGACTTTTTTAGGACTGAAAATCCATACTTTTGACCTAAAAGTGTCAAGATTGAAAAATTTTACGTTCGGATATGATGTTTTCAACCTTGATCTTGTCCTCAAAATTATGCGTTTTATGTTACTTCACTGATCGTGAAGTCTACTAAAAGTAAAGCGTCTCGGAATCCGACCACTGAAGGGGGTGTCCTGAATTAGAATGTTCTAAAACAGCGTTTTTTTGTGATTTTTTTTAGAAGGTAAAGAAAGAAATGAAGTTATTAAATTTTGAGGTATGGTTTTATATATATTTAACGAATACAAAAAAATTTTTTTTAAAGTAAAAAAAATTGTAACAGATTTCTAAGCCCATTTCATGGGCGTCTTGTCGCTGCAGTCTTCAATCGGCGGGAAAGATCCACCTCGTAATTCTTGACTGAAACAAAAAACCAAAAAAGGATTAAATTATTATATATTTTCTTCTGGGTGAACTAAAAAAAGGCAGAAAAAAATATGAAATTGAAAAATTTGGCGGGTTAAAAAAAATGTGTTTAAAAAAAAGTAAACTTTAAGGTGCTATAACAATTATTTAAATAAACTTAACGAACTTTTTTAGTTCTCTTAGAAGAGAATTTAATACTGAAGAAAAAAAACTTTGGTTCAATTAAATAAGTCGTTTAGTTTTTTAGCTATCACGCCCGCCAATTTAGAAAAATCGTGAAAATAAAAACTGGAGAAAACGCGTTTCAAAGTTTTCAATAGGAAAAAATATTAATTTTTAGTTACTTACGCTGATAATCTGCTAATCAGCTATTCCTGGTCCATATAACAGTCCTTCTACTTCTTCAAAAGCCTCATTTTGATGCATTTGATCAAGTCTACGAGCTGTACGAGCCTCCTTACTGCTAAATGCCTGGCGCTTGTTCTCTCTCTCGATCCGTTGCGTGTCAGCGATATTAGCAAACATTTTGCACTGCTGGCCTATACTCAAATTAAGCAACTGCATGACACTCAAAATCGCGATTCGTCTATATATTTCATAACCGGTGTTTATTAACGGACATGAATTAATTCCACTCCGACCGCACGTACACGATAATATAATTTTGAAGCCAAAGCCGCGATGCTCGCTTTCTTCAAATTTTATTTTTTGTTTGCACGATGCGCAGATTACAATACCAGCAATTGCTTGAAAAACTATGAAAAATTCAATGATTCTATAGCAATGAAGTGGATTCACAATTATATCTTCGCTGCTCGCCGTAGATAATTTTTTCGCGCTACTGCTTGTATCCAACTCTTCATTGTCTGTTGTTTTAACGAATCGATTTCCATGGAATTTACGCTTACGCGGTTTCGAAGCTCGTTCAGAGGTCGATTTTGTACTTTTTGGATAACTTGCCATGATATTCTTACGATGTGTATGCGTCAAGAATCTGAAAAAAACTAACCGTTGATGCTACAAACTACTAGGTAAAGCCACGTACACTAAATGAATCATACACATTTATATTTCTATTAGACACATTAAGACTCAACTGGATACAACCATGGATTATAAACTATTGTATTGAACGACCCTTCAACCTTTTTCAGGTATGGAATTCTAAATAGAAAGTCGGAGTGGCGAGCGCTCGCACACCTGCTCGACGCTCGTCTGCTTTCGGCTTTATATTCTTGGAAATATTTAGAATTGGCCTCTGTCAATTTGTAAACATATTCTTAGATAATTTATCTATCGATTTAAGCAATAAAAAAAACGATTTTTTTGACATTTTAATTCAGGACACCCCCTGAAGGCAAGGTGTCTCAAACCCGACGACTGTAGGCAAGGTGTCTCAAACCCGGCCACTTAAGGCAAGGTGTCTCAAACCCGACCACTGAAGGTAAGGTGTTTCAAACCCGACTACTGAAGGTAAAGTGTCTCAAACCCGACCACTGAAGGCAAGGTGTCTCAAACCCGACCACTGAAGGCAAGGTTCAGTTAGTCCCGGCCACCGAAGGCAAAGCATCTTGTAACTCGGCCTGAGATTACAAGAGATGTTAAAAATGCTCCCCATTGACCGTTTGACAGCGTGTTTGACAGGTCAAGGTTGAAAACGTCATATCTGAACGTAAAATTTTTCAATCTTGACACTTTTAGGTCAAAAGTATGGATTTTCAGTTCTAAAAAAGTCCGGTTTCACCTTAATAATAATCTTAACTCATGACCTTGAGAATAAGGGCAAGGTCACGGCTGAATGTCCCTCGTTGACTTCTACATTCTTATTCTTATGCGTAACATTGCTCTCTAGCTGGTGCATTTTTGAAGATATTCGCGTTTTCAGCCTTAAACAAGCTTAGACCTTTATATGACCTCCAGAGGTCAAATTTGGCAGTGTTCAAGGTCATATCCGAACATAAAATTTTTCGCTCTTTTCATTTCTGGGGTCAAAAGTATGGGGTCCCATTAAAAAAAATTGATTTGATCTTGAAATGATCTTCAAGATCATTGTCAAGGTCAAATCCAAGGTCGCCGTCAGATAGCCAGGAAAAAATCATAAAAACCCAGTACTTTGCATTTTTTCTAGAACTCATATTTTTCGAGTTATTCTGCTCTTCCGGGATTTTATAACACCCTGTATACAAAATACACGTTTATGGAATGAAAATGATAAAAAATATTTTATTCGAAGTATTGCCCATCGCTAGCTATACATTTTTCCTACCTGTCTGACAATTTGTGGATGCCACGTCAAAAAAACTGTTGCTCTTTTGAGGCAAACCAGTCATCCAGCCATTTTCGTACATTTTCGTAAGAAGTGAAACGCTGCGTAGCAAGTGCGTGTCCCATCAATGCAAATAAGTAGTAATCGGATGGAGCCAAGTCTGGTGAGTAAGCCGCATGCGAAAGTATTTCCCAACTAAATGTCTCAATCGTTTCCTTGACCAGTTTTACTGTGTGTGATGGTGCATTAACATGAAGCCAAATCACTTTGTGTTGCCTTTTTTGATATTCTGGTCGTCTTTCACGCAAAGCTTGATTCAACTCGATCATTTGTTGTCGGTAGCGTTCAGTATAAACGGTTTCGCCAGGTTTTAGCAGCTCATAATAGATCACACCTTTCTGATCCTACCAAACACAGAGCATTGTTTTCCGTCCACAGCGATTTGACCTTGCAGTCGATGCCGATGGTTCGCCTGGAGTTACCCATGATCTTTTACGCTTAGGATTCTCAAAATATATCCACTTCATCGCCACTCACAATTCGATGGAGAAATGACTTTCTTTTGCACCTGGCGAGCAGCATTTCGCAAGTGGTTTTTCGGTTTTCCTGTTGTCTTTCATTCAGCTCATGTGCAACCCATTTTCCCACCTTCTGGATCTTTCCCATGACTTTCAAACATATAGAGACGGCTTCTCGTGTCACATTTTATTGATCCGCGAGTTGTTGCGTTTGAGCGTCATCCTCATGCAACAATGCTTGCTATTCGCTATCTTCAAACTTTTTCGGTAGTCTTTCACGTTCTTCGTTTCTCACGTCAAAATCGCCATGTTTGAATTTTTTAATTCACTCAAAGCACTGTGATTTACCAAGAGCATGCTCACCGTAAGCTTCGACAAACATTCGATGCGATTCTGCAGCAATTTTCTTCAAATGGTAACAGAAAATCAATGCTGTCCGCGAATCGTAGCTTCCAGGCACAAAATTCGACATGTTCAACGCTATTACAAACTATGCTGTTGTATGAAACTTGTATTGTTGTGAGTTGAAAATCTTTATCAGATGTCAATAAATGGAAATGGCGCCAATGACGCGGTTTGACGGTAACTACATTGACAGCTAGGGCAATGTATGGGCAAATTCTGGTTTCATATTGCTGCGCTCGTGTATTTGGGGGACATGTTATCCCCACGCTCCTGGCCTGGAGTGGACTGCAAAGGAATCAAGTAGAGATTGTTTGACAGCTGTTGTTGTCAAGGTGGTTGTTAAAAGAAAAGAAAGAAGAAGAGATGAAAGAGAGTCGCCCTAGTCTTGTGACAACGAACGGACGTATTAAAATAAAGCTTCTTTCGTTTTGTTAATTCCGTGTTATTTTTCTTGCGCAAGGGCGCAACAATATTTACAGACCTGGTAAACTCGTTCTATTTTTTAGAGTTCTAGAGAATAAAACACAATTTTACATATACAAGATAAATTTTAATCAATTATATATTGGCCATCTTTATCGATGACTTCTAACCATCTTTCCACCAACTTCATTATGCCGCGTTCGTAAAACATCTCGGGCTTATCAGCGACAAATCAATCCAGGTGGTTTTTAACAGCCTCTTCGTCCTTGAAGGTTATCCCGTTCATAGAGTTCTGCAGCGACCGGAATGAATGATAATCGGAAGGGGCAAGATCCGGTGAATACGGAGGATGAGGCATAACATCCCAGCCAAGCTGAAGCAATTTGGTCCGAGTGGTCAATGACGTATGAGGTCTGGCGTTGTCGTGGTAGAAGACGACACCCTTGCGATTTGCCAATTCTGGACGTTTTGTTCGGATTGCCTGGTTTAATTTCGTCCATTGCGAACAGTATACAGTTGAATCAATCGTTTTGCCTGACGGTAACAGTTCGTAATAGATGACACCCTTGAAATCCCACCCTATGGAGAGCATTATTTTCTTCGGATGCCTTCAAGGTTGTTTGCGGTGGCTTGCTGCTGTGCCTCTATGATCTTTTACGCGTTATATTATCGTGGACGACCCATTTTTTGTCACCCGTCACCATTCGTTTCAAAAATGGGTTGTTTTCTTGGCGTTTCCGTAGCGAATCGTAGATGGATATGCGTGTGGTCAAGTTAGCCTGGGTTAATTGATGCGACACCCAAACATTTAAGCCGAGAATCGTATCCCAGCTGGCGCAAATGCTTTTCTACGTTTGTGTGGGATATATTCAATGTCGTAGCAATCTCTCGTACCGATTGGGATGGATTTACTTCGATTATAGCCTTAATGTCGTTTGAATTAATCTTGATCGGGCGACCGGAGCGGGGCGCATCATTGACGTCGAAATTTCCAAAACGGAAATTGGCATACTACTTTTGGCATACGCGTTCTGTTAAGGCGTCATCTCCATACATACGGCATATATTTTTATGAGCATCCGCAGCTCGTTTACCTTTTTTAAAATAATAGAGCAAAATATGACGATAATGCACGTTATTTATTTCCATGTTCACAGCTACGCAGCACACATAATACTGATGTTAGCTAAACCAAACACAGCACAACATAAACAGTGAAACATAACCTTTCAAATAGTGAAACATAACCTTTCAAATGTGTATTCGATTTGCACGATAGCGCTGAGAAAAGAAAAGCGAATCTGCATGAAACTTACACTGAAACAAAAACCGAACGAACTTATTTGCCAATATATGAGTCCTAACAACTACGATCGTTTTTAGGCAGAGTTCCAGTCGCTAACTATTTTTAAATAAATTTTTAACTTTCGGACCTAGCACGACACTCGGAGAAAATGTGTCGTGCTGATCATTTCTAGCGCATTTTTCGATATATATCGACAGTTCTAGATGAGTTCTAACATCGTACGAACATCATACGATCGTTTTTAGGTTAGGCAGAGTTCCAGCCGCTAACTATTTTTAAATAAATTTTTAATTTATTTTAAAGTTTATTTCTTTCAGTCAAGAGATGCGACACCCATGTATCAAGCTCTTTTAAATTACGAAACGCGGTCGAATTATCGATTTTCAGCCTCTCAGCAATCCCCTCAGTTGTAGTGTTTGGGTTTTTTTCCACTAAGGCACATACAATGTCATCAATGCCAGAAAGCTGTCCAGAGCGGGGTTGATCTTCCAAATTGAAATTACCATTACGAAATCTGCCAAACCATTTCTTAACTATCCGGAAGCACGATCCAAATAAATGTTCTGAAAGTTTTTTGTACAGTCCCAATACTCACGCTTTTCCGAAATTCGTATAACATTACATGCCGCAAATGTACCTTTTTGTTCTCCATTTTTAAAAATTTCTCTTACACACAAATCGACTTATCTGAACGATGCCTGACGCTAAAGTGACACAAGATACTGTCACTTATTCAGTGCATGCAACATAACCAAAGAAAAATACTGAAACTCCCCCATGCAGTAAGTTAACGCCATTTATGAAACTCGAGCACGAATGCAATGCAATGATCCAATACATAATAAAATCGATATATTTTGTTTTGTATTCATTTAACTGCAGAAAACCGAAAAATTAAACGAAATATATACATACATTATCCAACAGGCTCTTAGAATATGGAATTTTCATTAAATTTTAGATTGCTGGAAGTAACTACCTTTTATCTTAATGACTGCCTTGGTGGTAAATCAACTTTCGCAGGAATTCAGTCGGGATACAATTCTTGCTGAAGAACCTTCCAAAGGTGCATTTCACTTGTGATTTACTCTTTGCGAACCCTTCTGTTTAACTCATCTCATAGTAGTTCGATTGGATTATAATTTGGGGACTGGGGCGGTTATTTCATGTTTTTCAAGATTTCTTTCTTCTCTAGCGACTACAAATGCTTTTACAGAGTTGCGATGTATGTTTCGGGTCGTTGTCTTGTTGTAATATAAACCCCTTGTCAAATAGATGTCGAAAATCAAATGTTGTGTTTTTGCAGAATCCTGTAATAATTTTCTTTCTTCATTGTTCCCACTGCTTTCACTAAATCTTCTGTCTTATTCTTTCCGAAACGTTCTCAGACCATTACAGAGCTCCCTCCATGCTTTATAGTTGGTGCTATGCATTAAGGCAAAGGCTGCGCTCTTTGAGCAAACGGCGTACAAATTGACGGCCTTTATTTTCAAATATTTCGAACTTTGATTTATCTACAAATAAGACTTCCTCAGTCATGGTATGTCTTAGACTATTAAAGCATTTTTTCTTATTAATAGCTCCAGTTTTTTGCAGCTACGTATCTTTTAAGGTTCTTAGCTGCCAAGCGCCGTCTCATTGTTGACTCACTTCACTGCAGTTTCTCTGGATATGTTAAGTTCAGTGGTCAAATCACGGATGGTTTTAAATCTGTCATACTTACTTATCATTACCAAGAACTTGTTTTCCTGTTGTTATATCTTCCTGAGTACTCCAGAGCGAGAGCGATCATCATACGAGCTTGTATCTCGATGCTGGCGAGTAGTCTTGGCAACTCTGCTGACGGATAACTTCAATTTCTGTGATATTTGTCGGATACTGTATCTTTCTTCTTGTACAGTTAGGATGTTGACCCATGATTTGTACGAAATCTGACATTTCGGGATCATTTTTGGTGATTGTTGTAGTTTTTACAATTTTTAAGAAGTCTGAAATCAACCTCCGACTCAAATAGTTTACTTTCACAGAAACTAATCAAACTACACTTAAACGACTTCTCTTGTTTCTCTAACGTATATTTACAACGCACGCAAGCACGACGCAGCAAAACAAATGATAAATATACCAGTGACAATATACGTGGCAAAACAAGTAACAATAGACTCGCGCGCAAAATTCAATTTTAAGTGTTCTGACGCCGCGATATACAGGGGGTGGACAAAATAATGTGAACACCCACATTCAAACAACCACATTTTCAAACAACCGCATTCTTCTTCCCCAGTCCCCTCCGAATTTCCTCTTACCTATTCCCCACACCTGTCCCAGCAATATTGCTCCTCTTTTTATTTCTTTCCTCACCAGTGCCTCCTGTTCCATTATACTTTATTGTATATCCTAAATACTTAAACTCCTTTATTTCTTCTATTTTCTTTCCCTTCCACCTCCAGCTCACCTTTCTCCATCTTCCTCCCTCCTTCCTACATCTCATCACCTTGTTTTATCTACGTTTACCTTTAATCCTTTCCCATCCAAATATTTTTCCATTCTTGCTATCATTCCTTTTAATCCTTCCTCATCCTCTGCCAACAACGCAACATCGTCCGCATAAGCCAATGAATACATCTTCAACCTTATCCCCCCTCTCCTTATCTCTCCAACAAGCCTCATCCATGTCCGCCACCAACAAAGTAAATAAATTTGGACTTATTAGATAGCCCTGCCTGACGCCCCTCACTGTCCAAAACTTATCTCCCTCCTTTTTCCCCGCTCTTACTCTACTGACCGTCTCCCTTAGCATTTCTTCGCATCTTCTGATTATTCCTACTCCTATTCCCCTTTTCTTCATTGCTTCCATCAGCACCTCTCTGTCCACCGAATCAAACGCCGCCTTCAGATTTATAAATAATACCACCATTTTTCCTTGCTTATCTATTTGTCTGTTCATTAAATAATTCAATACATATATGTTGTCTATCGTCTCTATCCCTTTTCTGAAATCCATTTGACTCGGTGGCAGCAACCTTTTTCTTTTATCTCTTTCTTCAGTCTTTCTGCCAAAATCATAACGTAGATCTTATATGCCGTCTGTGTCAATGTCATTCCCCTGTAATCCTCCGCTCTATCTTCCCCACCCTTCTTTAAAATTGGCATAATAACTCCCTCTTTCCAATCCTCTGGCCATCCCTCACCCTTCCAAACCCTATCGCATATCTCCCATATCCATTCTTCAACTTCTTCTTCCCATATATCCACACTTCATTTGGAATTCCATCCCCCCATCACTTTCCGATCTTTCAACTTCCTTATTACCCTTTTCACCTCCTCTCTCTACTCCCTCCTCCTTTTCCCTTTCTTCCTTTCTTCCCTCCCCTCTAACCACTTTCCCATCTTTCAACTTCCTTATTACTCTTTTCACCTCCTCTCTCTTCCCTCCTTTTACTCTTCCCTCCCCACTCCTTTTACTTTTCCTCCTTTCTTCTCTCCCCTCTAATCACTTTTCATTCCAGTCCCCCTATTAGCCTCCTAAAGTGTTTATCCCATTTCTTCATTTCAATTCCTTCGTTTATCCTCATCTTCTTCTTCCCATCCTTATTTACCATCTTCCATACTTGACTTTCCGTTCTTGCTCCTTCTTTCTCTCATCTATTTCACTCTTTCTCTTTTCTTCTTTTCTTTACATAACTTTCCTATAACTGTCACATAACTTTCCGTACCTTCTTTTCTCCTCTCTATATTTTTCCTTCTTCCTTATTTTCTCCATCTTTTCAACTCTCTTCTTACCTTCTTCTCCCCGTCTCTGCATTTTTCCCACCATCCTTTTCCCCCCTCTTTCCTTTTTCCCGCCTTTTCTAACATCTCTCCTATTATTTCCTCAAAACCTTCCATTCCTCTTCCACCATCCCCTCTCTTCCTTCTCTCATCCCAAACTCTCTCTTGAATTCCCCTCTTCCCTCATCCGTTACCATCCCCTACTCACCCTTTTCCTTCCCAATCCCTGTCTCCTTTCTTCTTCCTTTCCCTCCTCTATCCATACCGTTACCAGGTGATGATCCGAATCAATTTTCTTTTTTACTTCCATTCTCTGTATTCCCGCTCTCGTCTCTTCATCTTCTATTATATAGTCAATTACCGATTCCCCCTGAACACTTGTGTAAGTATACTCTCCTTTCTCGTCTTCCTTATAATTTCCATTTAATATGGTCCACTCCTGTCCGTCTAAGAATTTACACAATTTCTTGCCTTCTCTATTAACTTTATCATCCTTCGATTTCCTAACCCCTACCCTTTCCCCTCTCTCATTCTTCTCTCCTAGACCTCTCTCCTCTCTTTCTGTTCTTGTGTTAAAATCTTCTATCAAAATTCGTACTCCCTCTTCCTTTTCCTCCATCCATTCTCTTAAGTTCCCTCACTTATTTTCTAAATCCTTATTCATATACGCTCCTATTAATCTCCACCACTTCTTTTCCACTCTGACCTTAACCATCATCATCCCCTCCCTATCTGACCTCCTCCCTTCCCTCTTCACCTTCATATCTATTTTTACTCCTAGCAACATCCCTTCCATTGCTCTTCCTTTTCTATTCTTCCTCCTCGCCCACTGCACCTCCCATGTATACTCCTTAGGCATCCTTTCTCTCACCTTTCTCCATCTCTTTTTATCTACCCACGTTTCACTCAAAAATATCATATCCCATTCTTTTAATCCCTCCCAGAACTCCCTGTCTTTGTTCTTTATCCCTGCTATATTCTAGAAAGCCACCTTGATTATCCTTCGCTTTTTTTGCTTCTTCTTTTCTTTATCCACCTCTCCTATTCCCCCTCATTCCCCCCACACCCTCTCCTCTCCTCCCCTTTCCAATCTATTCCCCCTTTTGCTATTTTCCCTCTTCCCCTCTTTTTGTCTCTTCTACTCTTTTCCCTGTTTCCTTACTCCACTCATACATCCTCTCTCTTACACTTTCCTTCTCCTCAATCCAATACCACCACTTATTCTCTATCCATAATCCTCTATCTCCCATCCTCACTGTCTTTTCTTTCTTCCTCTCCTCCCCTATTATCCTCCTTAACTTCTACGCCATCCTTTTCTCCCTAAAAGTTAGGTCTTCCTCAATCCATACCTTACTCCCTTTAAACTACCATTTGTTTTCTAAAATTCTCTTTCTCTTCCTCTATCTTTACCTTTACAATTAACATTTGCTCTTTCTCTTCCTTATTTGTATTTATTCTTCTCACTTTTTCAATCTCTACCCTTACTCCTATCTCTGTAATAATCTTTTCTAACTCCTTTCTGATGTCTCCCCTTTCTTCCCTCATTCCTTTAAATATTACATTCTTTCTCTTCTTTTCTCTTTCCTTCCTTTCTAGTCCTTTCTCTACTCTCCTCAATCTCTCCTCTAATCCCCCCTTCCCTTTAATCCCTGCTTTTCCTGTCCTGCCTTCCTTTAACTTGTTCATTCCTTCTTCCAGACTATCCCCCCTCTTTTTCTCTCCTTTCCTCCCCCTCTTTCCTTGCTTTCCTCTTCTGATCTCTCTATTCTTTCTAACATTCCCTTCCTCTCGTCCCATCTTTTCTCTCTCCTCTCCATCTCCAACTTTATCTCCTCTCTATAGCTACCATGAAAGAAGGAGGGCGTACTAGGTGGCGACGGGACGCCGTGCGTTCGGGACATGCATCTTATTTTCGTTCCGAAGAGAGAAAAATATCGAGAGCGCAGTAGTCGCTAGATTGGGAATCGAACCCGGGTCTTTTTCTTGCCGGGCGACTGCTCTAGACCACTGAGCTATCTGACGCTCCACGTTCACGACACTTTCCCCTCCCTAGATAACGTTGAGAGATGTCGTTCGGAAGCGACATCTCTAGTGCTATCCCGAGCGCACGGCGACTACAGAGAGAGGCATTGTTACTTGTACCTAGTGGTACAAGCTGGTGGTCTCTCAAGGTCAAAGGTTGCTATCCTTTAAGACCTGCTGTCCATGTATGCCAGCCTCCACCGTTGCCCCTCCTTATCCGGTGCAAATCATATAAATAAGCCCCGGGGTCGACGCCATATTTTGGCTGCCCCCGGGCGCTTGGACACGTTTTTGCAACGCGCCGAAGGGGGATCCACCATGAAAGAAGGAGGGCGTACTAGGTGGAGAGTTTCCCTTCTTGCACTCCTCACTCCTTCAATCATTTCCAACATCATTTCCTTGTCTTTCCTTCCATTAACCTCTTCCCTTTCTCTCCTATCAACTTCATTATCTCTTCCTTTCTCTTCTCCTCATCCTTATCCTACCGTCCTTTGTATCTTCTTATTTTCCCTTTCCCACCACTCCCCTCACCCTTCCCCCTCATCTTTTCTAACGTCCTCTCTCTCTTTCTCTTGGCCTCTTGTACACCACTTTTCCCTGCTGCGCTCCCTACTTCCTATTACTTCCTACACTACTTACACTCGCTTTACTCCTCACACTATCCGACCTCCCCCTATATGCACTCATTCCCAAAAATTCCCTCAATCCCTCCTGCTTTCCCGTTTTCCTTTTACCTTCCTCTTTTTCCATTTTGCCCTTCTTACCCTCCTCCCTTCGCCCCAGTCCACCTTTCTATCCTGTTTCTCTTTGTCCTATCACTTCTTTAGTTTAGAACGGACCTCATTTCTATCTATGTTCCCTCTCTATTGTCACTCTACTCTATGCTTCTCTGACTGCTCTGTCATTCAACATTCCCTCACACTTTATTTCTTCCTTATGCTCTCTCTCTCTATCCCACGCCCTTCCTGCTCCTTTTTCTTCCACCCTCCCCTCACAACCCCGCACATTTCCACCCACTTTCGCCTCCACTCACTCTCTCCTTTCATATTTTTCTCTTTCTTTTCGCATACCACTCACACGTGTCTCGCCTCTAATCTAACGGAAACGGAATAATAAAAAAGTACTTTATCATAGTATTTTGGCAAGGTCTTGAAGTCAACTATAAGAATATGATATGAAAAATAGGGGGTTCCATTTGAGAAAATTAGGTTGACCATTCTCTAACTTTAAGTAGATGTCCCAAGGTCACTATTGTACGTCCCTCTCAACATCATACAACTTTTATTTAAAAAGTTTTTTTATAAAATCGCATATTTTTGAAATATTTGCCTGTTAAGATTAAAAATTCTCACGCTGTATATTTCAATGCTTCGTCGTACACGCTGAAAGTTCTGTGACCTTTTTGAACGTGGCCTCCCAGCACGTGATAAATCACTCATAAACTTCTGTATTTCAAACCGTCGGAATAAGTTACAGTGGCGTGCAAAAGTTTTGAGCCATACAATTATTATTATACGAGGGTGGTCCGATAAGTACTTAGTCTACAAAAGAAAAACGAAAATTTTGGAAAAGTGGCGATTTATTTCTCAACATAGTCTCCTTTTAGCTCGATACACTTGACCCAGCGATGCTCCAACTTCTTTAACCCGTCTGAAAAATACGTCTTCTCGAGGTCTGCAAAGTAGGCCTCCGTGGCGGCGATGACCTCCTCATTCGACTCAAATTTCTGCCCGGCGAGTGACTTTTTCAAGTTTGGAAACAAAAAGAAGTCGCAAGGGGCCAAATCTGGAGAATATGGTGGATGGGGCAGCAGTTCGTAGCTCAATTCGACCAATTTGACCGTGGCGAGGGCGGAGGTGTGAGCCGGTGAGTTGTCATGGTGGAAGAGCATTTTTTTCTTCGCCAAATGGGGCCGTTTTTTCTGCAATTCGGCGTCGAATCGGCCCAATAATTCGGCATAGTACAGCCCTGTGACCGTTTTGCCCTTCTCCAGGTAGTCGATGTAGATCATACCTTGTGTATCCCAGAAAACGGTGGCCATCACCTTTCCGGCCGATAGGACAGTCTTCGCCTTCTTCGGAGCACGTTCGCCGAGTGAAGTCCACTGTTTCGACTGTTCCTTGGTCTCTGGTGTGTACCAGTGGATCCATGTTTCGTTGACGGTCACGAAACGACGCAGAAACTCCTTCGGATTGCGCTTAAACAGCGTCAAACAGTGCTCTGAAGTGGTCTCACGGTTGCGCTTGTTGTCCGGAGTGAGCAAACGCGGCACCCATCGCGCCGACAGCTTTCTCATGCCCAAAATTTCATGCAGGATATGACCCACGCGGTCTTTTGAGATGCCTACTGTCTCAGCTATCTCGCACACCTTCAATCGGCGGTCTGCCAATACGAGATCGTGGATTTTTGTCATGTTATCCTCCGTGGTAGCCGTTTTCGGGACACCTGGGCGTGGCTCATCAAAAACCGACATGCGACCACGTTGAAACTCGTTAAACCAATTTTTGACGGTCGGCATCGAAGGAGAAGAGTCACAGCATCCAAGCACTCTTTGATTTCGCTGCGCGATTTCCCTTCCAAAAACAAGAATCGAATCACCGACCGATATTGCTCTTCTTCCATTTTTCTAAAATCCGCGGACACGCCCGCTTCCACACGCGGTCAAAACAAAATTACGAGTCCGATTCGGCTGAAATTTCGACAGTAGTCGTCTACGAGAATGTACTACACGATAGTAAATTTCTCTTGCGATAGTGGCGCCATCGGGCGGTGAGGCTAAGTACTTATCGGACCGCCCTCGTATATTCATTTCATAATGAGCACTGAAAAAACTTTACACATATATATAAACAAAATATATTTATTTATCCTACAATTATATAAACTTTATAAACTCTTAATAATTTTAAATACTTTATTTTTATACAATGTCTTATTATAAACAGTGCAAAAGTATTGTGCCAAAAAGTTTTCTTATGCATAAGGAAAATATATTATTGAAAAATAATAACAGAAAATGTTGCCAACGTTTTTTTAAACTTATTACTTTGTTGCCATGCCTTTAGAAGCAATTACTGCAGCACAACGGCGAGGCATTGATGCTATTAAATTAGAAATGCGATCTTGAGGTAAATTTTGCCATTGAGTTTGCAAATCTTGCCACAATTCAGCTTTATTGGAGTGTTTCTTATTTCCTGTACGTAGTTTGAGTTCTTGCCACAAATGCTCAATAGGATTCAAGTCCGGCGATTGTGAGGGCCAGTCAAGAACTCGCATTTTTTTCATGATGAAAAATTCTTTTATTAGTATTGATGAATGTTTGGGATCGTTATCTTGTTGGAAAATCAAATCACGTGGCATGTTTCGAGTTGCATATGGCAGCATATGCTGTGTCAATATATCTCGATACATTATAGCGTCCATAGTACCCGTGATCTCAAGCAATAGACCAACTCCATTATAAGTAAATGATCCCCAAACCATCACGTTACCTCCACCATGTTTTACGGTAGGAATTTGATATCTTGAGTTATATCTTGTGCCTGTTGGACGTCGTATACAGGGTGTTTGATAGCTGATCATGCAGACGAAAGTTGGAGATAGATTGGGTGTAGCCGAGAAGAAAAGTCATGTACCATAATGTCAAATTGGCAATAGTTACCGAGTTATTAATTAAAACATGTGAGCCAACGAGCGCGTAGAGAGCGAAGGGCGGCCGCAGTAAGCACGTAGACATTTGTTACAGGCGGAATCAGCGAGTTGCGGTGTAGACAAGCGCGCGCGGCGAGGAGCAACGTAAGCGACAAGAGGCGATCGCGCGCAATGAGGAGCGAGCGAGCTTTTTCTTTATAGCTTTTTCCTTATAGCTCGCTCACTTCTCGTCGTTCGCGCTCGCTCGCTCTTCGTCGCGCTCGCTCGCCTCTTGTCGTTCGCGCTCGCTCGCTCCTCGTCGCGTGCGTTCACCTCTTGTTGTTTACGTTGCCTCTCACCGCGCGCGCTCGCCTACCGTTACTCGCTGACTCCGCCTGTATCAAATGTCTATGTGCTTACTGCGGTCGCCCTTCGCTCTCTACGCGCTCGTTGGCTCACATGTTTTAATTAATAACTCGATAACTATTGGCAATTTGACATTATGGTACATGACTTTTCTTCTCGGCTACACTCAATCTATCTCCAACTTTCGTCTGCATAATCAGCTATCAAACACCCTATATACTTTCTACCGTCACTTCCGAATAACTGAAACTTTGACTCGTCAGAAAAAAGTACTTTTCGCCAATCAATTTCAGTCCAATTTTCAAATTTCCTTGCAAAATCTAATCGAGCTTTCTTATTTTTTGCACTAATTAATGGTTTTTTTTACACCAGCGCGTCCTATTTCCTTTAGACGTCGAGATATTGTACTTCGATTAACATCAGCAAGATTTTCTACTCGTAGTTCTCGAGAAATATCCATGGCAGTTTTTCTAACATCTGCTATTGACTTTCTTTTAATCATTTTATCGACGCGCTTTGTAGTTTTGCGAGGTCTACCATTTCGTGGTTTATCAGCTAGAGAGTTCGTCAACTTATATTTAGCAATAATCCTATTTATGGTACTTTTACAATTAATAAGCAATTAGCAATTTCGCGAGAAACCTTTCCTTGTTGAGAAAGATTAATCACGGCTTCGCGTAACTGAAGGCTTGTATGTTTCGGCATTGCGGTAGACAATAGACCTTAGTTAAAGCAATATTTACGAAGAAGTTTCATAAGAAACGTAAACAAACCGGGCTCATAAAGTCACAACAAGAATATGGCTCAATATTTTTGAACATATGTAAATATTATATGACTAAATAAATAGAAACTATGTAATTTCAAAATTTTGTAACTGTACTATCATTTGTAAGAATGTTTTGTTAATTATTTTATATAATTAATTTTTAGAGCAAATCAATATATTGTCATGTATCTTAAAAAGACACTATGGCTCTTTTGCACGCCACTATAAGTATCGCTTGTTTGGATGTTTTTTCTGACCCTAAAATGACGAGTGTAAGTTCTCTGCGTTAGCAGAATTAATCGTTGATTTTGTAGATAAAATTCAATTATTTTCACACGTTGCACAGTTATGAATTTCTCCATAATTAATTTTCAAAAATTACATTTTAATAAACAAAGAAAAATTTTGAAATTAATTATAAAAATCTATTGGGATTTTAAATGGTGTAGTGACTTTTGAGATACCTTGTACAAGCTTATAGGTATTCTATATAAAAAATGTTTATTGTCATTTAGATGTCTTACGACATACACAGATTGCTGTCATGCTATCGTTTGCTTGTAAAACATTGGATGTTTCCAACCTTTATGGAAGGTACTGTATATGTAGCTAAATCTGTACAAATTTTTAATTAAGTAATAATACATTTATAATCTCACTTGATATTTCAAATTTCATCTATATTTGTTATCTATATAATACCAAAAAATAATAAGGAATATAATATAAATAAATTCTGAAAGGAAAACCGTGCTCTATAGCACTTTTTAACGTGATAAAATTATTACAATAAATATTTGCAAGAACATAAAACACGCATCAGATGGGGACTTGAATAAGTTCTGGCTGTTTTCTGACAGATGGTGTTATCTTAGCCTTTTTGCATCGGGCAATATTACAGCCAATTTCATCGTGAAGCTCCACCATTAGGCTCGAAGTTACAGTATATGTTATTCCGCCGAAGCGTAAACAACATATTTTTTCATAGCGTTAAACATGTCGAATTTTGTGCCAAAAAAAGAATATTTGCGGGGAATTTTACCGTATTACTTTTTTCAAAAAAAGTCTGCAGCTGAAGCACATAGAATTCTTGTGGAGATTTACAGCGACCATGCTCTGTCGGAAACAACATGCAGAGATTGGTTTAGACTCTTTAAAAATAATGATTTTGATGTTGAAGATAAAGAATGCTCTGGCGTACCGAAAAAGTTTGAAGACGAAGAATTGGAAGCATTACTCGATGAAGTCCCATGTCAGACGCAAAATGAACTTGCAGAATCATTAGGAGTTGATCATACAACAGTTGCCAAACGTTTAAAAGCATTAGGAATGATTCAAAAGCAAGGAAATTGAGTGCCGTACGAATTGAAGCCGAGAGATGTCGAACGGCATTTTTCCACGTGTGAACAGCTACTCCAACGGCAGAAAAGGAAAGGTTTTTTGCATCGTATCGTGATTGGCGATGAAAAGTGGATACAATACGATAACCTGAAACGTAGAAAATCGTGGGATAAGCCCGGCCATGCATCAACATCGACGGCAAAGCCGAATATTCATGATTTCAAGCTCATGCTCTGTATTTGGTGGGATCAGCTGGATGTAGTATATTATGAGCTCCTCAAACCCAACGAAACCATCACAGGAGATCGCTATCGACTATAATATAATGCGTTTAAGCCGAGCATTGAAGGAAAAACAGCCGCAATACGAGGAGACACACGACAAAGTAATTTTGCAGCATCACAACGCTCGGCCACATGTTGCAAAACCAGTCAAAATTTACTTGGAAACGTTCAAATGGGAAGCCCTACCCCATCCGCTGTATTCACCGGACATTGCTCCTTCCGATTACCACATGTTCCGATCGATGATTCATAGCCTGGCTGAGCAGCACTTGCCATTCTTATGAATATGCCAAAAAATGGGCCGATTCGTGGATAACCTCAAAAGATGAGTCGTTCTTTCGACATGGTATTCATATGCTGCCAGAAAGATGGGATAAAGTAGTGGCTAGCGATGGACAATACTTTCAATGACATGTTCTTTACTAATTTTTTTAAATAAAGCATTCATTTTCACGAAAAAACAACAAGAACTTATTCAAGTCCCCAATTATTTAAAATAATTACATTTTTTGAAAACATGAATATGAAATTTTAAGAGACAAGTTACATATTGAAGTAAATAATAAATTAAATAAATAATAAATTAAATAAATAATAAAATATAAAGTTAAATAAATAAATTGAATAAAATTAAATAACTTGGTTTAATATAAAACTATTGAGTATACTTCTATACTACTTTGATTTGAAAAAAGTGCAGCTGAAGCTTATCGATTGCGTGCGAAAACTTATGGTGAATCTGCTCCATCGGAAACAGTATGTAGAGATTGGTTTCGACGATTCAAAAGTGGTGATTGTGACGTTCAGATTAAACAAAGGCCAGGTCAATTGAAAAAGATCGAAAATGAACAACTGCAAGTTTTGTTGGAAGAAAACTCTGCTCAAACATTCAAAGAATTAGCTCAACAGCTTAAAGTCGATAAATCAACCATTTCACGACGTTTACAAGCCATGGGAAAGATCCAGCAAGAAGGGAGATGGCTGCCACATGAATTGACCGAAAATATCATTGCTAATTGTTTAAACATCTCGATTTCTTTGCTAATAAGGCATAAAAAGAAGAATATTATGGCTGACGATGAAAAATGGATCTATTTCGACAACCTGAAACAAGAAATCATGGGTTGATCCTGGTCAACCATCAACGTCGACACCAAAGCGACACCAAATATCCACGGTCACAAAGCAATGCTCTTTATTTGGTGGGATATGGACGGTGTCGTGTATTATAAACTGTTGAAACCGAGCGAAACAGTCACCGCTGAACATTATCTACAACAATTGGAGTGTTTGAATGATAATTTGGTGCGATCATCAAATCGCCGAAAAATGATTTTTCTCCATGACAACGCTCAGCTCCATGTTGCTATAGTCGTAAAATAAACCCAGGGAGCTGGTAGAGAGGGAATATTAACGTATTTGCTCTAGCTCGCCAACCCATGACCCCCCCCCGGAAAACACCCCGGTGGGGTTTTAGCTAGTAAGAGTCCAGCATAACCCCCCCCCCCCCAAAGGACGAAGGTATCCATGAGGATTTCCCCACTGAGATAAAAAAAAGAAAGTGAAACAAACACTGATGGAGGTTTGAAAGGGAGGTTTACTCACACCCAACGTATTCTCCTGATCTGGCCCCAAGCGATTACAATCTGTTCCAATCAATGCAATACGCTTTGGAAGATACACATTTCCATAAATACGAAAAAGTTGAAAATTGGGTTGCTGAATAGATTGGCTCATAAAACAGACCGTTCTTTCGTCGCGAAATTCAACTTCTACCAGAAAAGTGGAAAAAAGTCATAGCTTTCGAGGGCAAATACTTTGATGTATTCACACGTTTTGTTATTGAATAAACACTTAAAGAACACAAGAAACAGCGGCTTTCAATGCAACCTCCTAATATTAAAGAGAAGATCATATTCGATATGATTCATATTTTATAATTGCTGATGATAAATCTAGTCAAAATTGCAAAATCTAAAATGGGGGATTCAATATGACGGTTTCTAGTGACTACTAGCATTTCATTATGGACACTCTTACCTTTATTATTAGCGAGTAAAATATGTTAAAGGAAATTATTTGGTCTAATAGCTTTGGCAAAAACTTCGGATTTAACCGTCATTGTCCGCGACTAAAAAATATACGAATTTGATACATATTGATAATGGAATATCAAAGTTAGCTACTTGAGACCACCATTTAAAATTTTGTAATTTCGAGACTGGATTCGTCACCAACAATCTGAAAAATATGAGCATATAATATATAGTCTTTTATATATTGAAATATCAAAGTTAGCCATTTTGAAGCTGCCATATTAGATTCGCTATTTTGAATTTTGTAATTTGGATTCTGAATTTGTTACCAGCGATCTTCCAAACCTTTATAAATATATTTCAAAACAGAGGCGGATACAAGGATACAATTTTAAAAACTTTCAATATCAAGGTTGATGATTTCTTACAATATATTGGGTCTGGGAAAAAGTTTGTGGCGTTTTTTTAGTAAAATTCAACTGGTTTTCTTATAATGTGAAAGTGAATTTATTTAAACCAAATATGCTCCATTATTATCGACAATGTTTCGCCATTTTTCGGGTAGAGCCATGATGCCATCGGTGAAGAACTTCTGTGGTTTCTAGTTGAAAAACTGAATCAAGTGGTTTCACAGGCTTCTTTTGAAACCAGCTTAATTCCATTGAGAGAGTTCTGCAGAGATCGGAAGTGATAGTCAGACAAGTGATAGTCAGAGGGTACTATGTCTGGATTATACGGTGGATGCATCAAAACTTCCCAACCAAGCTCTCGCAATTTTTGATGTGTCATCAAAGAAGTGTGTGATCGGGCGTTGTCATGATGGAAGACAACACGTTTCCTATTATTCAATTCGGGCCGTTTTCTTTCAATTGTCTGGCGTAATCTCTCTAGTTGTCCACAGTAGAGTTGAGAATCAATCGTCTGACCAACTGGAAGTAACTCATGGTGGACGATTCTCTTCCAGTCCCATCACATACACAGCATCACCTTTTTCGGCGTCAATCCTGGCTTGGCGAACGCTTGTGACGGCTCATCATCCCTTATCCACAATCTTTTACGCTTCCGATTGTCGTGAATTTTTCATCACCGGTTATGACACGTTTCAGAAATGGTTCGATTTCATTACGTTTCAGCAGCGCATCGCAGATGTTAATTCGGTCTACCATGTTTTTCGTGCTCAACTCATGAGAAACCCATACATCGAGCTTCTTTTTGTAGCCAGCTTTGTGTAAATGGTTCAAAACAGTTTTGTGGTCAATGCCTAGCTCCATACCAATATCGACACTGCTGATATGCTTGCTGATAATCTTGCTGGACTTTTTCAAGAATTTCATCAGTTTTTTCAGTGATTGGACGACCAGAGCGTGACTCATCTTTCACATCAAAATTACCAGAACTAAAGCGAGCGAACCATTTCCGCGCAGCAGATTTTGATATAGTACCTTCACCGTACACAGCACAAATTTTTTCACAAGCCTGCGCTGCGTTCTTCTCTTTGTCGTAATAATATTGCAAAATATAGCGCAATTTTTCATTACTTTTCTCCACTTTCAAAAGCAAACAACTTTCCAACCACTGCACTGCATTTCGATGTTTATACACTCAAAGTTCACACTCGTAGTGTCACCTTTCCTACGAGCGTTTAGTGGTGTCGCTGCGATCTGTGTTTCTTGAGTTATTTGCAATTGGCGCTATCTATCGGGAAAAACGCCACGAACTTTTTCCCAGTCCCAATATCTTCTTGTTCCGTCGAGATGAGAAAAAATGACTATCAAATCAGTCTCGAAAAAATTTGACATAAAAATGATCTTAGTTGTTAAAACTCATATAAAACTGTCGATATATATCGAAAAATGCACTAGAAATGATCAGCACGATATTTTTTCGCCGAGCGCCGTGCTAGATATAATATATGTTGTTTATGTAAATACCGTAATTATTGCAGATTTTTTTTATTTTAATTACATACACAGATGGAACTCGATTAGAACTAACGGGAACTCTTGCTAAAAACAGTAATATTTATTGATTTCTTATAGATTAGAAGAGGAAATGTCGTGCTAGATTCACGAAGTTAGCACAATTTTCCATTTGCTATTTTTTGATATTAAAAATGTGGAACTCTTTTTATTTTCTATCAAGGACTATGAAAAGTGCTACTAGAACTATCATTGTTTTTTTTTTAATTTAAAGAATGCCGTGCCAACTTCACAGATACAAAAATCAAGTACTCAATTTTTCAAGCTTTGTCATTGAAAGAAATAGATAAGAACATGGAGAAGAAGAAATGAAGAAAAAGAACATACGTTCCCTGATTATCTAGATAATACTTTCTTACCTCTTACAATCAGCTGATGAAATTACTAATAAGTACGACTGTGAAGAAGATTATGTGATAAAATTTGTTACACCTAATGGAATACAGAAAGGAATAAACATGAATGTCGAAACCAAAAGAGCTTCTGGCTTTAACTTAACTATTGGAAAAAATTCTGTAAGGACCGAGAAAAGCTTATGTTAAATTCATCTATCTATTCAATGTTGCATTTCGTTTAAGATATGCTCCAAAACAGTGGAAAATAATGGAAATAATTATGCCCTCAACTTGGCAAACCTGGAAAAAATTTTTTATAATCAGAATTTTGCAACTGCCACCAACAGGACATTTAGCAAAATGTATGTTAATCAGTAGATTATAGGCATGTTTGCTAAGAGTCCAGTGATTCATACATTAATGAATTACACGTTTAGCGTTATAAAAGAATTTGTGGTATCCTACATCTCATCCTTCAAGCTGAAGTCTCTTGATCCATAAAGTCTTTGGGTAGCAGATTTGGGTGCTGATCGAGTCTGTCGTTATATTTTTTAAAACTTTTATAATTTCGTCCTTATGTGTTAAAATATTTAAGTTACGGTGCAAATTTTAATTAGTAACGAACCATGGGGTGTTCACAATTATTCGTAGTATTTTTGATTAAAATCTTTACAAAATTTCTAGATTAGGGTTAACAGCGGTATCCCATTAAATCTTACAGGTCCATATAGGTTTTATGATGAATATGTAGATTAGCAGCTTATTTTCTAAGAATAGTTTAAAGCTACTATGTAACATCTAATATAACTTACGTAGCTGGAGTTCCAATTATCTTCGTTTTGTGAATATACAGGATGTCCCATTTAAAATGTAAATACTTCGAAAAATATGAAAGATACGGAAAAATGTTTCAAACAAAAATTGCATGGTCCGAAGGGCGCTATGATGAAAATATGGACTTGACCTTGAGTGATCTTTTCAAGGCTAGGTCAATGAAATCGATGTTTTCTTAAATGAAATCCCCGTTTTTTATTGCATATTCTTGTAGCCTTTGTTGAGACATTTCAAACTACTACCTATTTTTGTCTTTTGCCTAAGATATGAAGCTTCAAAGTTGACATACTGCTGGTATTCGCCTTACCTGATGTACACTGTCGAGAAGTTGCTCGGTCGGATTTATGTATCATAGTGACCTTAAAAAGGGCCAATTTTGTGCGTGCGCGTGTGTGTTAAGCAGAAATTATGGATGTAAAATAAGGCCAATAAGATGTTTAAAAGCTTGGCCGTTTCAATGCATAAATTTACCCGATTTCGAAAATTGTTCTCTACCTTTCGCAATGTTGTTGCTGATTTATTCTTCCGAACGATATCTCTTAACGTTATTTAGGGAGAGGAGAACGCACGGCGTCCCGCCGCCACCTAGTACACCCTCCTTCTTTCATGGTCACTATGATGTGTTCGGGACCATGAAAGAAGGAGGGCCTACTAGGTGACGACGGGACACCGTGCGTTCGGGATCTACATCTTATTTCGTTCTGAAGAAAGAAAAATATCGGGAACGTGATCCTCGCTAGGCCGGGAATCGAACCCGGATCTTTCGCTTGCCGGGCGACTGTTCTAGACCACTGAGCTACCTGACGCTCCACGCTCACGACATTCTCCTCTCCCTAGATAACGTTAAGAGATATCGTTCGGAAGCGACATCTCTTGTGCCATCCCGAGCGCACGGCGATTACAGAGGGAGGCATATTATTTGTACCAGTGGTACAAGCTGTTGGTCTGTCAAAGTCAAAGGTTGCTATCTTTTAAGACCTGCTGTCCATATATGCCGGCCTCCACCGTTGCCCCTCCTTATCCGGTGCAAATCATACAAATAAGCTCCGGAGTCGACGCCACTTTTTGGCTGCTCCCAATCTTACGGAGGGCCTCTGCATATTAGAGGCCCTCCTTTAGCTTCACTGCCACGGCTGTCGTAGTCGGCAGCCGCGGTCACCTTCTGCTCACCCTAGTAGGGAGGGGGCGCACCGCCGCGCACGCGCCGCAGGGCCAGGAACCCTGGCCTGCACTGCAACGTGCGGCAGGCCTATTCGATCCGACTTCTTCGCCCCCGCTGCCGGAGGTGGCGCGCTCGCCCCTCCTCCGGCCTCTTTCTCCCTCTCCTTCTTCCTTTTCTTTCTGTTCCTTCTTTTGCCGCGGTGGACCACTCTTCCAAGGGTGCCACGTCCGCCGCGACAGCTGCTTCTCGTGCAGGAGGGGGGCCGGACCGGCCTGCCATCCTGATTATCTGAGGCGCCGCTACCAGGACGGGGACCGCCGTTCCCCCCCGCGTAGTCGCCCCCGACTTCTCTTCTCTGCAGCGGGTCAATTGTTCCCGCATGCGGATAAGCTCTATTTTCGCCGCCGCAAGGGCGGTTCGATGCCTCTCAGTCTCAGCTTCTTCCCGGAGACGTGCCTCCGCGCCGAGGGCCCTGCCCTCCATATGCAGAAAGGCCCCCTGGGTGTTCTGCGTCTCTTTGGCATGTCTGGCACCCCGTTTCCGGAAGTGCCAGACACGCTCAACCAATTTTTCCATGTATAAACGTCTTGGTGAATGTATCCTGCAGTCTCTGCTGCTGCCAGCCACCGAGGCTCTTGTTTCCTTTCCAATATTCTGCTTTACCGATGAGGAAGCCGCGCCACTCTTCCAGGCGGCTCTTCGCCTCCGGCTCCTCGTCGGTCTCCTCCTCAGGGGACCGCACTACAGGCTCCTCCGCCTTCGCGAGCTCCCGTCTACTACTGACACGTGTGGAAGCGCGCGAGGAGATTCTAGAGGAAACTCTAGAGCCCCCTTATCCTTCTTCATGCCTCCTCCCTCTCTATATTTTGTGTATCTGCTATTTTGGTTTTAAACCCACAACCCCCCACCTCCGCCGGCCGGGCGTGCCCGCCACCCCCGAAGGGGAGGTCCCCGAGTTCCCCTGGGGAATCGGCATATGCCTCGGGCCGAGGGATGGGCATCTCCGGCACTGGACTCCAGCCCCCTACACACGCGTCCTGTCCGCCAAAACTGACGACCAGACAGCTTTCGGGGGTTCCACGCCTCCAACAACGTGGACACCATGTGCGCCGCCGCCACGTGAGGGGCCCTGTGGACGGAGAGGTACCGAGGATGTCGCAACCCACTCAAGGTCCTTCCGATACGGCAGCTAGTACAATCTACTCCGTCCGGCAGGACGACTTTAAAAGATTGCAATCGCCGCCCCCTAGGCACTACACCCGAGATACTCTTGGCCAGTGATCCTTTCCACCCGGCCCTCCCTCCGGTTGAACCAGAGGTACTGCACGGAGGGTGGATCAACGGATCACTGGTGCTGCCTCACCACGGCAAGGTGGCATCCCACGGGGGAGACTAGCACTCTATGTAGATAAGAAATTCATGGCTCGAAATGGAATTCAAAGTGTTTACTGATAATAGACAAGAGACAGTAGGATAGGTAGTATTAGGTACAACCTATCCGCGATGTACATCGGGATACAATGCGAATGCCGACGATATGTCAATTTTGAAACTTCATATCTTGGGAACGGCTTGGGCAAGAGATAAAATAGGTAGTGTTTTGAAAATGTCTTGACAAGGATTATAAGAACATGCGATAAAAATAGGGGAGTTTCATTTAAGAAAACATGGATCGCATTGACCTGGTCTTGAAAACGTCACTCAAGGTTAAGTCCATATTTTCATTATATGGCTTCAAACCATGCACTTTTATCTGAAACATTTTTCCGTATCTTCCATATTTTTCGAAATATTTGCCTGGAGCGTTTAAAATAGGACATCCTATATTTTTGCGCCAAGTAAGACGCCTAGGTGCATACCTAGGTATTTAACATCTTCCATTTAGGGCATTAGAACACCATGACATTTAATATGAATGTAGGACACGTTCCTCGTTTCAGAAGGTTACACGGATGGATTTGGTCTCGTTTACTTTGATTCTCCATTGTTTGAGCCAATGTAATATTTTGTTAGGGCTAGATTGCAATATACTGTTAGCTATTTTGGGATCAGCATGTGAAGCAAGTATCGCTTTATTATCTGCAAAGATGCCTGTCATTATGTGTGACGTGGTTGGAAAATCCGCTGTATAGAAGAGGTAGAGGATAAATCCAAGCATGCTACCCTGAGGTACTCCCACTCGGATTTCATATAGATTAGTTAATGTCTCATCGTTTTTAACCGAGAACTTGCAATCTGTCAAATAGGATTTAAGATACTTATAATAGCAAAAGGGGATTGAATTTTTTATCTTGATGGAGCTCTTTATGCCAAACCTTGTTAAATGGCTGTGAAATGTCCAAAAAGATAGTGAAGTAGTATTCTGTAATTTCATAGGAATGATTTATTTTGGTCATAATTCGGTAGACTTGGTCTATTGGAGTGCTTGCGTTTGAAGCCGAATTGATAGTTTAGGTATAAGATTCTTTTTGTCAATTATTGTCATTAGTCTTGCAAGAAATAGCCACTCCATAACTGTAGACATTGTTGGCGGCAAATTAATAGATCTGTACGATTTAAGATATTCTGGATTTTTATCTAGCTTCAAAATCATTACTATATAAGCAACTTTCCACTGAAGTGGGAAGAAGTTGAGCTTCAACGTGACATTGAACAAGTAGATCAGATAGGTAAAATCAACTTAAGGAAACTCTTTTAATAATCAACTAGTTATTAAGTCATAACCAGGAGCCGTTTTTGGATTTAGGCATTTAATAGTAGATAATATTTCCTTCTTGGTAATTGCAGGAAACTTATCAGAAAAGTAATCTAAAGCGATTTAATGAGTTGACATCATTCTCTAGGTTATCTTCGTCAGGATGGGAAGAAAAACCTGCAACAGATGGTCGGCGAAGGTTATAGCCTTTTCTATATCACTGCGTGTCCACCTACTATCTTGACGACGTAGCAGAGGAAATGAAACTTGAGGGTGTTTTAAGCGTTTAGTAACTTTCCAGAGAAAGTACTCAGTTGCAGCTGTGGCATCAAGATTTTGTAGGTAGGACTGAATACTCTTGTTTCTTGCTATCGAGCGACTGCTTGATGTCTTTGCTTAAGAAATTTAATTGAGTTTTTAACTTGGGACACTTGGTCTCGTCATTTTTTTCTGGAATTTTCTCTTTTCAGCGATCTTGTTTATATTTATAAGGATATAAGGAAGGAGTTTATAACGAAAAGAGAGTGACGGGTCTGTGTAGTTGGTTGGCAGCATAGCCTCGCAAGCTGTGTTTTGAATGCAAGTATTAAGATGTTCCACTACTAATATAATGCCCTTATCTGATTCGAGACGTATTTTTATGTTTAGAGTTGATTCAATAATCTCAAATAGAGGCCAATTTTTTTGTTATGCAAAACATTTATTCTTATTTTTACAATTTGCACAGTGAAAAGTACTGAGATGTGATCGGAAGATAATTCTAGACATGATTCGCATTTAGTATAAGGGATAAGTATGCCTTTAGTGACGAAGAAGTCTATCAAATCCGGAACTTTAGTTCTGTCAGAATGCCAGTAAGTAAGGTGGTCAGAAGACATATTTAGATTTAATTTATCAATAGTTCTGAATAGTTCTCGCCTCCTCGGCAAAGATATCCTAGAGCCCTAACATTCATGCTTTGCATTGTAGTCGTCTCCTGTGATAAAAAGGTAACTTAAGGTTTTAAAGAAAAATGCATCCTGTATGATATTGTGCTTAGAAGCGCAGTGGACAGCCAAAATTGTAATAGGTTTCAGTCAGTCCTCCGCAACAACTGTTGTGACTTGTATATGGTCTTCACGAAAGGGTTTATTTTTGTGATGCCTAAATTTGCTTTTTATTAGAATGTTAGTGCCATCATGACCTGTGTCATCGGGATGCGTTGTGTGATAAATGTAGTACCCATATATTTTTGGATAACTTCTAGTAAAGTGTGTCTCATTAAAATTATGTTAATGTTATGAGAAGATAAGAAGTTTTCAGCTCTTGGCTATGTTATGATAGTTCATTGGCGTTTTAGATTGCTATCTTTAATGAATTGAATGTTGCAAAAGGTCATGAGTTCAGAAGTAAGTATGGTAATTGCAATTAATTGTTTCATTACTCTCTACAGTAAATTTATCAATTCATCGTGTAAGTTGGGTAGAACATTACGAGCGTTTTGAGTGAGTTGATGCATGTTGTCGTTCAGTCGATTGACGTTGCCGCTTTTGATTAGAGCTTCTTTGTAGGAGATTCTTACCTTCATATTGGTTTGGCAACTAAGTAATTGCAGATTTTTTTAAGAAAATAAAAGACAATTTTTCATGGAACGAAATAATTTTATGTAGTAATGTATTGTCTATTTTTATCAATGACTTTTTGTCCTCTTTCAGGCAGCATCATAAATAATTCTACGTTCATAAAACGGTGAATATTTATAATAACAGACACTTTCCCACGGTCTTGATGTTGTCATGTATTATAGAACCAACCCTCCTGAGTAACAATCCAAAGGTTTTAGCAGTCGCCCATTGTTATTAAAAAGTTATTAGAAAGAAAATTTAATGAATATGATGTAATTTTCGGATACTGTATATAGATATAGTTTTCTATTGTCGTATTGTACGATAAGTTGTTTTGTTTACATTTCTTATCAGAATGAAATAAGCTGTTGTTGACATTAGATTATTACGTCCTGCGGACTCCGCGCATTCTAGACTTCTTTTATAAATAAGGAAATTGAATTAATTATTACTTATTATATGGCCGGATGTGCACAGGTATGTTATCACACGACGCGATGACCCTGGAATCTCTGGAAGTTTTGATGCTCCGGAAATATTAACAATCCTTGAACCAACTCCGATCTTGTTTCCCACGCGCTTAGTCAACGTTAACAATATCGCGACATCCTTCTTAAAAATATTAATATTTCCTTCTTAAGACTGCCGCGTTTTTTTTTGTAAGAACAAAGAGACTCTCGAAATCTTCTTATTGGCGGATGCATCCTATCTCCTCTCTTGATTCCCACCTCTAAAAAACATTTGAAGCACAGTCCTATAACTATATTATAAAAATTAGATTTCCGAAGCAATCCCCCAAAACCCTACTCTCTCAAGCGAGCTGACGTTTTGAGAAAAGCCAAAAGGCCACACACTTTTCATCAGACCAGCAGTCAGGACAGAAGCTCCTCTTCAGCACCCCTTCAGGGTCTTCTAACAATCTAGTCTACTAGTGGCTTAGACAGATTAGTGTTCCTCCAGTCTTTAATTATTCTGTGTAACGATCTCGTGTATTTTTGAGCTATTGTGAGCGATCCAGCTGAAACTAGCTTTCGATTCTTGGCGCAGAACTTGGGTCATCCACCCTCACAGACCCACAACAATTACTCTCTTCATTTTCGACAAATATCATAGAACCAGCAGTAAGTTATTAGGTCAATCGAAAAGTTCCGTCCGTTTTCTTACAAAACGTATGGCTTTATTTAAGAAACAAAATGAAAAAGTACATCAACCAAAGTATTGTCCATCGTTAGCGATAACTTTTTCCCATTTTTCGGTCAGCAAGCGAATTCCGCGGCGAAAGAATGACTCATCGTTGGAATCTATCCAGTCAGAGACCCATTTTCCGATGTTTTCATAAGAATTGAAGCATTCCTCAGCAAGTGCGTGTGCCATCGATCGAAACAAGTGGTAGTCGGAAGGGGCACAGTCTGGTGAATAAGCCGCATGGGGTAACACTTCCCAGCGAAGTGCTTCTAACGTTTCCTTGACAGATTTTGTGACGTGAGGCCGAGTGTTGTCATGAAGCAAAATTATTTTATGCTGTGTCGTTTCATATTCTACTCGTTTTTCGTGCAATGCGCGGCTCAAACGGATCACTTGTCCTCTGTAGAGACCCTCTGTAACTGTTTGACCACTTCTCAACAACTCATGGTATAGCACACTCTTCTGATCCCATCAAATATAGAACATTGCCTTCTTTCCGTGGATATTCCGCTTTGGTCGATGTTGAGGATTAGCCGGGATCGCAAATAGTTTTTCGACGTTTGGGATTGTCAAAATAAATTCATTTTTCATCCCCAATGATGATACGATGTGAAAACCCCTTTCTTTGTTGCCTAGCGAGCAGAATTTCGCAGGTGGTTTTTCGCCTTTCAATGTCTCTTGGCTCCAGTTCATATGGGACCCATTTTCTTTCCTTGTAAACTTTTCCTAAGGCTGTCAAACGATCGGAAATGACAGATTGAGCACAATTTAATGTTTCTGCAAGTTGCTTTTGCGTTTGAAATGGGTCGTCTTCGTCTACTAATGCCTGCAATTTTTTGTCTTCGAATACTCTTGGCCGTCCAGAACGCTCTTTGTCCTCTACATCAAAATCACCAATTTTAAAGCGTCGAAACCATTCTCTGCATATTTTATCGGAAGGAGCATTATTACCATAAACTTCTACAAGCATTCGATGAGTTCCAGCTGCAGTTTTCTTCCAATTGAAGCAAAAGATTAACACTTCGCCCAAATGACGCTTATTTGGCTCAAATTTCGACATTTTCGATGCAGTGAAAAATAATGTTATTGATGTAAACGTATACTTTTATGTGCTGAATATTATTGACAGATGTCAAAACAAACTATTAAGTTTCGTTTAGACATTAGCGGTTAACGACAGTTCTAGCTATAGCTACTTGTCGCTAAACGAATGGAACTTTCCGATTTACCTAAAATTTATATTTTCTTTTGCCTGATTGACCCCTTTCTCTTATTTTTTTTCTTTTCTTCTCTCTTTTCTTTTCCTTTCCTTTTTCTTTCTTTTTTCTATCTCCCTTGGCATTCCTCCTTAATCGTGAAATCCGGTTTCAGTGGCCCAATCTTTTCGGACATAACGAACACGGAATTTTGTTCAGACCGCGATTGTTTATACAGGGTTTTTCAATTGGTGCGGGTCGATGTTGGCAGCCTGTGGCGGCCATGTTGTTTTGGCGGCGTCTGTCTAACCTGTTGTTTATTATTCAGTCGCTGATGCCAAATCACCATGATAAGTTACACGATTGAGCAGCACGTCCAAATGATAAAACTTTATTATCAAAATGAGTGTTCGTTAGTGCAAACGTTGCGCGCGTTGTGCCCATTTTATGGCAGACGAGGTGGCCCTTCAAAGTCGACTCTCCAACGTTTGGTGGCCAAATTCGAGACGACCGGTTCGGTAAACGATCAGCCAACACCCGTACGTCAAAGGAACGCCAGATCGGCCGAGAATATCGCCGCTGTAAGTGAAAGTGTGCAGGAGAACCCGAGGCAGTCAATTCCTCGTCGTGCACAAGAACTCGGCCTTTCGCAGACTTCAACTTGGCGAATTTTGCGTCGGGACTTGGGACTGCACCCGTACAAGATCCAACTGGCCCAGGAGCTCAAAGTTAATGACCATAGACAACGCCGTTTGTTCGCTGACTGGACTTCGGAGCATTTGGAAGAGGACCCCAATTTTGGCCGAAAAATCATCTTTAGCGACGAGGCACATTTTTGGATGAATGGCTATGTTAACAAGCATAATTGCCGTATATGGCACGACGCCAACCCACACGAGGTTCAACAGGTAGCAATGCATTCACAAAAAGTTACTGTTTGGTGCGGATTTTGGGCCGGTGGCGTCATTGGTCCGTACTTCTTCGAAAACCACGTTGGTGAGGCCATCACCGTCAATGGCGAGCGCTACAGAACGATGATAACCAATTTCTTTTGGCCCAAATTGAACGATATGGACGTGGACGACATGTGGTTCCAGCAGGACAGCGCTGCGTACCACACAGCGGACGCCACGATGGACATTCTGCATGAACGATTTGAGGGTATGGTTATCTCTCGCAGAGGTGACGTGAATTGGCCACCAAGATCGTGCGATTTGATCCCGCTAGACTTTTTCTTGTGGGGTTTTCTGAAGTCGCAGGTCCATGCCAATAAGCCGCAATCCACCGATGCCCTTAAAGCAACATAATCCAGGCCATCGCTCAAATTCAGCCGGATCTATGCGGCAGAATCATTGAAAATTGGACCACTCGGATCCGTGCCACCGTGAGAAGCCGCGGCGGACATTTTAACGATGTTATATTCCACACATAATGGCATAATACATGGGCCTTTCAAATAAAAAAGAATTTCGTTAATATCTCACACACAACTTGTTTTATTCCATTGCAACATCGACCCGCCCTTATTGAAAAACCCTTTATATATATTAGGTAAATCGGAAAGTTCTGCCCGTTTAGCGACAAGTAGCTATAGCTAGAACTGTCGTTAACCGCTAATGTCTAAACGAAACTTAATAGTTTGTTTTGACATCTGTCAATAATATTCAGCACATAAAAGTATACGTTTACATCAATAACATTGTTTTTCACTGCATCGAAAATGTCGAAATTTGAGCCAAATAAGCGTCATTTGGGCGAAGTGTTAATCTTTTGCTTCAATTGGAAGAAAACTGCAGCTGGAACTCATCGAATGCTTGTAGAAGTTTATGGTAATAATGCTCCTTCCGATAAAATATGCAGAGAATGGTTTCGACGCTTTAAAATTGGTGATTTTGATGTAGAGGACAAAGAGCGTTCTGGACGGCCAAGAGTATTCGAAGACAAAAAATTGCAGGCATTAGTAGACGAAGACGACCCATTTCAAACGCAAAAGCAACTTGCAGAAACATTAAATTGTGCTCAATCTGTCATTTCCGATCGTTTGACAGCCTTAGGAAAAGTTTACAAGGAAAGAAAATGGGTCCCATATGAACTGGAGCCAAGAGACATTGAAAGGCGAAAAACCACCTGCGAAATTCTGCTTGCTAGGCAACAAAGAAAAGGATTTTTACATCGTATCATCACTGGGGATGATAAATGGATTTATTTTGACAACTCCAAACGTCGAAAAACTATTTGCGATCTCGGCTAATCCTCAACATCGACGCCAAAACGGAATATCCATAGAAAGAACGCAATGCTCTGTATTTGATGGGATCAGAAGGGTGTGCTACTAGGTGCGCAACTAAGTTTCCGGGTTTCACACATGGATGGCGCTAACGACACATGTAGTCGACTTACATGTCTGACGTTGTGTTTTTTCATAGCTTGGACATCTGTTAACAATAACCAGTCGTAATACCAACACATCGTAACGCAAAAATATTTTTTCTAACAACGAAGATGTCGAGTTTTGTGCCAAATAAACAGCATTTACGGGAAGCTTTACTTTTCTGCTTTAACTTGAAAAAAAGTGCAGTTGAAGCACGTCGTTTGCTTGAGGAGGCCTACGACGAACATGCACCATCGAAAACTATCTGTGAAGATTCCCGACTAGAATTTTATCAAGTCCATCTGATTCAGAACATAGTAACTAGAAAATATTGGCTTTCTAGTTACTAGCTTGGAAAGATACAGCTTTCTAGCCTAGTACTTGCTCATTACTGATTGAGTATTTATAATCAGATGTTGTGATCCAGTTGGCGTCTAGTAATCACATAGAAAATATGATAATAGATGGCGCTGCTTTTATAAAAAAACAATCTGATTACCATGTAGCTATCAGCAGTTTACAATTTGTTAGCAGATGCAAAAGAAAGGTTATGTTTGTACATTACACTATGTCTAGTAACTGCCTAGTCAGCATAAATTACAGATGGCGCTATTATAGAACGCAAAAGATATGTAATGAGTACATCAGTGCTGTATTGTCTATATCGGCTACAAACGGTCTGTTCTTTTTCGCAGATCTTGATTAATGCACACTGATGCATTTAATTAAAATGAAATCATTATGTTTCACTTTAGCGTATTGTACCAATGTATATAAGTTTTTCGAAAAGGCAGTAGTCTAAAGAGGAAGTGAGGTTAAGTAGACGTTTAAAACTTAGTCATTTCATTAACTACATAAATAAATGAGTTAACGTAGTTATTTAAAATGCAGATCATGGCTAAAAAAATAGTTCTCTCGTTTGTATTACTTACTCATAATAACTGTGTTACTACTAGATAATCAATATATTGGGTGAGTGCAAAAGTTCGTGCGGAGTTTGTGAGTAAAAGTCACACAGTGATTAGGCAAACAAAAATTCAATCATTTTATTATAATATATTATAAAATTCAATCAATTCATTTTATTCAATCAATGATATATTCTCCATCGTTTTCTATAATCTTTTCCCAACGTTCTCGCAGCATACGGATGCCTCGATCATAAAAACTGCGCGGTTTAGATTCGAAGAACGAAGAGACGCCGTTTTTTAAGGCCTCCAAAGAGTCAAAGTTTTTTCCATTTAAATAATTTTGCAATGACCGGAACAAGTGATAGTCAGATGGTGCGATATCAGGAGAATACGGTGGATGCGTCAAGACATCCCATTTCAAGCTATTCAGTTTGCGCAGCGTCTTTTTCGAAACGTGTGGTCTGGCGTTGTTGTGATGAAAGACGACTCCCTTGCGATTTGACAAAATCGGACATTTCTCTTTTATTTCTCGATTCAGATTGGTTAATTGGCGACAGTACTTGTCCGAATCAATCGTTTCGCCAGCGGGGAGAAGCTCGAAATAGATTATGCCCTTGCAATCCCACCAAACAGAGAGCATCACCTTCATCGGGTGCAAACTGGCCTTTGGCATTGCGTCACCATGCTCACCTGATTGTTTCCATGTCCGTTTGCGCTGAACATTGTTGTAGAGGACCCATTTCTCATCGCCCATCACTAGTCGATCCAAAAACGACTCGTTATTGAGCCGCCCGAGTAAAGAAACGGCTGCAGAAATTCGCTTGATTTTGTTCTTCTCGGTCAGCAAATGGGGCATATATCGAGCTTCAAATCGAATCCCATCTTTTTTAAACGCCGAAAAGCGGTTGATCGGTCAACGTTTAGTGCTGTAGCAACTTCTTCTGTTGAAATTCGCGGATTATTGAGCACTAAAGTACGCAAAACATCGTCATCAATGTCAGAAGGTCGACCAGAGCGTGACTCGTCTTCAAGGTTAAATTCTCCGCGCCGAAATTTAGCAAACCATTTTTCCACAGTTCGTTTAGCTGGTGCTTCATCCTGATAAACATCCTGAATGTTTTTTATGGCTGCGGCAACGTTTATTCCCTTCCGAAACTCGTAAAGCATAACATGCTGTAAATGCACCTTATCGATACTCATTTTTAAAGTGATATTTCTCGAAGCAGTTTGTATGAAAACAAATGATTTTTTTTTAATAACAGCTGAAGACGTCACCTTTCCAACGTTATATAATATGTAGATGGAAGTATTAATGACAACACTTTACGACGCTTATAACTCCATCTATTGAAACTCCGCACGAACTTTTGCACTCACCCAATATATATTTCTGGATAAATAGAAATATATTTGTGTAAGCTGACTAAGCAGTTACTTTTTTTTGTTGACGCAGGAGAAATCCATCATAGATACCCTCGGCCCTTGGGGGCCGATGGTTATGTCGGACTCCTACCGACTAAAACCGCTGCGAGGTGTCTACCTTTCGGACCGTGGTGGGGGGAGTTAGGGGAACTACGCCGGTATTCCCTCCCCAACACCCCGGCCCCGAGGCTCTAATGGAGCCCCACGTCCAAGTACTGCGCCTCTTCCCCAGAAGGGAATTGGGAGGCGCGGTGCCCCGGCCGGTTTCCCGACCGGGTTGGCCTTCCAGTTCGTTTAAGGAGAGGGGGGACATCCACCCGCCTTTCCTGTTAAGCCTCCCTCACTACTCGTGGGGGGCTAGGGGGATGGGGCCCATCCTCAAACAGGCCCTCACCCTCCCCTGACATACCTAGTCCGTGGCTCGGGGAGTCGGTTCTAACCCCGTCTCCCCTCGCGCCGACGGAGGCGGGCCCGAGGCGGCCGAAAGAGCCCCCGACGAATCGGTGGCCTCTCCTCGGCCGGCGCCACTTCTGGCCCACTATCTACTCCCGGGGAGCGCCGCCCTCTCCGCCGCTCCCTGCGGCGGTTTCCGGGGCGGTGCTCCCACTCGGCGGCCTCCTTCCTGGACATCACGTCCCGAGAGAAGGAGGCCGCCGCCCTCCACACATCGCTCCCGCACATAGCTTTCACCATGCGCGGGAGCGAGAGATTCCCCACGCGGCACTCCACCTGCCGGGCGAGGACACGGCGCTGCCGGCTCCATGTTGGGCATGCAGCCAGCGTATGGTGCGTGGTGGTCCTCAAGTACCGGGCAATGGTGGCATCAGGTGGTGGGCTCCTTACCAATCCGGTGCAGGTACCGACTGAAGCACCCGTGCCCGGTCAGCACCTGCACCAGATGGAAGGTTAGTCCACATCCCCTCCTGCCTGCCATTTCGGGCAGGCAGGGGTGGACAGCCTCGGCCGTTTGGAGCTCGGGTCCTTGTGGGTCAACCAACTCGGCCGACCACTTGTCCAGGACTCTGGCTCTGGCCTGGGACTTCAGGCCTCTCAGGCCCTTGGCCGACAACTCCCCTTCTCGCGTTAACTTTTACGTTAACGGGAGAAGTTAATAATCAAAATTTTCGTTTCTGGTCAGATGAGAATCCGAATTGGGTGCGGGAAACTCACACATAATATCCACAAAAAATAAATGTATGGTGTGGAATAATAGATGATTACTTAATAGGACTGTTTTTTTTTTTTTTTTTTTTTTTTTTTTTTAAGAAAATCTGAACGTTCAAAGGTATGACAGATTACTTGTAGATCAAATAATTCCAGGCATGCGAAAGATTTTCCCAAATAATTTCGAAGAAATATGGTTTCAGCATGATGCAGCTCCTGCTCATTTTGGTTTAGGGCCACGTCAAATTTTAAATGAGACTTTTCCATTACGATGGATAGGAAGAAGGAACAGAAATGGGGGAGGAGAGGATTGGCCACCTCGGTCACCAGATCTAACTCCTCTTGATTATTATCTATGGGGACATCTGAAGAGTAAGGTTTACAAAACAAAACCTGAAAACATCCAAGAATTGATACAGCGAATAAGGGATGAAATAGATTTAATACCTTTTGAGACGAATCGTAGAGCCATTTCTGCATTCTATCAAAGATTGGCATATTGTCAGGAAGTAAATGGCAGCCACTTTCAGCATTTACTTTAACACACTGAGTAAAATTTATTTTAAAACACGGAGTAAAAGGTTTTGAATCATTAAAGAGAGATGACAGTTTTCAATCGTCTGTTTTGCAACCTATCACGACTATACATACAACATATTCACACTTGTTCACCCACACGCACGCACACACATACGCACGCGCACACACACACACAAGGGATCAGATTCATGCCACTTCCACGCAGTTGATCCTGGATAACACTAAGTGCAATTTCGAAATTAGAACGGCCGCCATTTTTAATGGGGGGGGGGGTTGTAGCGACTTAAAATTTTAAGAATGTGTTTGTTATGAAAAGACCTTTCAAATGAGCCCCCACTCGACCCTTAGTTCAATTTAAAATTTTCAACCCCCCTTTTACCCCCACGTACCAGAGGATGGGGAATGATCGGTATCCATGTCATAGGGTAGCTTTTTTGAAAAATCAAAATACGTATTTTACCGTTTTTTGATATTTTCATTTTTACAAAAATTATTTAAGGATTTCCGCACTTTTGACAAACCCTGTATATATATAGGGTGTCTCAGAACTTTGGGACACGGGCTCCGTAGGGACATAGAGCTAAGTGAGAGGAGCAAAAAATTCCTCTATCATCATAATGTAAAAATCTATCATAATGTAAAAATCGTAATAGTTTTTTAATAACCGCGTAAAGTTTGGCGTTTTCCACGCCCAGCGCGGCCTATAGACATTCCGCGGCAAGCTGTATGCGTAGGAGCTGAACGATAATGCGGCTCGCGTTAACCGTCGCGCGGCGTCAAATCGCCAAGGCGCCATCGCGACAGTCAGCGCGAGATGCGTTATTGCTCAGCTCCTACGCACACAGCTTGCCGCGGAGCGCCTATAGGCCGCGATGGGCGTGGAAAACGTCAAATTTTACGCGGTTATTACTAAAAAACTATTACGATTTTCACATTCTGGTATAGGACTTTTTTGTTCATTTCACTTAGCTCTATATCCCTACGGAGTCCGTGTCCCAAAGTTCTGAGACACCCTATGTATGTATATATATATATATATATATATATATACAGGGTGTTATAAAAGTCCGGGAAGAGCAGAATAACTCAAAAAATATAAGTCCTAGAAAAAATGCGAAGTACTGGGTCTTTATGATTTTTTCCTGGCTATCTGAAGGTGATCTTGGATTTGATCTTGACAATAACTTTGAAGGTCATTTCAAGGTCAGGTCAATTTTTTTTAACGGGACCCTATACTTTTAACCCCAGAAATGAAAAGAGTGGAAAATTATACGTTCGGATATGACCTTGAACACTGCCAAATTTGACCTCTGAAGGTCACATAAAGGTCTAAGCTTGTTTTAGGCTGAAAACGCGAAAATGCACGTGCTAGGGAGCAACGTTACGCATAAGAACAAGAATGTAGAGGTCAACGAGGGACATTCAGCCGTGACCTTGTCTTTATTCTCAAGGTCATGAGTTAAGATTATTATTAAGGTAAAACCGGACTTTTTTAGGAATGAAAATCCATATTTTTGACCGAAAAGTGTCAAGATTGAAAAATTTTACGTTCGGATATGACGTTTTTAACCTTGACCTTGTTCTCAAAATTATGCGTTTTTCGTTACTTCACTGATCGTGAAGTCTACTGAAAGTAAAGCGTCTCGGAACCCGACCACTGAAGGCAAGGTGTCTCAAACCCGACCACTGAAGGCAAGGTGTCTCAAACCTGACCACTGAAGGCAAGATGTCTCAAACCCGGCCACTTAAGGCAAGGTGTCTCAAACCCGACCACTGAAGGCAAGGTGACTCAAACCCGACCACTGAAGGCAAGGTTCAGTTAGTCCCGGCCACCGAAGGCAAAGCATTTTGTAACTCGGCCTGAGATTACAAGAGATGTTCAAAATGTCCCCCATTGACCGTTAGACAGTGTGCTAAGCGGACGTACATATTGTCAGTCGCACTCCTTATCATTTCTGGAGGTATTGCAGCACATTCGTCTATGATCCGTTGTTGAAGCTCATCCAGGTTACGAGGTTTAGTGAAATAAACTTCATTTTTATGTAGCCCTAAAGAAAGAAATCAAGTGGTGCAATGTCGGGCGATCTCGGTGACCATTCGATTGTTCCTCTTCTACCTATCCATCGATTTGGGAAAGTATCGTTTAAATAGTTCCGAACAATGCGTCCATAATGTGGCAGTGCCCCATCTCGCTGGAACCAAACATCATCAAAATTATCACCAACAATCTTCTGTATTGATGGAACAATTTGTTCTCTTAGAAGCTGTAGATAGGTTTCTGAGTTCAAATTCCCATTTATAAAAAAAGGTCCACTTGATTATCATAAAGTCCTGCTCAAACATTCAACTTTTGAGGTCGCTGCGTATGTGCTTCAAGCATCCAATGAGGATTTTCGTTGTCCCAATATCTAAAATTATTACGGTTTACCTTACCAGTAATTTCAAAAGACGCTTCGTCTGAAAAAACGATATTATGCAAAAAGTTCGGTTGCTGATCAATTCTTTGCATCATAACTTCTGAAAATTGCACCCTGCGGTCAAAATCATCCTCATTCAACTCATGGTGGAGATGAATTTTGTAGGGATGAAACTTAATGGTCTTCAGATTTTTGGAAATTGATAATACACTCATTTGAAGCTGTTGAGATGCTTTTCTAATTGACAATCTGGGATTTTCAACAAATGATTGGGCTACTTCAAATTGTCACTCTTCTGTCGTTTGGGACCTTGGCCTCCCAGATTTTTGGCGGTTTTTATTACTCCCAGTTTCTACAAATCATCTGATGGTGCGAGATACAGTCGATGTTGTAATACCTTCGCCTTCATTACGAAAGTTTTTATTGAACACCAATCTCACTTCACTGTATGACCTTTGTCTATCCCCCCATCCTCTCATCATCAATAGCGAAACTCTTTCATGCTCTGTAAGAGAAGCTATTTGGAATTGAAAACAAAAAATTTGCAAAAATTTGGTATAAAAAATTCGGTTTCCTTACCTTTAAATAAAAATAATAAGTAATGTACCATTGATCGTTAATAATGATATGATAATAATTTAAAACGGACTAGAATGACATCAAAACATGTTAAATCGATGAAAACTGAAAAACAATCTATTATCTGTTTGACACTGATAGAATCGAGACAAATAAAAACTTTGAAGCATACACTTTATCGATGGCGAATAAATTTTTCGGATATCGATCCTGGGATTTTTGAGCTCGCTAAAACCGAATCCGACGTCGGATTTTGCAAATTCAAGATAGCCGATTCAAGATAACGGCCGATATTTAAGAATAACAAAAATTGGATCTCGTTTAAGGAGTTTTTGAAGTCGTTTCTGAAATCGAATCCGACGTTGGATTTTACAAATTCAAGATGACCGATCAAAAATGGCGCCCGATATTGAGGAATTACCAACAATCGGAGTGTGACCTCGTATGTAACGTAAAATCTCACTCTTCACATTATGGGGGGGGGGTAAAAGTATGTGTTTCCAGCCTAAAAAGATTAATTGACCTTGATATGACTGACACATAACCTTAAGAACAAGGTCAAGATTCAAAACATCATATCCGAACGCAAAATTTTTCAATCTTGACACTTTTAGGTCAAAAGTATGGATTTTCAGTCCTAAAAAAGTCCGGTTTGACCTTAACATGTTGACTGCCACGGAATTTTTCACGATTCCGGTCTAAAGAGCCAATTTCATTTAATCATGTTATATTATTAAAAACTTTAATAATAGTACATAGTAATAATCAAAAAGCTTAAAAAATGTTTTTTTTTTAAAACATGTTACGAATTATTTCGTAGTTGGCTCATGTAACAGAAACCTCTTCGCGGAAGCTAACTACGAGATAATTCGTGCACAGACACGCTTCGACCTGTCGCTTCGCTAGAGCTGAGTCAGATACAATGTATAAATTCGTTAGTAATAATTGAGATGTAATGCCGAGCGCATCACATTTGTGTCTTTCTTGCGTGTGTTATTTTATAATCAAATTATAAATACCCCAATATGGATAGGAAAGGACGACTTACTAAAAAAGAACTTGAATACTACTCTGATAATGAAAGTGATCTAGAACTTGACGATATTGTCAGCGAGGATGATAACGATAGTAGCGATTATGTACCTTCCGAGAATTCAAGTGAGGACAGTGATGATGAAGTCGTCTCCGAACCTGAAGACAATCACGATGCTTCCCAAGAAACCACTCCAAATACGAATGATAATTTGTGGACAGAAAATCCACAAATTCCCGAACAATTTATTTTCCAAGAAAATATTGGTTTGAAGTTGAATACGATAAATCTTACAGTCCAAACGCTGGTAGACTTATTTTTTTCTCAAGAATTCCTTGCATTACTGGTCGAACAAACTAATTTATATGTTGCACAAGAAATCGCAAAATATAATTAAATAAAAAAATCTATAAGGTTGTCACAGTGGAAAGACATTAGCGCTGCAGAAATGAAAGTTTTTATTGGACTTCTATTACAAATAGGTCCTTGTTCTTTTCCTTCAATAGAACATTACTGGAGTAGAAACAAAATGTATTGTAAATACAATATAATGTAAAATTTTGGCGTTCACGTATGAGTCGAAAGAGATTCCAATTGTTATTGCAGCATTTTCACTTCGTTGATAACTCAGTACCATCTCTCGACAAATTATACAAGGTGCGACCTATACTAATTCATTTCAATGATATTATGCGCCAAAACTATGTGCCAAATAAAAATATTTGTATCGACGAATCAATGATGTTGTGGCGTGGAAGATTGCATTTCCGCCAGTACATAAAAAATAAAAAGCACAAATACGGTGTCATGAGCTATATGAGCTATGTGAATCCGATGGTGTTGTTATGAAAATAAAAATTTACAGCGGAAAATGTGAGGAATCTGACAATAATTTAGGTCACACTACTAATGTTGTCTTACACTTACTTGAGGACTATCTCGATAAGGGATATATAATATACATGGATAATTTTTATAATTCTGTTGCTCTTACGAAATTAATAACTACACGAAAAACTTATGTGTGTGGAACTCTAAGAAATAACAGAAAAGGGAATCCCAGAGATGTGGTGAATCGAAAACTGAAAAAAGGAGAGTTTTTTTGGCAGCAAAATGGTCCAGTTACTGTATGTAAATGGAAAGACAAGCGAGATGTTCTTACCATTTCAAATATGCATGTTGTTGAAATGGTAGAGGTGTCCAATCGAAATGGAAAACGTTCAATGAAACCGAATATAATTCGGGACTACAATCTAGGAATGTCTGGCATTGATCGTTCAGATCAAATGCTGTCGTATTACACATCTCTAAGAAAGACAATTAGATGGCCTAAAAAGGTTGCTTTGCATATTATGGAGATATATATATACACAATGCGCACAAACTTTTCCAACAAGCAACTTCTAAAATAAAACTTATAAAGTTTAGAGAAGCATTCGTCGACGCGTTGATTGGAGAAGAGATTGAAGCAGTTTAAAAAGAAATAGGATCGCAAGAGCGTCATTATTTACAGAGTATTCCACCTACCGAAAAAAAAACTGCGTCCGACAAAGCCATGCCGATTTTGTACCAAAGCTAAAAAACGGCGCGAAACACGTTATTCCTGTCCAATCTGCCAAGAGAAGCCAGCACTTTGCGTGGAAGATTGTTTTAAAAATGATCACAAAACATAAAAATTTATTTCCTTGTATAAACTTTTTCTTTTTGAATAAACTTTGTATAATTGTATTTTCTGTTCATTTAAGCCAAACCTGATTTTTTATTCTCTTTCCTGAGGCCATCTATTCATATTTACACTGTTATGCTACGAGTTTCCTCTGTAGCTGTACAAATATGGCTAGTAATGAAGGGATGAGATAACACGTAATGCGTCCTGGGCAAGTAAACAACCTACGAGATATCTCGTAGTTGGTAGTCAACGTGTTAATAATAATCTTAACTCATGACCTTGAGAATAAGGGCAAGGTCACGGCTGAATATCCCTCGTTGACCTCTACATTCTTATTCTTATGCGTAACATTGCTCCCTAGCAGGTGCATTTTCGCGTTTTCAGCCTAAAACAAGCTTAGACCTTTATGTGACCTTCAGAGGTCAAATATGACAGTGTTAAAGGTCATATCCGAACGTAAAATTTTCCGCTCTTTTCATTTCTGGGGTCAAAAGTATGGAGTCCCATTAAAAAAAATTGACCTGACCTTGAAATGACCTTCAAAGTCATTGTCAAGATCAAATCCAAGGTCACCTTCAGATAGCCAGGAAAGAATCATAAAAACCCAGTACTTCGCATTTTTTCTAGGACTCATATTTTTCGAGTTATTCTGCTCTTCCCGGACTTTTATAACACCCTGTATACCAGGTGTACAATTCCGTCGGTACGTCGGTGTCGGTAATTCCTTTCCGGTTTTTTCGCTAAAGAAAACACGTTATTTACAATGGATAGTTAAAATATATTTATTCAAAGTATTGGCCATTTGATTCTATACATTTTACCCATCTCTCAGGCAATTTATGGATGCCATTCCAAAAGAACTGTTTCTCCTTTGAGCTAAACCATTCATCGAGCCATTTTTTAACTTCTTCGAAATCGGCGAAGTACTGCTCTGCAAGCGCGTGCCCCATCGATGCGAAAAGGTGGTAGTCGGATGGAGCCAGGTCTGGAGAGTATGGCGGGTGCGATAAAAGTTCCCATCCAAGTGATTTCAACACTTCTTTGACTGGTTTTGCTGTATGAGACGGCGCGTTGTCATGCTGCAAAACCACCTTATCGTGTCTTTGAGCGTATTGTGGACGTTTTTCGATCAATGCACAGTTCAAATTGATCATTTGTTGTTGGTAGCGATCAGTATTAACTGTTTCTCCAGGTTTCAACAGTTCATAATATACGACACCAACCTGGTCCCACCAGATACAGAGCATGGTCTTGCGACCAAAGCGATTTGGCCTTGCAGTCGATGGGCTGCCTTCGCCAGGTGATAACCATGATTTTTTTCGCTTGGGATTTTCGAAATAAATCCATTTTTCATCATCCGTTACTATTCGATGCAGAAATGACTTCCTTTCATACCTTTGAAGCAGCATTTCACTGACGATTTTTCGATTTTCCAATTGCCTGTCATTCAATTCATGTGGCACCCATCTTCCCATCTTTTGGATCTTTCCCATCGCTTGTAATCGTTCACAAATTGCTACTCGGCTCACATTCAACTTTTCTGCCAATTGCTTTTGAGTTTGTGTTGGGTCTTCATCCAATAACTCCTGCAATTCCGCATCTTCAAACGTTTTCGGCCTACCAGGACGTTTTTTGTCTTGAACGTTGAAATCACTACATTTGAATTGTCGAAACCACGTTTCACATGTTCTTATGGTTGGAGCATGCTCACCGTAAGTCTCTACCAGCAAACGATGACTTTCAGCGGCTTTTTTCTTTTGATTAAACAAGAAAAGTAATGCGTGCCGCAAATGCATGTTTTCAGGTACAAAACTGGACATTTTCAAAAAATTATTAATCTATAACGCTGTTATTTTGGCGGAACGTAACTTGTGTAGTTTTGAGGTTAATGTCAGTAAAATACAATGACATATGTATCTAATCATAACATTGCATACTTATGGCTAGTGACATCTGTTACAAAACCGGAAAATAATTACCGACATACCTGGTATATGTATACATTTTTTGCGTTTTGAGCATTTTCTCGTAATAACTATGTTACTACTAAGTAATCAGACATTTTTATAAAGTAATATAACTTTAGGGGATGATTATCTGTACTACCATGTAACGCTCACGTTTGCGAGTAGCTATATGCAATATACTAGCTAGTGACGAGATACAAAAATTACACAGTCATGAGATAAAAAATCAAAATTAGTTACTAGGTAGTAATGTAATTGCTCACTTCTAGTGACAATATAATTAAAGCATTAACAAACATATTATGATCTCGACATTAAATGCTCAATATGCCGTAGGTGACATTATAAACTTTATGCATATATTATACATATACATATAAATAAGCAATAAGTATATTGAACAAGTATATTAAATGTGCACCATATATAGACCATACGAAACGCTCTTGTCAGTGAAGTTACAGTGGCGCAGCGCGTAAGACGATTGACTGAAGAGCCCCCCAGAGATCCCAGGTTCAAAATCCCAATGTGGTAAGGGATTTTTTCCAAAACAAATATAGATTAAGATACTTACGTTGGACAAGATTAAAAAAGTTTGTGTAGCGGTATAAAAATCACTGACGGTCATCTTGAAGAGCACAAACTTATAGATTACAAACTCTGACTAGAACAGTCTATCTAGTGATGAGGTATGTCTGATATAAAAAAATAATCTACATCAAGAGAAGGATGATGAATTGTACATCTTATTTTTTTTCTTTTATTTCATCTCTATATATACCAGACTACCTAGCTAGTAGTTATATTTTTTGTCTAGCTATTAGGTAATTTTTATTATATCATCACTAGGAAAAGTGAGCGTTACATTACTGCCTAGTAACTAATTCTGATTTCTTATCTCATGACTGTGTAATTTTTTTATCTCGTCACTAGCTAATATATTGCATATAGCTACTCGCATAAGTGAGCGTTACATTATGAGCTCATTACTGTCTAGTCATACTAGCTACTGATAATATTAGACACAACTTTACTATGTCATGACTAGATACTCACGAGGTGTAAATTCTATTCGGGTTGGTTTAAACGCTTCAGAAGTGGCGATTTCTACGCTGAGGACAAGGAGCACTCCGGAAGACCAAAAACAATTGAGGACGCCGATCTGCAAGTGTTATTGGATGAAGATGATACGCAAACACAAGATCAACTTGCGGAGGCATTAAACATGACCCGCCAAGGTATTTCCAAACGTTTACATGCCATGGGAAAAATTCAAAAGGAAGGAAAGTGGGTGTCGCATGAGTTGACTGAGAGACAGATGGAAAATTGAAGAGCCACTTCCGAAATTTTGCTTTTGCGGCATGAAAGAAAGAGTTTTCTGCATCGAATTGTTACTGGCGATGAGAAGTGGATATATTTCAAGAATCCTAAACGCAAAAAATCGTGGCTTTCACCTGGCGAAGCATCAACATCGACGGCACAGCCAAATCACTTCGGAAGACAATGCTCTGCGTTTGGTGGGACCAGAAAGGAATCGTGTATTATGAACTGCTGAAACCGGGCGAAACTACTCAATGGGCATCGCTACCGATAACAACTGATCAATTTGAACCATGCATTGCTCGAAAAACGGCCAAAATGGGACACGAGACACGAACGAGTGATATTGCAGCACGAGAACGCTCCGTGCCATCGCACTTCCATCGTCCAGGACACCATCAAAACGCTGAAACGGGATCTGCTACCGCACCCGCCATATTCGCCAGACCTGGCCCCTTCCGATTATCACTTGTTCCGGTCGATGGCTCATGGCTTGGCTGGGCAACACTTAGTCAATTTCGAAGAAGTGCAAAATTGGTTGGATGAATGGTTTCGGTCCAAAAACGCATCGTTTTATCGTCGCGGTATTTATGTATTGCCAGAGAGATGGCAAAAATGTGTAGCTAGCGAGGGACGATACTTTGAATAAACCATTTTTTGTATTTCTCTTGAAATTTTCCATTTTTCATTGATTAAAAAAACTCGGAAATTTAGTTGCGCACCTAGTATACCATAAGTTGTTGAAAAGTAGTCAAACAGTCACAGGGGATTTCTACAGAGAACAAATGAGCCGTTTGAGCCGAGCATTGCACGAGAAACGACGAGAATATGAAACGAGATAGTATAAAGTGATTTTGCTTCATGACAACGCTCGGCCTCACGTCACAGAATCTGTCAAGGAAACGTTAGAAGCACTTCGCTGGGAAGTGTTACCCCATGCGGCTTATTCAGCAGACTGTGCTCCTTCCGACTACCACTTGTTTCGATCGATGGCACACGCACTTACTGAGGAATGCTTCAATTCTTATGTTACGTCCTGCAAACTCCGGATAATTAATTAAAAAATCTTTTTTTCTTTTCTCTCTTTTCTTTCGAACTTCTATTCTCCTAATATAATAATGGACATAGAAAACAGATCCATCTGGCGTACAGCCGTCGCGCCAAATGAAAGGCGATTCAGAAAAATTTCATAACAGGAAACAGTGCAGGAGACTGTTGTAAAAATCTAGAGTTTATATCTGGGTAGTGTTCGCCAAATGTGTCCGTCGGCTTAGCTATAAAAATTTGAAACTCTGCGTTAACATATCTCCAGTAGAATAAAGCAACTCGAAACACTCCTGCTTTAAAACTTTGGAACCTACATCTCCCTAATTTAAAACCATATGCTGCCTAACAACAAAGCTTAGTCATAAAATTTGACCTCGGCCTTTGATTTTCGGCATCTTGACTTTTCCAGCTGGCCACTTGTATATATCTTTCTACCCCACAAGAATCCACCACCATCACACTTGTCATGCCTAATCCATTCAGCCAATCATAACCTTTCTACCCAAAACTATGAGAAATTCCCGCTCCACCCCTTATCCCATCTATATTCATGTCTTCTAGAATTAACTGTCTCCTCCCACGATGTCTTTTAACTTCGCTCTTAACTTCTAATGGCTAAGACTTTTCTCCACTAAGATCAACCAGGACCAATACTAAAAATTTACTAATTACATCTTTGACATCATTGGGCTCTCCTTGGGGCTTCACCCCTTCCCCAAAGGCCATCTCTCTACCCACCCTGGCGGGTCCTGCCTCCGATCATCAGTATAAAAACCGCGACATACGCCTCCGCGAGCACTCAGATATTCTGATTTCGAGCATTCGGACACTCAGATTCAAATATTCAGATATCCAAGATTCACATTCAGATATCCAGATTTCCAAGTTTCGTACGTTCAGATATTCGAGGATTCAGATATTCGGGCACTCAGACATTTACATTTTGATGAAATATGACTCAGTTGTGACAAGTGCGCAGTGTTTTCTACCAATGCTATTCTTAGTGAGGTTTCGCCAATCTTCCGCAATCACATAATCATCCGCAAATCATCAGCAAAATTGGACGTCCGGAAGCGGCACACCCACGCAGACCATTTTCAATTATTCTCTTCTGTGCGTGAAACACCCGGAATCAGCAGTAAGTTTGTTTTCGTTATGTCCTACCTTCCTTACCGCCATTTTTATTAATTCCACCCTTTGTGAAATCCGGTTTTAGTGGCCCATTATTATCATTCTGTGGTATCTATCCATCGAGTCCTCCACCTTTTCGAGACGGTGTACGGGATAAGAGACCCCTACGAATTTGAACACCAACTTCAATATCTCCGTTCTATTATTAATATCTCCCTAGAAACTGATTATCACCTAGACCCGACACTCCTACCCCCTTTTCTATTTCAACGTTTACCTCTTAGTCCTTCTTCTTCGCCTACTCGTGCGTCCACTCCTTCTACCCCTTCAATCTCCTATTCTCCTGTTTCTTTCTCTGAACTATCTACTCCCTTAAATTCACCTGACCATTCACGTTCCCTCTCACTCCGACTAACTCTCTATTCATATTCCTTCCCTTTTTCATTCCTTCTTCTTCCACTTCTCACACACACACACACACATACATATACAATCATTCGCGTAAATTGTCATATTTAAAAAGTTTTAAAATTGTCGAAAATGTATATTTAATATTTTTAATTTATTATTTTAATCTTTAATTAATTTTTTTATTATATTTATATTTTCATTATTTGTTATTTTATAAATATAATAATTTTTAATTAAATTTATTTTTTTTGGATTTATTTATTATGATATATTTTTATTTTTTTAGAATTGTTAAATTAAATTATATAAAAATATAATTAAGTTTTAAGAATCATATCTTCAATATCTTTTAGAATATTTTATTTTGTTTTTAAAAAACGGTAAAATTAATATTTTTAATTGTATATATATATTAGCACTTGGCTTAACTTATTTGATATCAGATATTTTGTAGAAAATACTTTTTTTTTAGAATTTTTTTTAAAAAAGGTTATTGATACGAGTCGCGTGTACTTGGTGCTTTTTTTAACCTTATTTTAAATAAGGTAAGTTTTTTACGGATATCAATTCTTTTTTTGTGTTTATATGTAATATAAATGAAATAAATTTTATTACGCATAACTGTTAATAAAAAAAGGACAATTTTATTTCATATAGTTTCCTAATCCTAAGCGCGAGAGATATACGTGTAATAATTTTGACAAACATGTACGACATATCTTAGAATTAGTTTAGTACGTATATAAAAAATATCTCTCGCGCTTTGATAGATTAATTTTACTACTTACAAGGATTTGATGGCTTTCCATTACTTCATAATTTTCTTGTTCCATTTCAAATTCTGCCATAATGATAAATGACGAAAGGGTATGTTCACCATACATATCGATTTACCGATATCTATTTAATTATTGATAGAATTGATTAAAGTTTATGTCGCAGGCGTCGTTCTAAATTTTAAGAAAAAAATGTCATTTCAACATATAATTATCTTTAAATAGTATAGTTTTTCATGCTTCGTAATTGTCGGCGACGCCGACTATTTGAAGATATTTAAAAAATTACTATTTTGAAGAGAATTGAAAAATTGTTGAAATCTCCAAATTTTCATTTTGTGTGTGTTTGTACGTGTGTTTGTGTATATGTGTGTGTGTGTGTGTGTGCAAAATTAATTGTGTGTTTGTAGGTGTTTGAGTTTATGTATGTTTAAGTTTAAGTTATGTGCGTGCGTGCGTGTGTGTGTGTGTGTGTGCGTGTGCGTGCGTGCGTGCGTGCGTGCGTGCGTGCGTGCGTATGAGCATGTTTTGCGTGTATTTGTACATGTGATTGTGTGTACGTACATGCGTGTGTACGTACATGCGTCTGTGTGTTTGTGTGTGTATGTATGTGTGTGCGTGCATGCATGCGTGTGTCAACTTGACATTGATGAAATTAATAAATTACATATATATATATATATATATATAGTTTGAGATAATGAAATTAAAACATATACAGGGTGGGGGTTATAAGTTTACAACCCGAAGTGTGAAGGTAGATTGGATTAAGACAAACATAAAAGTCCCATACCGTTTTGCGAGATTCGCAATAATTATCGAGTTATTAATGACAGAAATCTGAGGAGCGCGCCGGCATAGATGATTGGAGAAGCGTTGCAGCTGCTTAGGCCGCAGCACGGCCCAGTCGATCCAGCAACTGTTGCCGGTGCGCGGCGAGGGGAAAGACAATGCGTCGCTATTCGTTGTTTTATCTCGCCGGACCTACGTCTCGCCGCACGCCGCCAATAGTTGCTGGGTCGAGTGGGCCGCGTTGTGGCCTGAGTAGCTGCAACGCTTCTCCAATCATCTATGTCGGCGCGCTCCCATTCCTCAGATTTCTGTCATTAATAACTCGATAATTATTGCGAATCTCGCAAAACAGTATGGGACTTTTATGTTTGTCTTAACCTAATCCACCTTCACACTTCGGGTTGTAAACTTATAACCCCCCACCCTGTATATAAAAAAGACACATACAGGGTGTCCGAGAAATCGCCTACTCCATTTCGGGAGGTGATTCGGGACCCAAAAACAAGCAAAAAAGTTCATACAAACATAGGTCCGAAAATGAGCCGTTTCCGAGTTATAGCCACTTTTATGTTTTATCTATGCGGTCATGTAAAATCAATTGTTTACAGAAATGCATCCAATAATATTGCTGACTTAAGACAAAGAATAATTCATGGATTTGAAGAAATAAAGAGGGATCCAAATTTTCAAAGTGTTTGGAATTCCTTTGATAGAAGAATAAGGGCCTGCATTCGTGCTGAAGGTGGTCATTTTGAACACCTTATTTAATTCGATTTAAATATCTGTTCATGTTTACTTTAAAAATAATATAATAGTATTTACAAATATTGAAAAATTGAAAAAAACTAAAAAAATTATAATTAAAGAAAAATTAAAAATAAAAATTTAAAAATAAAAATTGAAAATTAAAAATTAAATAAAAATAAATAAAAATTAAAAAATAATTTTTAATTTAAGAAATAATTAAGAAAGAGGGATGCCAAGCGGATTCTAAATTACGATTTTTGAACATAAAAGTGGCTATAACTCGGAAACAGCTCATTTCCGGACCTATGTTTGTATGAACTTTTTTGCCTGTTTTTGGGTCCCGAATCACCTCCCGAAGTGGAATAGGCGTTTTTTCGGACACCCTGTATATATATCAGGTGTAGTAAAAAGAAATCCATTATTTTTCCAATAGATGGCTTTAGTTATCTGTATCTCGCATTGTATAAGTCCGATCCATTAGATGGCGTTAGAAAGATGAGATTTCGTACTAAAAAAACTTTTGTGACAGTTTTGTGATTAGTTGACTCAGTTTTGTTTGAGCGCGCGTCAAAGATGGACACTAGCAAAGAGAAAATACGCTATATTTTACAGTTTTTCTTCGATAAAGACGAAAACGCAAGCCAGGCGGCTGAAAATGTGAATAGTGTTTATGGTCCTGATACTGTAACAGCCAATCACGCGCAATTTTGGTTTCGTCGATTCCGTTCGGGTAATTTCGATGTCAAAGATGCACCACGCACTGGAAGGCCAATTGTCGAAAATATCGATAAAATCATGGACATTGTCGAGTCCGACCGTCATGTAAGCACTGTTTCGATTGCCCAAGAGCTAAAGATTGCACAAAAAACCGTTTGGAACCATTTGAATAAGGCTGGATACGAAAAGAAGCTCGATGTATGGGTGCCACATGAGTTAACGAAAAAAAACCTCATGGACCGAATTTCCATCTGCAAATCGCTGAATCGCAACAAAATCGACCCATTTCTGAAGCAGTTGGTCACTGGTGATGAAAAGTGGATCACTTACGACAACGTCAAGCGAAAACGGTCGTGGTCGAATCGCGGTGAGCCGGCGGAAACGGTGGCCAAGCCAGGATTGACAGCCAGGAAGGTTTTGCTGTGTGTTTGGTGGGATTGGCAGGGAATTATCTACTATGAGCTGCTCCCCTACGGCAAAACTCTTAACTCGGAACTGTACTGTCAACAATTGGACCGTCTGAAGGAAGCAATCGCCCAGAAGCAGCCAGCTTTGGCCAATAGGAGAGGAATTGTGTTCCATCAGGACAATGCCAGACCACACACATCGATAGTGACTCGCCAGAAGCTCCTGGAGCTTGGTTGGGAGGTTCTTATGCATCCACCTTATAGTCTGGGCCTGGCACCAAGTGATTACCATCTGTTCCTGTCCATGGCGAACAATTTTGCTGGTGAAAAATTCGCTTCAAGAAAGGCTTGTGAAAATCGACTGTCTCAATTTTTTGCCAATAGGGACGAGGGCTTCTATGAGAGAGGCATAATGAAATTACCTTCAAAATGGCAACAAGTTATCGAACAAAACAGCGCATATTTGACCTAAATCGGATCATTCTAACTATGGTAATTAAAGCCTTCAATTTCATGCAAAAGTAATGGATTTCTTTTTACTACACCTGATATATATATATATATTGTTAAATCAATAAATAACATATATGTTGTGTTGTGAAGGAACATCCGACGACGGATTTTCTTAATATGAAATGTACACTTTTCCTCTTTGGCTACAAATAACTCAGTAACGACAGCATTTAGGACAAAAATAAATTTTATTTCCGTATAAATTGTGTAATAAGCTCCTGTTGATTCGATTGCGCCTACTTAGAACTTAATCTGACCAACTGTTACAGAGCTACAGCTATTTGGTTATTTCCTAACTCAAGCTGTCGCGTAAAATTGGCGCTCATTTGTTCGCTTCGCGTGCACTTGGCGCGAAACTCTACCGTGTCTCTTGATATGTTAAACCGCGCCGTTGTATCATTTGTTACTATCTTCATTTTAATTAATCTGTTAATAGTCTATTTTCATTCAATTAAAATTCCCCCACCTTCCAACAGTTGACTTATGGTCCTATCCCCGGTAAAGGAATTTGCGTCCTTGACCGAAAAACGGACTGTTCGTCGTACGTCAGTGACCGAGTAAAAGGACTCATCGGGTTCCTGACCACGCGTGTACGAATGAGGTTCGCCTTTTCTGCGAACGAAAAGGTTGCGCTCCTCCTCTAGGACGTAACACTTATGAAAACGTCGAAAAATGGGTCTCTGACTGGATAACCTCCAACGATAAGTCATTCTTTCGCGGAATTCACTTGCTGACCGTAAGATGGGAAAAAGTCATCGCTAACGATGGACAATACTTTGATTGATATACTTTTTCATTTTGTTTCTTAAATAAAGTCATATGTTTTGCAAGAAAACGGACGGAACTTTCCGATTGACCTAATATACATATTATAAAACCTCACGAATTTCAACGGACATACTTCATTGTGAACTTCCGCTTAGCTATCAATAAAACGAGCTATTTGTAATTATAAGGCAATCACGTATTCCTATTAATTATTTTTAAAAAAATTCTGCCTTCCCTCAATTGTCGCTCACGGTCCTATCCCAGATAAAAGGATTCAGTTCCTTGACCTAAATAAAGGAACACTGACGTACATCCGCGCCAGATAAAGGGGTCATTCCGATCCTTGATCTGTACCGCAGACTTGCGAGTACAGTCTGTAAAGTAAGAGCGTGCACGGCATAAATGGCAGTTGGTTTCAAATATCGTCCTAGTTGTTTTGTGAGCCGATAGATGAAATCTTTGTCGTGAATGCTTTGTCACAAAAGATTCAGTTGGCGTCGAACTCTAACCTGAAAAACACGTTAACCGCCATGAATGCCGCATACTAATCGCGCTACGAGGCTGTGTTCCTTTATTCCCACCCCAAAGGACCAAAAATGTCATATGCAGTGATTGCTAAATACATGGGAAAGTCAAAATCGTTCGTCGCTAAGTCGCTAAGTTCAGCAATATAAGAAGATCAAAAATGTCGATGACTTACCAGAACGTGGCTCGATAGGCAAAATGATGCCGAATATAGAAAAAAAATTGTGAATTTGTTTAAGCGGAATCCGACCTTAATGCTTAAAATTTATGAGAAGTGTTTGTTGCTGACTGCTGAACGATGCTTCATAAAAAAAACGAGGACTGGATCTTACAGGAAGACAACGACCCAAAACACTGGAGCAAGCTTTGCACCGAGTGAAAAGAGCAGTCTGGCATCGTCACACTTGATTGGCCATCGCAGTCGCCAGATGCAAATCCCATTGAAAATGTGTGGGCATATCTCAAGCACAAGCTTCAAAGAAAAAGAGTGTGCACTTTGAAGCAGCTGACACGACAAATTCGTCTCATTTGGAGGTCTTTACCGAACGAATACGCAGTCAACTTAGTGGAAAGTATGCCTCGGAGATGCCAGGCAATTATCAATGCCGGTGGTGACTGGACTCATTATTAATGGTATAGCATTTTTCTTCTCATGGAGTACAACAAATCCATGTACTTAAAAATCATTAAAAATAAATTTTTCTACACATTAACCCGTGCACGCTCTTGCTTTACAGACTGTACGTCGGAGCTTGTGAAAGCAAGCGTCCAGTTACGTTCCTCCTCCAGGACGTAACAAGATCTATAAATCGTACTTGCAAGGAGTAATGAACCAACGTACGATACTCTTCCATGCAGTTAATTCAAACATAGGTGTATACATAGAAATACAGGAAATAATACATATAAGCGGAAATGGGGCTCCGCCCCACCCCCTCCCTAAAAAATCCTAACCTACTCAACTTATTGCAACTTTATATATTATTAGGCGTTATTGAAAAGATCTCGTTAAAACCTACAATATCTGATTATATGCAGATATAATAAGTTAAGTTGAGTTAGGTGATAGTTCTTAAGAAAACTTTTTCAACAATGTCGAAAAATATATAAAAATGCAATGAGTCAGATTAGGTTAGGATTTGTTTAGGGAGAGATGTGGGAGAAAGGCGAAGCCCTTCTCCCGTTTATATGTTATATTACTGTTTAACATTGTTTAATGTACATTGTGTCTAAAGAAAATGGGCTCTATAAAATTTTATTTATTTGTAACTTTTTAATAAACTATGAGCGACAGCTAAAATCTTTTGATTGTTATTCAGAAGGGTTAGTTCTATAATGTATATCAATATGAAGATCATGGAAAGGTAATCCGTTATTATAAATATTTACCCATAAAACTTGTGTTTTTTATCGGCTGAAAACTGAGCCAAGTGCTATTTGACATCATCATTGTTATGTTCATATACACGCCTAAAGACTCGCACACGCAGCAAGGAACAGAAAGAATAAAAAAAGAATCCTTTATTTTTAGATTGATCCAAACCGTACCATACACATGCACGCGCGTAATAATGGCGGCTTTCGCTTTGTCTGACCCCGCCTTCTACAATCGCAAAACAAACGCTGATCTTGGCCTCAAGCACAACTCTGCCACGCGAGAGCGCACGCAAGCTCGTACGTAGCTTACAAAGTATACTCTCTCATAACAATCATCATTGAAATTTTTACCATTCAAAAAGTTTTGCAAAGAACGAAATAAAAAATAATTTGATGATGCAAGGTCAAGGCTATATATATATATATATATATATATATATATATATATAGCCTTGACCTTGCATCATCAAATTATTTTTTATTTCGTTCTTTGCAAAACTTTTTGAATGGTAAAAATTTCAATGATGATTGTTATGAGAGAGTATACTTTGTAAGCTACGTACGAGCTTGCGTGCGCTCTTGCATATATATACAGGGTGCACGATTTATCTGAAGACATTGAAATATCTCGAGAACTATGCATTGGATAAAAAAAAGTGGTTAATGAAAGTTGTTAGTCTCGAAGGGGGACATCCAATGATACCAAACTCGACCTCCCACCCCACCCCCTGGGGGTGGGGGCTGGAGGCAACTTTGAAATCTTAAATGGAAACCCCCATTTTTTATTGCAGATACGGATTCTACGCCACAAAATACGTAAATTTTGTCCGAAACTTTTTTTTTGATTCGTGATAGATGGCGCTGTAATCGCAAAAAATTATATTTTCCGCAATTCTCCGCAAGAAATGATCATTGGATTGAGAAATAAAAAATACCTGTTCAATATTTTTAAAGAACATAATAAAAGTTCCCCCCCATCCTCTCGGAGTAGGGTGGGTGATAACGTTCAAATCTCAAATGGGGACCCACATTTTTCATTGCAGAATTAGATTGTACGTGAAATTTTTATTGAAACAATTTTTTTCATTCGTGATAGATAGTGTTGCATTTTTCCGAGAAACTACTTTAGCGTTACACAGGAACAACGACGAGGTAGTTTTATGTTCCCTTCGGGTGCTTTTTTAATGTGAGTCCCCTTGCCTCTCACAGATCGGGGTACTTTTTTAATGTGAGTCCCCTTGCCTCTCACTGTTCAATTAATTAGAGTAAGTGTTCGAAATTTTTACCTTCAACTTCAATACACTTATTGATCCTTTTTTCAAATGACTGTACACAGGATAGAAGTATATCTGCGGGAGTTTCAGCGCAAGCGTTTCTTATGCGTTCTACCATGTTTTCACGAGTTGTTGGCACTTGTTGATAAACCTTATCTTTTAGGTAACCCCACAGAAAGAAATCCGGCGATGTCAAATCAGGCGACCTAGCAGGCCAATTAATCGGGCCACCTCTGCCAACGTTACCACCTACCCTACCCCGAGAGGAGGGGGGGGGAATAACTTTTATTATGTTCTTTAAAAATATTGAACAGGTATTTTTTATTTCTCAATCCAATGATCATTTCTGGAGAATTGCAGAAAATATAATTTTTTGCGATTACAGCACCATTTATCACGAATCAAAAAAAAAGTTTCGGACAAAATTTACGTATTTTGTGACGTAGAATCCGTATCTGCAATAAAAAATGGGGGTTTCCATTTAAGATTTTTTTTTTTTTTTTTTGGTCACGCAGGGGAAATCCATCATGGATACCCCCTCCCCTTGGGGGGGAAGGGGGTTATGTCGGACTCTTACCGACTAAAACCCCTGCGGGATGTCTACCTGTCGGACCGTGAGGAGGGGAGTCGGGGGAACTACTCCCGTATTCCCTCCCCAACCCCCCGGCCCCAGGGCTCCCTTCCGGGAGCCCCTCGCCATCTGTGTACCGCGCCCTGTTCCACGAAGGGAATCCAGGGCGCGGTCCCCGACGAGGATTACCCCCCGCCGGTTGGCCTTCAGGTGTCTCCTGTCAAGGAGGGAGAGGACATCCGCCCTCCCTCCTTACCTCCCCTCCCTGCTAGTCAGGGAGGGGAGGATTTGTAGGGGAGCGGGCCCGGCCCCAACCGGGGCATCGCTCCCCCCTGTCCCTAATTGTCCGGTCGCTCGGGGGGGGGGGAGGTAGGGAAGGCGGCTCGCCGCCTCCCTACTCCCCCCTTTCCATTTAAGATTTCAAAGTTGCCCCCAACCCCCATCCCCAGGATGGGAGGTCGAGTTTGGTATCATTGGATGTCCCCCTTCGAGACTAACAACTTTCATTAACAACTTTTTTTTATCCAATGCATAGTTTTCGAGATATTTCAATATCTTCAGATAAATCGTGCACCCTGTATATATATATAGATGTGGCAACACATCCCAACCAAGCTCCAATAATTTTTGCCGAGTGACCAAAGATGTGTGACTTTGCATTGTCATAGTGAAACACAATACCTTTTCGATTTGCCAATTCTGGTCGCTATTCTTGAATTGCATTGTTCAGTTTGGTTAGTTATTGAATGTATACATCTGAATTGATCGTTTGGTTGCGTAGTAAAATTTCAAAGTAGATAATTCCTTTATAATCCCACTAAACTGATAACATAACTTTCTTTTGGTGAATATCAGCTTTGCATGTTGTTTGCGCTGGCTGATCTTGCTTGCTTCACGATCTTTTTCGATTGACATTGTTGTAAACAATCCATTTTTCATCGCCAGTTATCAATCGTTTAAAAAATGGGTCATTTTTGTTAAGCAAAATTTTTTCATAAGCAAATCGCAGATGGCATTGTGTTAAGTGAATTTCTTTAAGTTTATGAGGGACCCATAAATCGAATTCTTTTTACATAGCCAAGTTGTTTTAAACGTTTTTCAATACATATATGTGATACATCGAGCTCCTCTGTAATCTCATGTGTTGTGCTATGACGATCCGCATCGATTATTGCTTTGATTTGGTCGTCATCAACTTTACTTGGACGACTAGAACGTTGTTCATCTTTGAGTGAAAAATTACCAGAACGAAATTTAGCAAACCAATTTTAACACTTGCCGTTCTTCTTTTAAGGTTTCGTCACCATACATAGCACATAATTTTTTGTGGGCTTGCGATGCGTTTTTTCCTTTGCGAAAGTAAAAAAGCAAAATATGATGAAAATGCTCATTTCGCTTTTCCATTTTTCAACGGACGCTAAACAAAACTACACAATTGATTGATACAATTTTTTTAGTGATTACCAATTGAAGTTACCAACTATCAAACAACAATATGGGTTTGATATTTCGAATACGTAAATATACATAAAAATTCAACTAACGCTACTATCAGTGAAATCCGCAATTATTTAGTTGCCAACCCAATACATATAATATTGGGTTGGCAACTAAGTGATTGCGGATTTTAAATAAGAATGAAAATCCAAAATTTTAAATTTGCTTTTTAAAATTTTTTTCAATGCATGTATGCGATACATTAAGCTTCTCTGCAATATCACGTGTTGTGCTATGACGATCTGAATCGATAATGGCCTTGATATATGGGTCTCATCGACTTCAACTGGACGGCCAGATCGTTGAGCATTCTTCAATGAAAAATCACCAGAACGAAATCTGGCAAACCAATTTTGACACTGCCTTTCTTTCAAGGCTTCATTCCCATATACGGCACATAACTTCTTGTGTGCTTGCGATGCGTTCTTGCCTTTTCGGAAATAATACAATAAAATATGTCTGAAGTGCACGTCTTGCTCTTCCATTTTTAAATTGGGATAAAAACAAAATTAAAGAACTAATCGATATAATTTTTGTACTAAATGAAAGGTAGAAGTCCAAACAATAAGAAAAAAATATAGGTTAGGTACTTTGAACACGTTAACGAAACAAAAGAAAGTGTAAAATCCATCTGTCGACAAAATCCGCAATCACTTAGTTGCCAACCCAATATAATGAGCAATAGTTTAAAGAAAATGATTCAATGGTTGTTTGAAAATTTCTTCAATGTCGATGTCTACTAAAGGTAGTTTATTAAAAGCGATGTATCAGTTTAGGTTTGTCGACTTTCTTTTTATTATTCTGGTGATGAATAGCTTCTCTATCTTGATGTTTTTATGGGTTGATAGATATTGTTGATATTTCTCAGCATACTTCATAATCGCCTTTCCTATAATCGTCATGTTTAGATCAATGGGATGTCAATCCATTTTCATATACTGTGTCATATATTGTGACATATACGAGTCAAGCGTGCAGCATAATATTTTATTCTGAAACTTCTATTAGGTCTGTGCATATGTTCCTAGAATTATCTTTGGATGGAGATGTAATCTGAATATGCAAACTTTTCAACTAGGTTATGTTTTACATTAGTGCTGTTGGTTAACTTGAATTCCAGTTTACATATGTCACGTCTCGGCCAGCCACGGCTGTGATTAGCGGATGCAAGTACTCGGGCTTAGACCGAGAGAAGGTCGTTTTTCGGATCAAACAAACCGCTGAGGTTTTCCCCAGGAATATGCGCGACCACGGATACCGCGATGCTAGTGGCAAGAGTTGAAATAATAAAATACTAGGTGCGCAACTAAATTTCCGGGTTTTTTTGATCAACGAAAAATGGAAAATTTCAAGAGAAATACAAAAAATGGTTTATTCAAAGTATCGTCCCTCGCTAGCTACACATTTTTGCCATCTCTCTGGCAATACATGAATACCGCGACGATAAAACGACGCGTCTTTGGACCGAAACCATTCATCCAACCAATTTTGCACTTCTTCGCAATTGACCAAGTGTTGCCTAGCCAAGCCATGAGCCATCGACCGGAACAAGTGATAATCGGAAGGGGCCAGGTCTGGCGAATACGGCGGGTGCGGTGGCAGATCCCATTTCAGCGTTTTGATGGTGTCCTAGACGATGGAAGTGCGATGGGACGAAGCGTTGTCGTGCTGCAATATCACTCGTTCGTATCTCGTGTCCCATTCTGGCCGTTTTTCGAGCAATGAATGGTTCAAATTGATCAGTTGTTGTCGGTAGCGATGTCCATTGAGTTTCGTCCGGTTTCAGTAGTTCATAGTACACGATTCCTTTCTGGTCTCACCAAACGCAAAGCATTGTCTCCTTTCCGAAGCGATTTGGCCGTGCCGTCGATGTTGATGCTTCGCCAGGTAAAAGCCACGATTTTTTGCGTTTAGGATTCTCGAAATATATCCACTTCTCATCGCCAGTAACAATTCGATGCAGGAAACTCTTTCTTTCATGCCGCAAAAGCAAAATTTCGGAAGTGGCTCTTCGATTTTCCATCTCTCCGTCTCTCCGTCTTTTCCGTCTTTCAGTCAACTCATGCGGCACCCATTTTCCTTCCTTTTGAATTTTTCCCATGGCATGTAAACGTTTGGAAATACCTTGGCGGGTCATGTTTAATGCCTCCGCAAGTTGATCTTGTGTTTGCGTATCATCCTCATCCAATAACGCTTACAGATCGGCGTCCTCAATTGTTTTTGGTCTTCCGGAGCGCTCCTTGTTCTCAGTGTAGAAATCGCCACTTCTGAAACGTTTAAACCAATATTCACAGGTAGTTTTCGATGGTGCATGTTCGCCGTAGGCCTTCTCAAGCAAACGATGTGCTTCAGCTGCACTTTTTTTCAAGTTAAAGCAGAAAAGCAAAGCTTCCCGCAAATGCTGTTTATTTGGCACAAAACTCGACATCTTCATTGTTAGAAAAAATATTTTTGCGTTGCGATATGTGTTGGTATTACGACTGGTTATTGTTAACAGATGTCCAAGCTATAAAAAAACACAACTTCAGACATGTATGTGGACTACATGTGTCGTTAGTGCCATCCATGTGTGAAACTCGGAAACTTAGTTGCGCACTTAGTATACAGTGCCTACCAAAAGTCCGGGGCCACCTAAATAATTTTTGAACGGTTTGAAATATAGGATTGAAATTTATAAGGATTCAATGGGATCACAATGTCTATTATTTAACCACAAAAACACTCACCGCCACACCCCCCGGGGGGAGGGGGGAGCCAAAAAATCTCAAATGGCATGTTGGGTTGAGTGGGGGCTCGTTCGAAAGGACTTTCCGAGACGAAAACAACGCGAGATCTCTACGATTTTTTTTTTGGCAGAGTTATGATCATTTGAACATTGAGATTTTGCGAGGGTCTTAAAAGGATAGCAACCTTTGACTTTGAGAGACTGTCAGCTTGTACCACCAGGTACAAGTAACAATGCCTCTCTCTGTAGTCGCCGTGCGCTCGGGATAGCACTAGAGATGTCGCTTCCGAACGACATCTCTCAACGTTATCTAGAAAGAGGAGAGTGTCGTGAGCGTGGAGCGTCAGATAGCTCAGTGGTCTAGAGCAGTCGCCCGGCAAGCGAAAGACCCGGGTTCGATTCCCGGTCTAGCGACTACCGCGCTCTCGATATTTTTCTCTCTTCGGAACGAAAAATGAGATGCAGGTCCCGAACGCACGGCGTCCCGTCGCCACCTAGTACGCCCTCCTTCTTTCATGGTCGCCCACAGCGACAACAGAAGAAAGGTCAGGCTTCACGCGTGCGGGCGTGTGTGTGTGTGTGTGTGTGTGTGTGCGTGTGTGCGCGCGTGTGTGTGTGCGCGTGTGCGTGTGTGCGCGCGTGTATGTGTGCGCGTGTGTGTGTGTGCGCGTGTGCGTGTGTGTGTGCGCGTGTGTGTGTGTGCACGTGTGCGTGCGCGTGGGTGTGCGTGCGTGTGCGTGCGTGTGCGTGCGTGTGCGTGCGTGCGCGTGTGCGTGCGTGTGCGTGTGCGTGCGCGTGCGTGCGTGCGTGCGTGCGTGTTCGGCCAACTAAGGCAAGACCGAGATAGGAACACTGGCGTATGTGAAGGAATAAAAACACTAATTATTTAATCAAATGTTCAAATTGATGTCCTTCGACACCTTGGCAGTGTCTTAAACGAACTTAAAACGTTTCAATTACGTTAGTTAAAAAATCGGGTGTGATTGAATTTGAAACGTTCACTATTTTTTCCCGCAGCTCTTCTAAATTTTCGGACCTAGTCTCATAGACCTTTGTTTTCAAATACCCCCAGTAAAAGAAGTCTAATGGGGTCAGATCTGGTGATCTCGGTGGCCATTCTATTGTGCCTCTTCTACCAATCCATGGATCAGTGAAAACATCGTTTAGAATATTTCGAGCTTGCAGAGAAAAATGAGCTGGAGCCCCATCCTGCTGAAACCAAACATTGTGGAAAGCTTCTCCAGCAATATCTTGAATAGCCGGTATCACTTGGTTTCTTAGCAAATTGCAATAATTTAGAAAAACGACAATAATGCATGGACAAACGAAAGCAACGGGTCCACAAACGATTCCAACTCTCAATCTACAGAAAACTTGACACATGTACATAGAACGGTTATAGTCAAGTTTTTAAATTTCTTTTTGTTAATTACTCGATTCCCTTGGGTGGACAAACGAAAATAATGCATGGACGAACGAAAACAACGGGTGGACAAACGATTGTAGTGCTTAATTTTCAGAAAAGTATTCTTGTAAGCAAATTGCTTTTTCTAATTTTCTTTATTTAACTATATTTTACAAGATGGGCAAATGGAGATTTTAGTTGGATTAATATGGGCAAATCGTGGACGAACGAATCCCTGCTAATTTTTATATACTACATGGGCTGAAAAGTCTTTGGCCTGACATATAGATGGCGCCACAAACTAAAAATCCTTATATTTCCTATAGAGTACCAACCTTAACTTAGATGCTGTAAAAATTTCATGATATTTCATTGACTCGTGTACAAGTTATAGCTTTCGAAATGACGTTACCTCTGAATTTATCTTTACTATGGAAAAAAGTGAATTTCGTGTTTTGATTAAACATTGTTTCCTGATGGGAAAAAACACTGTTGAAGCAAAGGCATGGCTTAATAAATGTTACGGCACATCTGCCCCACCGAATTCAACCATCAAATATTGGTTTGCTGAGTTTCGTCGTAACCGTACGAGCACAAATGATGCACCACATTCAGGAAGGCCAAATGTGGCAGTTACTCCAGAAAACATCCAGAAAACATCCAGAAAATCAGTGAAATCGTATTGAATGACCGCAAAATGAAATTGAGTGAGCTAGCTAACATCATAGGCATCTCAAAGGAACGCGTTGGTCATATCATTCATGAATATTTACACATGAAAAAGCTTTACGCGCGTTGGGTGCCGCGTTTTTTGACAATTGAGCAAAAAGCGGAACGTGTTCGACTTTCACAGCAAAATCTGGCCCTGTTTAACCGCAATAAGAAGGAGTTTTTGCGTCGATTTGTCACAATGGATGAAACATAGATCCATCACTACACACCGGAGTCCAATCGGCAGTCAGCGGAGTGGTTATTGCCTGGTGAAAGCCGTCCGAAGCGCCCGAAGACACAACAATCAGCCGGCAAGGTTTTGGCCAGTATTTTTTGGGATGCGCATAACATAATATTCATTGATTATCTTGAACATGGTAAAACTATCAATAAAGAATATTACTGTACATTACTGGATCGATTGGACGACGAGCTCAAGGTCAAACAGCCACATTTGGCAAAGAAAAAAATTTTGTTTCACCAAGACAATGCTCCAGCTCACTCGGCTCGCGATACGACCGATAAATTAAAGAAATTGCGCTATGAATTGGTCCCACATCCCCCATATTCTCCAGACCTGGCCCCCAGCGACTATTTCTTTTTTCCCCGACTGAAGCAGTGGCTTGCTGGTAAAAGATTTTACTCGAATGAGGAGGTCAAGTTGGAAACAAATGCCTATTTTGAGGGACTTGACATCGAGCACTATAAGACCGGCATCGAAATGTTAGCAGACCGTTACACTAAGTGCATTACTCTAAATGGAGATTATGTCGAGGAATAAAACACTTTTTTCATTAAAAAAATCGTTTTTTCATTGTTAAGCCAAAAACTTTTCAGCCCATGTAGTATATTCGTATCTGGGGCGCCTCCTCTTCCGCATACTTTCGATTTTTTAATTTGCTTATAACTTTCTTTTTAAAGAGAAACAAACAAAAATTTTGGTTGGACAAACGTGGGCAAATCGTAGACAATCCAGCGGTGTTTCGAAATTGAAGAAATCTTTTCATGGGGGTGCTGATATCGAAATTTCTTTTGCTCATAACTTTTTTTTGAAAGATGGACGAATGAAAATTTTTGTGGACAAACGTGGGCAAATCGTGGACAATCCAGTGGTGCTTTGAAATTGAAGAAATATTTTCATGGGGGTGTTGGTGTCAAAATTTTTATTTGCTCATAACTTTTTTTTGAGAGGCAGACAAATGAAAATTTGTGTTGGACAAATGTGGACAAATCGTGGACAAACGAATGCTACTTGTGGTTTGTGAAAATTCGAATTTGGGGGTGCCAGCTTCACAGAGTTAAATCACTTTGTGTTGCCTTTTTTGATATTCTGGTCGTTTTTCTCGCAAAGCTTGATTCAAATTGATCATTTGTTGTCGGTAGCGTTCAGTATGAACGGTTTCGCCAAGTTTTAGCAGCTCATAATAGATTACACCCTTCTGATCCCACCAAACACAGAGCATTGTCTTCCGTCCATAGCGATTTGGCCTTGCAGTCGATGTCGATGGTTCGCCTGGAGTTACCCATGATCTTTTCCGCTTAGGATTCTCAAAATATATCCACTTGTCATCGCCAGTCACAATTCGATGGAGAAATGACTTTCTTTTGTACCTGGCGAGCAGCATTTCGCAAGTGATTTTTCAGTTTTCCTGCTGTCTTTTATTCAGTTCATGTAGAACCCGTTTTCCCATCTTCTGGATCTTTCCTATGGCTTTCAAACGTATAGAGACGGCTTCTCGTGTCACATTTAATTGATCCGCGAGTTGTTGTTGCGTTTGAGCGTCATCCTCATCCAACAATGCTTGCAATTCGCTGTCTTCAAACTTTTTCGGTGGTCTTCCACATTCTTCGTTTCTCATGTCAAAATCGCCACGTTTGAATTTTTTAAACCACTCAAAGCACTGATGATTTACCAAGAGCATGCTCACCGTAAGCTTCGACAAGCATTCGATGCGATTCTGCAGCAGTTTTCTTCAAATAGTAACAGAAAATCAATGCTGTCCGCAAATCGTAGCTTCCAAGCACAAAATTCGACATGTTCAACGCTATTACAAACTATGCTGTTGTATGAAACTTGTATTGTTGTGAGTTGAAAATCTTTGTCAAGTGTCAACAAATGGAAATGGCGCCAATGACGCGGTTTGACGATAACTACATTGACAGCTAGGGCCATCTATGGGCATATTCCGGTTTCATATTTACAGATCTGGTAGTCTGTATTTACAATCTCCCCGGTAGATATGCGACTATTGAACGCTATATCGATTTCTCGCCAAAAAAGTGTCGAATGTCTGGCTCCTGCGTATACGAAACGTCTGCGCAAAGTATTTTTTAAACCCTCGAGTTGTGCTATACGAGCAACCATCGAGTGCGCTGAACCAACCGATAGTCGTGGCTGTTTGGTTCGACTATGCTGTTCCAACTCTCCAACGACTCGAGACACTCGTCACACTTTTGTTGCCATGCGAGGTATTCGTCTAGCGAGCTTAATCGAGCAAACTGATTCCTCAGCTCGCGTTCTACGGATGATGATAATGATGATGATGATGATTCTGCCATTTCTTCCAGCTAACGTTGTCAACATACTATAACCGTGCACTCTGCTCGTCTTCGACTAAATTATAGAAAGAATGTTCTGTATTGAACTTTTTATAGCTCTTCCGTCTTCCACAATACGCGCACACATATCGTTATCACATTCTTCCTGCTTCTTTTTATTTTGTATAGTGTATTGGATGAAGTTTTTGTACCGTATATAAGAATTCTGTTTTAAATATGTCATATTAGTGCATACATATTGGACACAGATTGCATGGTGTTATTTGGTAGACGGGGTTTCTACAGTTTGAACAAAATACACCATTAATCACATCGTGTCTTTCGGTGATGTGTTCGCGCACTGCAAATATTTCTGTAACTGTATCGCGGACACCACCAAAAAAACATGATGTGCAGAACCGTAGATTGTCTCCAGAATTATATGAAAAATAAATGCAGCACACTTTTGTTTGGCTATTCAAAGTATTAATTTCTAAAACTTCCAATTTCTTCACTTTTTCATTCACTAATTGATTACTGTTGTCATTATCATAATTATTATCATCTGTGAGTATACTTATATCTTCTTCGTCTTCTATTTCTTCGTTTTCTATTTCTTCGTCTTCTGCTTCGTCTTCTACTTCTTCATGCTCTATGTTTTCGCGATCCATACTGAAAGAGGTCTGACTGGGAAATACACACAAATTAAATCTATATGCTTCACTTTTGCCACTCTTCTCGTTAATATTTAAAGAATCAGTGACGACACCTTTTCAAAACTTCCTTCGATATTACTCAAACACGGGCTACAATAAGCGATTGATGCTGGAAGATGGGTAGTGTCTTCGCTCGTTCGCTTCTATAGTCTAGTCCCTCATTTTAAACAATCTTCGATAAATAATTCCCCGGAAAAACATGACCAAATATAGTCAAATCTTTATATGATGCAGCACTAAACTCTTCACAGGATGTACCCTATGATATGATGTGCATATCTTTCTTTATCTAATACCACAATAACCTTGTAGACCTACGATTTGGTATCAGCAGTCTGGAGTCGACGACTGACAAAAATATTTTGGTCAAAATGTGATATTGTAATAAACAGCACCATTATATTACAGCGTTTAAAAATTGTAATAAAAAGTATAAATATTGTGCATTTCTGTACTGCACATTATTTTCTCTCGTACTGGGATGCGCTATGATTGTATAAATATTGTGCATTTCTGTACTGTACATTATTTTCTCTTGTACTGCGATGCGCTATGATATTATTTCATCGACGTATGACTGTTTAATTGACTGGCTACAACGCTGTGTCAGAGAATTATTATCTAGTTTCGGAAGATATATTGATATGTGCATTAGAAATGTTGAGAACTCTGAAGAAAACAATGGAGGGGATGTAGCATTGGTGGGAGAAACTCGGAGGGAAACTTGCCTGTGTTAAAGAAGCTCCTGCATCAGTCGCTTTGTAAAGACACGGTTCGACAGTCGCTCTATCAAAAGACAAGGTTCGACAGTAGCTTCCACATATAGTAAACCAAAATGTCCGATGTCGAAGTCAACGCTACACAAGCAAATTATTACACGCCTGTTCAACATGCGGATGAGGATGAGGATCACCCCAGGTGGAAACAAAACGACGAGTGTTTCGAGGAGCCACCACGCAAAATGGAATGTAAGAAGTGAGTATCAATGTGAATTTGGTTGGTACTTTGTGTGCACTTTCCCGACGGAATTTTTAAATGTATATAACATTTACATTGTGTTTTTATAGCATTCCTGAGTTATGTCATGCTACTCGCATCTTGGGGCGCAGATATACTTTGACTGCAACGTCTCACAAGTATTTGGAAATTGGACTCAATGTACAATCTCGACTACCCGTCGTGGAAATAGTCCTCGGTGACAATCGCGGTAATGAACTATTTACATGATATATATTACATCCAGACTTGGGGAAAACTGATGGAAAATCGTGGTGCTGTACAACGACTTCTGGACGCGCAACCCATCGAATTCGTTACGGATTTGAGATTTAGGGGTGAAATTGTTCGAGCTAAATGGTTCAAAAATTGTAAAATTAATGCAATCTTCTAAGTGTTTATATTTGAGTCCTGCTACAATGAACAAGTTATTTACTTATGAATATTGCATTGATCATATATATATGCAGTTGTCTGAACAGTCGTATCTCGTTAGATTAAAAATTAAAACTTTTGTAAAAGTTCTTCGAGAAAAAAGAAATTACCGAAATGTGCTATGCGGTAAAAGCGATACGTGAAAGCACTGGCTTTGACGGTGAGTCACTTATTGATTGTGAGCTGCTGGCATGTGCTTCGAAAGATATCATGCGCGAAGCTGTGAGATGTTTATTCTGAGAAATAAATTACTTTGTTATATTATGATACATCTTTTTTACTTTAGACCGCATCCTTTCTTCCAACTTTCCCTTATCCCCTTTCTTAGGATTTTATATGTTAATTATGTTGATAAAAATACAGTTCTTTATTTGTGGTATGATGCTTATTAGACGTTCGTGAGACGTTCAACAGACGTTCGAGAGACGTTCGAGACGTTGGAGAGATGTTCGATAGATGTTCGAGAGACGTTCAATATGGCGCAGTAAACGAAGGAGCTGGGGTTTGAGTCTGACCTAGTTTCGACTTATTATTTCTTTGACGTATGCGTGACGTCATCATACACACTCTAAGAACCTTCACTAGACGTCTAATAGCAACAGGCAACGGTGGTCTAGGAGCTTTGGAGCATTAGATAGTAACCGCGAGGGCCCGGGTTTGAGTCTAGCAGCAGCCCCGACAGTTTTTCTTTCGTGACGTCACGGTCACCATCTAGTCCATGGAAGCAAAAAACTTCTAGGGAGGGAGTATTAATAAAGGGGTTATTAACGAAAACTATTTAATTAAAAAAAACGGTTTGCAAAAATATTTTGGAAATTGGGTTAGAACCGGCCTAGCTATTCTACTAATATTGTCGTGCACGTAGACGTAGACGCGGACAATACCTAAAAAATGCTTATGTACGTATGTACGTATATACGTCAGTATTTGCGTACATCTGAACGTACGTATGTACGTATGTATGAACATTTGTATGTATGTATGTATGTACGTGTGTACGTATGTACATACGTATATACCTTTTTTTTTGGTCACGCAGGGGAAATCCATCATGGATACCCCCGCCCCTTGGGGGGGGGGTTATGTCGGACTCCTACCGACTAAAACCCCTGCGGGATATCTACCTGTCGGACCGGTGAGAGGGGAGTCAGGGGAACTACTCCCGTATTCCCTCCTCAACCCCCCGGCCCCAGGGCTCCAAACTGGGAGCCCCTTGCCCCTGTACCGCGCCCCCCTCTTTCCCCGTTCCAGGGAAATTAGTGGGAGAGCGCGGTCCCCGGCGGGTTGCCCTGCCGGTTGGCCTTCTGGTTTCTCCTGAGGAGAGAGGGGATATCCATCCTCCCTCCTTACCCCCCCCTCCGTTTATCGATGGGGACATACGTATATATCTATGTATGTATACATATATGTACGTATGTACAGTCCCTGGCCAAATTAATAGACGCACCTTGTGTTTTTTATTTTTTTCTAATTAACATGTTATTTATCCCAATTCTACTCGATTACGGTAATTGAGTTGTGAAAATAATGTTAGACAATTGTGTTTAGTATTCAATTACGCTTTTTTATCGACATATCACGTCACTACGTTTCGCTTTTGTCTTCAAACAAGTCATGACACGCGTTAATAGAACTGCCGTGCGCTGCAGGCACAGACGTGTTTAGAGACTGTGTGGCCGAAGTTTTTATATTTACTTGTTTCTTTACTTTGAATTTGTTCTTTTTAAAGTAAAAGAGGTGTTTTTAAATACAAATTATTGATTTTTACCTTTACAAATATGGGTAGAAAAAGTGACCTATCACCATCTAAAAAGGCGGTGATAAGAGTGCTTCTGAATACTGAAATGTATTCCAATCGAGCGATTTCATGAAGACTAAATGTGTCTGAAGCATCTGTAAGGCGCATAAAGAAGAAAATTGTTTTAAGACAAAGTCTCACTTCGAAAAGAAGTGGAAAATGTGGACGGAAACCGATTTTCACTCTGAGATCTGAACGGTGTTTAAAAAAAAAATTTGCTTAGAAAACAGATTTGCTACCACGAAAGAAATGAAATCCAAGCTTGAAATTGCAAACGTTATTGTGTCTGAACGATCCGTGCGGCGAAAATTATCAGCGATGAATTTCAAGGCTCACAGACCTGCTAGAAAACCCAAATTGACAGTTACAATGAAGGCCAAGTGTCTCAAGTGGGTAAGAGATCATAAAGATAAGGATTTGGACTTTTGGAGATCGATAAATAAAATATTGTACATTGTAATCAATGATCCCATAACAAGGTGCAGTCATTACCCTTTAAACTAAATTCATTTCGTACGTGTTTCAGATCTGTTTCAGTGATGAAAGCACTTTTGAAATACTTGCGAACAAATCCCAATTCGTACGCCGTCGCCCTGGTAGAAAATTTCACCCAGATTGTGTGGTACAGACAGTGAAACATCCCACAAAAGTAATGATTTGGTCCGTAATAAGTGGCAAGGGTACTGGACGTCTATACGTGGTAAAAGGGATCATGAAACAGGATCAGTACAAGCAGGTGCTCAAGAACCAGTTGGTTCCTCAGTTACGCGAATGGTTTCCAAATGGAGAACCGTTCGTTTTCATGCAAGATGGAGCTCCTTGTCACACTCCCCGATCCGTCAAAGCTTATTTAGAACAAAAAACATACTTCTACTGAATTGGCCGGGCAATTCACCAGACATGAATCCCATTGAAAATGTCTGGGAACTAATGAAGAGAGAGATTGCAAAAGAAGTCATTACCACAGAAACTCAGCTAATTGAAAAAATTATTCGTGTTTGGAATCATCACCCACAGATGCAGGAGATAGTGCAAGCATGTATTGATAGTATGCCACGCCGAATTGAGGCTTTAATTGCTGCTAAAGGTGGTTCAACAAAATATTGAAAATATTCTATTTTCCCTTCACTTCTTTGTCGCCAGAAATAAATGATTTCGGAGCTTTTTTGGTAGACAATTGTATTTTATTTACAGTCTGTAATCCCACAATGAATTATTAAAACAAGTTCAAAACATTTTATTAAAAAGTAACAACTTTATGAAGCTTGTATAATTGATTTAGTGAAAAAAAATCTAATGCGTCTAATAATTTGGCCAGGGACTGTACATACATATATACCAATATAGGTACGTATGTACGTAGTATGTATGTATCTATATATGTATAATACGTATGTATGTAAGTATGTATGTATGTATGTACGTATGTATTTATGTACGTATGTATGTATGTATGTATGTATGTATGTATGTATGTATGTATGTATGTATGTATGTATGTACGTATGTACGTATGTACGTATGTACGTTGGTACGTATGTACGTATGTACGTATGTACGTATGTACGTATGTACGTATGTATGTATGTGTGTGTGTGTGTGTGTGTATGTGTGTGTGTGTGTATGTGTGTACGTAATTATTAACGTATGTATGAACGTTTGTATGTACATATTGGGTGTACATATTGGGTGTACAAATTAGTTCGTTCCGTTTTCAAAAGATGGCTCCGGCTGTTATGAATGGTTCATAGTGACTGCCGATTTTGGCGGTTTCGGAGAGGTTAGACATCTGCCAATAATATTCAGTTTATATCGCTTTGAGTTTCATACAAAAACCTTGCTTCTTACAGTGTTGAAAATGTCGAATTTTGCGTTAACCAAGCAGCATTTGCGGGAGGTTTTAATTTTCTGCTTTAATTGGAAGAAAAGTGCAGCTGAAGCCCATCGAATGCTTGTTGAAGTTTATGGTGACGCTGTTCCAACTGATAAATCATGTAGGGAATGGTTTCGACGTTTCAAGGATGGAGATTTCAGCGTCGAAGCTCGCTCTGAACAGCCAAAAGAATTAGAGGACAAAGAATTAGAGGCATTACTCGAAGAAGATCAGAGTCAAACGCAAGAGGAGCTTGCAGAATCATTGGGAGTGGCTCAACAAGCCGTTTCCGTACGATTGAAAGACATGGGATTTATTCGAAAACAAGGAAATTGGATGCCTTATGAACTGAAACCGAGAGACGTTGAAAGGCGATTTTTCACTTGCGAGCAGCTGATTCGAAGCAACAAAGAAAAGGTTTTTTGTATCGGATTATAACTGGAGATGAGAAGTAGATATTCTACGACAACCCTAAGAAGAAAAAGTATTACGCCAAGCCCGGTCAATTGTTGCCATCGACCTCAACATCAACACCAAAGCCGAATATACATGGTTCGAAGATCATGCTCTGTATCTAGTGGGACCAAAAGGGTGTTGTTTACTATGAGTTGCTGAAATCTGGAGATCCCATTACGGGCGATCGGTATCGGCTACAATTGATTCGTTTGAGCCGTGCATTGCGAGAAAAACGGCCGGGACTACGAGCAAAGACATGATAAAGTTATTCTTCTTCATGACAACGCTCGGCCTCATGTCGCGAAAGTCGTAAAAAAATATTTGGAAACGCTCAAATGGGATGTTTTACCGCACCCGCCGTATTCTCCGAACATTGCTCCTTCTGATTACTGGTTGTTCCGAAGGATGCAGCACGATTTGGCAGATCACCGGTTCACTTCTTTCGTAGAAATTGAAAATTGATTCCAAACTTGGATCGCCTCAAAAGACGAGTCATTTTTTTTAGATGGAATACGAAAATTGCCTGAGAAATGGGAGAAAGTAATAGCCAGCGATGGACTTTAATTGATCTGTTCATTCATTTTGTTTTAAAATAAATACATTTTTTAACACAAATAACGGACCGAACTAATTTGTATTCCCAATATTTATGTATGTACGTGTGTACGTATGTATGTACGTATGTACATACATATATATGTACATATACAGGGTGGACCATTTTAACCTTTAATGGAGAATAACTCGACCGGTGAGCGAAATAATGGAAAAAGTTTCATACAAAAGTTGTTGGACAAGAAGGGGGACGTATGACCATATCCTTGAATTTGACCTTGACTTTGACCTTAGGGTTATTTGAAGGTCAAATAATATTTTTTAAACGGAATTGCCTATTTTCGACCCCGGATTTGGAAAGAGCGGGAAATTTTAGAATAGGATATGGTATGATCGATAAGATCAAATGTCATGTTTTGAGGTCATTTCAAAGTCAAAAGGAACTTGTATGTGTATTCATGCGAAAATCGTATCTGTATACGGGGATTTCTAAATTATCTTCTACACTTAGCATTACCCAGAGACAACGACGTGGACGTGGTAGAATTCTGCCTCTTTCGGGGTGCTTGTTTAGAGTGAGTCCCCTTGCCTCTCACTATGCATACTTTGCTATTGTTAATCTAGCTATTCAAAAGGTTTTCGAAAGTTGCACCGTTAGCATTTATGCAATAATTGAGCCTTCTTTGGAAATGGGCCACTGTGCTGAGCAAGACATTTCGTGGAATCGCTTCGTCTTATGCGATTTCGTCATTATTCGCCCAAAAATAATATTGATAATAATAATTATAACAATAATTATTATAAAGCTAGTATAATAAATATTGTTCATTGAGATAAAACTCAATTATTATTTGATTTTGATCGACGCCTCGAGTTCTGCCGGTGGGCCTTACAGCAGATCGATCGGGACCCTAATTTTTTTAGATTTGTGATGTTTTCCGATGAAGCGACGTTCAAGAACACAGGGGAGTTGAACCGGCATAATTGCCATTATTGGTCCGATACCAATCCGCACTGGCATAGAGCGATTGACAATCAACACCGCTGGAGCCTCATGTCTGGTGCGGGATTGTTAATGGATACTTGGTCGGTCCATTCTTTTTCGAACGTACTGTGAATGCAAATACGTACCTCGATTTGCTCACAGACCAATTGCCTCATTTGTTGGAGAACGTAGACTTGGAAACCAGGCGAAGGATGTTCTTCCAACAGGATGGTGCACCACCGCACTTTGCACGTATAGTCAGGAGGTTTTTAGATGAAAGGTACCCGAACCGATGGATTGGTCGAGAGAGTCCGATTGCATGGCCTCCTCGTTCTCCTGATTTGACGTCACTCGATTTTTATCTCTGGGGCTATTTGAAAGAAGTTGTTTTCAAAGAAGAACCAACAACAAGAGAAGATATGGAAAATCGCATAAGACGAGCTTGTGAAGCGATTCCACGAAATGTCTTGCTCAGCACAGTGGCCCATTTCCAAAGAAGGCTCAATTATTGCATAAATGCTAACGGTGCAACTTTCGAAAACCTTTTGAATAGCTAGATTAACAATAGCAAAGTATGCATAGTGAGAGGCAAGGGGACTCACTCTAAACAAGCACCCCGAAAGAGGCAGAATTCTACCACGTCCACGTCGTTGTCTCTGGGTAATGCTAAGTGTAGAAGATAATTTAGAAATCCCCGTATACAGATACGATTTTCGCATGAATACACATACAAGTTCCTTTTGACTTTGAAATGACCTCAAAGCATGACATTTGATCTTATCGATCATACCATATCCTATTCTAAAATTTCCCGCTCTTTCCAAATCCGGGGTCGAAAATAGGCAATTCCGTTTAAAAAATATTATTTGACCTTCAAATAACCCTAAGGTCAAAGTCAAGGTCAAATTCAAGGATATGGTCATACGTCCCCCTTCTTGTCCAACAACTTTTGTATGAAACTTTTTCCATTATTTCGCTCACCGGTCGAGTTATTCTCCATTAAAGGTTAAAATGGTCCACCCTATATATATGTACGTATATATATCCAGGGTATTATAAAAGTCCAGGAAGAGCAGAATAACTCGAAAAATGTGAGTCCTAGAAAAAATGTGAAGTATTGGATTTTTATGATTTTTTCCTGGCTATCTGACGGTGACCTTGGATTTGACCTTGACAATGACCTTGAAGGTCATTTCAAGGTCAGGTCAATTTTTTTAAATGGGATCCTATGCTTTTGATCCCAGAACTGAAAAGAGCGGAAAATTTTACGTTCGGATATGACCCTGAACACTGTTAAATTTGATCTCTGAAGGTCACATAAAGGTCTAAGCTTGTTTTAGGTTGAAAGCGCGAATATCTTCGAAAATGCACCTGTTAGGGAGCAATGTTACACATAAGAATAAAAATGTATAGGTCAACGAGGAAACCGAATCCGACGTCGGATTTTGCAAATTCAAGATGGCCGATTCAAGATAGCGGCCGATATTTAAGAACAACAAAAATTGGATCTCGTTTAAAGAGTTTTTAAAGTCGTTTCTGAAATTGAATCCGACGTAGGATTTTACAAATTCAAGATAACTGATCTGTTACGTCCTGGAGGAGGAACGCAACTTGACGCTTGCTTTCGCAAGCTCCGACGTACTCGCAAATCTGCGGAACAGATCAAGGATCGGAATGACCCCTTTATCTGGCGCAGACGTACGTCGGTGGTCCTTTATTTAAGTCAAGGAACTGAATCCTTTTACCTGGGATAGGACCGTGAGCGACAATTGAGGGAAGGGAGAATTTTTGGTTGAGAATAATTATTTGGAAAACGTGATTGGTTTATAATTATAAACAACTTGTTTTATTAGTGATTAGACGGAAGTTCACAATGAAATAAAATTTGTAAGATTTTATAATGTGTCCGTATACATATGTGGTTAACAATCGCACTCAGAACAATGATTCTCGATTACTCAGAACAATATTCCGTGTTCGTTATGTCCGACTGTGATCGAAAGGATTGGGCCACTGACGTCGGATTTTACTATTAAGGAGGAATGCCAAGGGGGATAGAAAACGGAAGTAAAACGAAAGGAAAAGAAAAGAGAGAAAAGAAAAGATAAAAAAATGAAACGAAAGAGGTCACTCAGGTAAAAGAAAATATAAGTAACTTACTGCTGGACTTCTCTGATCTTAGTAGACAATGAAAGGTGTGGTTGCTGCGTCTCTGGGAGGATAGATGCCTCAAGTTCTGCGCCAAGGACAAGCAGCTAGTTTCGGCAGGATCGCTCTCAATGGCCCAAGAAGGCACAAGATCGTTGCACCGAATAATTAACAAGTGAAGAATACTGGTCGGTCTAAGCCACAAGTTGGCTTGATTGTTAAGAAATCCTGAAGGGGTGCTGGAGAGAAGCGTCTGTCCTGGGTGCTGGATCGGCGAGAAGTGAGTGAGGCTTTTGACTTTTCTCAAAAAGTCAGCTCGGTTGAGAGAGTGGGGTTTTGGGGGAAATGTTCCAGATGATTATTTTATAGGAGATAAGATGCATGTGGCAATAAGAGGATTTCGGAAGACTTTTGTAAATAAAAAAAACGTGGCAGCTATCTTAAGAAGTAAATATCGATATTTATAAGAACGATGTCGTGGTACTGTTATCAATGGTTAAGCGCGTGGGAAACAAGATAGGAGTTGATTCAAGATTGTTAGTATTTTCGGGGTATCGAAAATTCCAGAGATATCGTCGTGTGATATCATGCCTGAGCGCATTCGGCCATATGATAAGTAATCATAAATTCGATTTCCCTTATTTATAAAAGAAGTCTAGGGTCCGCTGAATCAGCAGGACGTAATAGATCCAAAATGGCGCCCGATTGAGGAATTACCAACAATCGGATTGTGATCTCGTACGTAACGTAAAATCTCACTCTTCACATTATGGGGGGGGGGGGTAAAAGTATGTTTCCAGCCTAAAAAAATTAATTGACCTTGATATGACTGACACATAACCTTAAGAACAAGGTCAAGGTTGAAAACGTCATATCCGAACGTTAAAATTTTCAATCTTGATACTTTTAGGTCAAAAGTATGGATTTTCAGTCCTAAAAAATCCGATTTGATCTTAATAATAATCTTAACTCATGACCTTGAGAATAAGGGCAAGGTAACGGCTGAATGTCCCTCGTTGACCTCTACATTTTTATTCTTATGCGTAACATTGCTCCCTAGCAGGTGCATTTTCGAAGATATTCGCGTTTTCAGCCTAAAACAAGCTTAGACCTTTATGTGACCTTCAGAGGTCAAATTTGGCAGTGTTCAAGGTCATGTCCGAACGTGAAACTTTCCGCTCTTTTCATTTCTGGGATCAAAAGTATGGGGTCCCATTTAAAAAATTGACCTGACCTTGAAATGACCTTCCAGATCATTATCAAGGTCAAATCCAAGGTCACCGTCAGATAGCCAGGAGAAAATCATGAAAACCCAGTACGTCGCATTTTTTCTAGGATTCATATTTTTCGAGTTATTCTGCTCTTCCCGGACTTTTATAACACCCTGTATATGTACGTACCATGTATGGTATGGTACCATGTATGGTATGTATGGTATGTATGTACGTAATATGTACATACGTATATATCTATATATGTACGTATGTACATACGTATATACGAGGGTCGTTCAATAAGTCCTTAGAAAATCCAAGAGATGACGCTCGTAGTTTCGAAAATGGTTTGTTTTTAGTAAGCATCATTACTCACTAGACAGCTGTTAAAGTCTCAGTTATATTCATCACATGGTTTCATTTTTATTGTCGATTGAAGCAACAAACTTTTCTTTATTTGGAAAAATGGAAAAATGTAAGTTTCGTGTGGTGATTAAACACTTATATTTAAAGGGCTTAACACCGGAAGAAATTAAAGCTGAGTTAGATGAAGTTCATGGCACATCTGCTACTGTTTGCAACTGTTTACAATTGGGTAAATGAGTTTAAACGTGGCCGTCAAAATCCACAAAAGATCCACAAAAGATGAACATCGTTCGGGACGTCCAGTGGAAGTGACTACCCCCGAAATGATTGACAAAATCTACGATATGGTTTTGAGTGATCGACGAATCAAAGTGCGCGAAATAGTTGAGGCCATAGGCATATCGCAAGGTACAGTGTTTTCAATTTTGCACGAAAAATTGGGTGTGAAAAAAATCTCGGTAAGATGGGTGCCGCGTTTGCTCTCAGTGGAGAATAAACGCAATCGTGTGGTCGACTCTGAGGCTGTTTTGGCGCTTTTCCGTCGCAATCCTGACGAGTTTCTGCATCGATACATAACTGTGGACGAAACATAGATACACCACTACACTTCAGAGACAAAGGAACAGTCAAAACAGTGGGTTTTTGAAGACGAACGGGCTCCGAAGAAGGCGAAGACGGTGAAATCGGCCGGCAAAGTGATGGCCACGGTTTTTTGGGATGCACGCGGAATCATTTACATCGATTACTTGGAAAAAGGACAAACAAGAACTGGAGAGTATTATGCGTCGTTATTGCACCGGTTAAGCAAAGAAATCAAGAAAAAACGTCCTCATTTGAAAAAGAAAAATATCTTCTTCCATCAAGACAATGTACGGGTGCACACCTGCGCAGTTTGGATGGCCAAAATTATGGAATTAAAGTTCGAATTATTACAACATCCACCGTATTCACCGGATTTGGCCCTCAGTGACTTCTTTTATTTCCTAACTTGAAAAAATGGCTCGGCGGACAACAGTTCACGTCGAACGAGAAGGTCATCGCCCAAACAGATTTTGAGGACTTTCCGAAATCCTACTTTTTGGACGGCTTAAAAAAGTTGGAGAAACGCTTGGAAAAGTGTATAGAGCTAAAAGGAGATTATGTTGAAGAAGAAAAAAAAAATCTACCCAAAATAATTTGTTTTTTATTTTTTTCTAAGGACTTATTGAACGACCCTCGTATCTATTTATGTAGATATGTACGTACGTAGTACGTATGTATCTATGTACGTATGTACGTACATATATATGTACGAATGTATTGTATGTATGTACGAATGTGTGTACATATGTGTACGTATATCTTACACTTTCTCACTCTTTCATTCTCCCACTCCCTCACTCTCTCACTCTCTCACTCCTTCACATTCTTCTTCATTTTCTCTGCTTCTCTTGCTCTCCTCTCTCCCCCTCTCCCTCCCACCCCTCTCTTTCACCCCCTCTCTCCTCTCTCTCACACTTTCTCTCTCTCTCATTCCTCTCTTTCTCTCTCCTCTCCCCCCTCTCTCTCATTCTCTCTCACTTCTCTCTGTCATTCCTCTCTCTCTCTCTCTCTCTCTCTCTCTCTCTCTCTCTCTCTCTCTCTCTCTCTCTCTCTCTCCCCTCCCTCCCTTCCCTCTCTCCATCCCTCTCTCCCCTCCTCCTCCATCTCCCTCCCTCTCCCCCTCCCCTCCCCTCTCCCTCCCTCTCCCTCTCTCCCTGCCTCTCTCTCTCTCTCTCTCTCTCTCTCTCTCTCTCTCTCTCTCTCTCTCTCTCTCTCTCTCGCTCTCACTCTCGCTCTCGCTCTCACTCCTCTCTCACTTTCCCTCTCGCACATTTTGTCCTATATTGTATTCTATAGCATACCCCTCGCTTACACGCTCGCATTCGCTGCTGTCTGCTTGTTCAATGCTCTCGTAGCGCCCTTGGTATCGGAAAAGCGAGATGCACATATCCCCACTTTTATGCGTCCGAAATTTCTTACTTACTGAATCGAAATTTTCCGTGATTCGGACTTTTATCTTAAAATACCTCCACTTAGACACAACGTACACAAAAATCACAAGAACATTTTGCTTCCTATTTTTTAAGACCGAATCGATTGGGACTAAAAAAATCTCGATCGCTTCAGCCATTGCTGATATGAATATCTCACCTCGTTTCAACTCGCAGTTTCGCGTATAATAAGCACTACCGTGCCTCTTGATTGGTGGCAGGCACGGAGGAGGTTCGATTTGAATTGGGATCAGAGCGTAATGTAGGAATCCGTTATTACTGTTCTCGGGATAGGATGAGGATTCACGTATTGAATAGTCTACACCGACGTATTTAGTAGTTTTATTAGTAGCTGGACCATATAATTGAGTTACCAGCTTTTATAGCTGGTATATGCATCCATCGCGGCGCACTCTGGGCATTCGAGTCTAGTTATAGTTTTATAATCAGACGAGATTCCTTGTTCAGACAACGGCGTGCAGATCCTCTTGCACCGTTCCATTTCTGTGCAAAGGATGTCATTGCCCTGATCGTTGGATAAGTATCAAAGAAGTAGTCTTCTAAATTAGTGCTACCCTTCGGGGGCGATGTGCAGATCCTCCTATACTGATTCGTCCTTATATGAAGGATATTGCAAGTTTAGATTCTTCCCGTAATGCGAAGGAAGTCGTGATTTTAATAAGTCCTTAAAAAAATAAATACTAAATATATATTTAATAAACAAATGACAGCAAAAATAGTAAATCTAAACGCTATGCATTAAGCTAAGGTCGATTTAAAAGTAAGACTTACAAGGAACATCCGCGAAGTGTGTGTCTTCGATTTCGACGAGACTTGACATATTTATAGAGTAGCCAAAAGTAATAGAGCCTAATAGCCGATAATCATATCTTTTTCAAGGTCTGACAAATCGCGTACTTTGCTCATGACAAAAACTGTTGTGTTTACGGATGTCATGAATACTAATCTCTCTGCTAGTAATATGTGAACTTTACGCGTGTGCTATGGAATTTATCAGATGCCTCTGTCGACGCAAGTAGTTATAATAATATGACTGGATCCTGTATCCGTATTGAATGATTGCATAAGTTCGTGCCCGATTTTCATAAATGGCGTTAACTTAGTGCATGGCGGAGCTCCGGTGTTTTTGTTTGGTTATGTTGCATGCACTGAATAGGTGACAGTGTCTTGTGTCACTTTAGCGTCAGGCATCGTTCAGATAAGTCGATTTGTGCGTAAGAGATATTTTTAAAAATGGAGAACGAAAAGATGCATTTGCGGCATGTAATGCTATACGAATTTCGGAAAGATGTAAATGTTCGGACTGCATAAAAAAACATTCAGAGCGTTCATTTGAACCGTGCTCCTGCTTTCTGGACAGTTAAAAAGTGGTTTGGCAGATTTCGAAATGGTGATTTCAACTTGGAAGATCAACCCCGCTCTGGATGGCCTTCTGGCATTGATGACGACATTGTGTGTGCCTTAGTGGAAGAAAATCCAATTATAACTGAGGAGATAGCTGAGAGGCTGAAAATTGATAATTCGACCGCGTTTCGCCATTTAAAAAAGCTTGGATACGTTTCCAAGCTCGATACATGAGTACCGCATTTCTTGACTGAAAGGAATAAGCTGAACCGCATGAATGTGATTATTTCTCTCCTCGCATGTAACAAAAAAGAGCCTTTTTTTAATCGAATGGTAACAGGCAATGAGAAGTGGATTCTGTACAACAACGTACAACGCAGAGCGAAAGAGGACCTGGAAGAAAATAGCTGAAAGTACAGAACCCGTCGCAAAAGTTGGCCTGCATCCATTAAAGGTGTTGCTGTCTGTTTGGTGGGATTGCAGGGGAATTATTCACTTCCAGCTACTCCGGCGGGCGAAACAATCACAGCGGACAATTACTCTGAACAACTCACTAGACTCGATGCGGCTATTCGAGAAAAACATCCGCTTTTGGCGAATCGGAAAGGCATCATCTTCCACCACGATAATGTTAGACCGTACATCGCCCAACAGACGCTGCGAAAATAGCAGGAGTTGCAATGGGAAATTCTCCAGCACCATATTCTCCAGATATTGCGCCTTCAGATTTTCATCTGTTCCGGTTTTTGCAGAATAGTTTGAATGGTGAAAATCTTAAGCCCGAGGAAACCACCTCACGAACGTTTTTCAAGGAAAACCAAGCTCTTTCATAAAAAATGGAGCTGACAAGCTTGTAGATCGTTGGAAAACAATTGTAGAAGAAAATGGAGACTATATAATTGATTAATAAAACTGTATTCTTTAAAATTTAATCTATTGAAGTTTATCTTTAAATCGGGCACGAATTTATGCAATCATCCAATATTAACGTAAACATATGCCGATTTTGATATTTTATACTTCTGTAGCAATGTAAAGTAAATTATTGTAAACATTATGTTAATATGTAAACATAATTTTTTAAAGATATTTTTCTTGATTCAAAATGCAGATGAGGATAATATATACATATACATATTATCTAGAGAAAGATGAATTGGTGCCAGAATTTTATATATCTGAATAATTATCTATATTATTTGTTTTTCTAAATAAAATGAAAGCAAATATTGAAAAAAAACAATTTATTTTTTTCTAAATAGAAGTAAATATTGTTAAAAAATCAGCATGGTATGTTATAATTTCTTTCTATATGATTTCTTCTTTTTTGTAGATTGGAAACGTGAAATCTATAAAAGAAGATTTATCATCTGAGGATATTTTTGAACGGGACTTTGTATTCGAGAAATATCTTGTTATGTAGTAAGACAGAAATATGCGAAAAAGTGTTTTGGTTGTATTGCTGGCATGGACTTTTATGGTACATCAAGGATTATGTGGCAGATTGAAAAAGATCGCCCAGCAACCGAGTAATCTACTGGAGGACTATTCTGCCTATCGTCATGTCTCGATTATCCATTTTAATGTGCCAGAACATCTCGTTGCGGTTGTCTTTAAGTACGTATCGGATCAATTTGACTAACGAGAATTTCAGGACTTGCGTGCTGTTTATTATTAAAATTTTAATAGTTCAACTAAACATTTGTAATGTAAATAACTCTGCATCTATTCTGTTTCTTTGGTTTCCAGTACTCCTAGTATTCCTATTTGCAGAAGTAAACAAAATATTTGTATCATTTATACTATTTAATGAAATCAAAAAAAACCTTGAATCCATTATTAAAATAATGCGGTTAAAATTTACAAAATTTACACAATTTTGTGAAAAATGATTATGGGATGTATCACATTATGTTTGTACCAGAATGTTTTTTAAAGAAACTTTCTAACTCTATCAAGTTTTCTTTTTTACAGTATTTATTGTCGAATATAAGAGTCGTCGAAAATATACGTCGCTAATTTTTATCAGCTTCAGATATGATGCAAAGTAACAAAAACTGAGAAATCTGGATTTTTATGCGCTTAGCATTTAGCGTTGTGCAATACCTAAATATTACAATAGCTACTCGAAGATAATTCGAATATTTAATTTTCAGCGAATGTCACCAAAACTATGTAGTGTGATAAAATATATGATAAAATATAAAATATTTTATACAAAAACTTTTGATGTGTGCGTGCGTGCATGTACGTGCATGCGTGTGCATGTGCGTGTGCGTGTGCGTGTGTGCGTGTATGCGCGTGTGCGTACGTGCGTGCGTACGTGCGTGCGTGCGTGCGTGCATGCGTGCGTGTACGTGCGTGCATATACATTTGCGCATTATTTTGTTTTTTAGTGACGTTTTAGTTTTCCGAAAATATAAGAATTTTAATTTAATCTCATTATTTCCGCGATTTCTGAAAAAAATTGAAAAATATCAACAGTCCAGATAGCACCATCACATTCTCTGGAAATTCTAACGACATGTAAGAGGAATATATAACGACATTGCAGACACCCTACAGATATCCTAATTTTCATCATGTGATATATTTTGGATGTCTTGTGGAAGAGAAAATAGTTGGATACTACCTTTTAAGACATTTAGAAGATATCGTGTCGAACGTCTTAAGAACTTCCACAGATGTGTTAAATATGTTTCTTAAGTGTCTAAAGAAAAAGAAAAAAGAACATAGTGTATTGAATTTGTTGACTCTGAGTTGTATTGAGTAGTCTTTCCTGTTTGAATTGTAAATATAAGGAAAAGAAGTATTTAAGTCGAGTCTAAATCGGAATTGGCAAATTGAATTTCCTAATAGTTTAATTTCACATCCAGAAAATTTTTGAATCTTTTTAAATTTTATTCTGTTAGAATTCTAAAATCTTTTAGCTCTAAAAGAAGTCGAGCTATTAGTGTATTCAATTTATTAAATCTGATTTAAGATTAAGGTAAACGTTTTTTTTTATATTTATAATTTAAACGAGAAAAATATAAAACATACGTTTTATATATACGTTTTACGTTTAACTTTTTCTCCTAAATTTTTGTTTGTCCAAATTTTTCTTCCAGATATTTTCCTAATTTTATTTAATTTGTATTTATAAGTATGTCTTAATTTTTGTTTCAAATTTATTATCATTTTCATTTATTAGGTGTACAAATTAATTCGATGTTCTTATTTTTAATCTATCATAACTCCGCATTAAATTCGAACATCTTCCCATTTAGTCGATTTCGACATGTCAACTTCAAAATTTATGCACGGTAAATATACATACGTAAGCAGTCTAAAAAGTTCTCGACCTGACACATACGAGGGTGGTCCGATAAGTACTTAGCCTACAAAAGAAAAACGAAAATTTTGGAAAAGTGGCGATTTATTTCTCAACATAGTCTCCTTTTAGCTCGATATACTTGACCCAGCGATGCTCCAACTTCTTTAACCCGTCTGAAAAATATGTTTTCTCGAAGTCTGCAAAGTAGGCCTCCGTGGCGGCGATGACCTCCTCATTCGACTCAAATTTCTGCCCGGCGAGTGACTTTTTCAAGTTTGGAAACAAAAAGAAGTCGCACGGGGCCAAATCTGGAGAATATGGTGGATGGGGCAGCAGTTCGTAGCCCAATTCGACCAATTTGACCGTGGCGAGGGCGGAGGTGCGAGCTGGTGCGTTGTCATGGTGGAAGAGCACTTTTTTCTTCGTCAAATGGGGCCGTTTTTTCTGCAATTCGGCGTCAAATCGGCCCAATAATTCAGCATAGTACAGCCCTGTGACCGTTTTGCCCTTCTCCAGGTAGTCGATGTAGATCACACCTTGTGAATCCCAGAAAACGGTGGCCATCACCTTTCCGGCCGATAGGACAGTCTTCGCCTTCTTCGGAGCACGTTCGCCGGGTGAAGTCCACTGTTTCGACTGTTCCTTGGTCTCTGGTGTGTACCAGTGGATCCATGTTTCGTCGACGGTCACGAAACGACGCAGAAACTCCTTCGGATTGCGCTTAAACAGCATCAAACACTGCTCTGAAGTGGTCTCACGGTTGCGCTTGTTGTCCAGAGTGAACAAACGCGGCACCCATCGCACCGACAGCTTTCTCATGCCCAAAATTTCATGCAGGATATGACCCACGCGGTCTTTTGAGATGCCTACTGTCTCAGCTATCTCGCGCACCTTCAATCGGCGGTCTGCCAATACGAGATCGTGGATTTTTGTCATGTTATCCTCCGTGGTAGCCGTTTTCGGGGCACCTGGGCGTGGCTCATCAAAAACCGACGTGCGACTACGTTGAAACTCGTTAAACCAATTTTTGACGGTCACCATCGAAGGAGAAGAGTCACCATACACAGCATCCAAGCGTTCTTTGATTTCGCTGCGCGATTTCCCTTCCAAAAACAAGAATCGAATCACTGACCGATATTGCTCTTTTTCCATTTTTCTAAAATCCGCGGACACGCCCGCTTCCACACGCGGTCAAAACAAAACTACGAGTCCGATTCGGTTGAAATTTCGACAGTAGCCGTCTACGAGAATGTACTACATGATAGTAAATTTCTCATGCGATAGTGGCGCCATCGGGCGGTGAGGCTAAGTACTTATCGGACCGCCCTCGTATATGGCATTAGAAACTGTCAAACTATAATTGTATTGGAAAGTGGCATCCCTGATATAAACCCATGTAAAATTTTATTCGATCTGTCAAATCATTTGAGTAGTAGCACCAGTTGACAAAGCTTTGTGCAAGATGGGTGCCGCATTTGCTAACAATTGACCAAAAACGCATTCGAATGTGTATTTCTCAAGCGTGTTTGAATCGTTTTGAGCAAAATAAAATGGATTTCAAGCGTCGTTTCATAACTGTTGATGAAACTTGGATCCACCACTATACACCAGAGCGAAAAGAACCTTCCGGAATCACACTCGCTTCGTAAAAGGCAAATATCTTTGATTTTTTCATCTTGAAATATGTTATAAAGAATGAAATTCTGAATAACTTTTCCTACAATATTATTGTAGGAACAATTATATATGAGGGTCACTTATAGTTCCCGTAATATATAACTTTAAAGTTATAAAATTATTATTATTAGGTTGTTCATTAAGTTCTGCGAGTTTTTTACCCTAGATTGAAACACAAATCTATTGTACTTAAACATTTAATTAATCGAGAATGTATTATCCATCTTGATCGACTACCTTACTGCCAACGTTCTGGAAGAGATATAATCCCGCGTTCGTAGAAGTCTCACGACTTATACATGAAAAAGTCCTTCAAGTACGTTTGGATATTATCCACTGAATCAAAGCGCTGCCCGTCGAGATTGTTTTGGAATGACCGAAACAAGTGATAATCCGACGGTTGGGGAGGGTCTCAAAGATCTGGGAAATACGATGAGTGCTGCATGACTTCCTAACCAAAGCACTTCAATTTCTGTTTGGTCACCAAAGCAGTGTATGGCATTGTCATGGTGGAAAGCGACGCTCTTCCTGTTCGCCAATTCCGGCTACTTCTTCACCACTGCCTGGTTCAATTTATCCAGCTAATTGCAGTACTTCTTGGTGTCGATGGTCTGACCATGCGGAAGCAGCTCGAAGTACAGGACGCCTTGTCAATCCTATCACATACTCACCATCATTTTCTTCGGATGCAAATCCGCTTTGCCGACCGATTGTGACGACTCACCCGGATCGCATCACGATCGCTGGCGTTGGATGTTGTTGTACACTACCCATTTTTCGTCTCCTGTAACCATCCGTATGAGAAAGGCCTCCGCGAGTTCCATTTCAGCAGGGATTAACAGATTATGACGCGATCCAAAATGTTGTTTCGGTGAGTCCGTGAGGGACTCAAATATCCGCCTTCTTCGTTATTCTAAGATGTTTTAATCGCTGCGCAACAGTTGTATGGACGATGTCGAAGCGCTCCGCGATCTCCCGCGTCGTCAAGTGCTGGTCACTATGATTATGACCAAGAATTTGTCGTCGTCAGTGGTAGATGGACGACTAGAGTGGACAACATCGGCGAGGTTCATATCTCCGAAACGAAAGTGCGCAAACCACGCTGGCAAACGCTTATGACCGAGTCCCCGTATATGCCACATATCTCCGTCGCTTTTACTGTTTTCCGGAAGAAAAACTGCAATGTGCTAAAAATGTTTTTTGATCCTCTATTTTCAACACATAGCGCGCACACAAAACACGTCTAAACACAACAAAGTTTCTGATGAAATGTCAAGCATTGTCTAACCTGTCAAGGAGTGGTATGCGGCAACTCGCGGTTCGAGCGACGTGTTTTTTTTTTTGGAGAACAAAGGGTTTTTTTTTTTTGGAGAACAAAGGGTGTACAAAAAGGTATGCGGGACTCAAGCTCATTGCCTATTTGATATGCACATAATAGAAATACTAATTTATTAAGGATATTAAGGAAGACTAATTTATCAATTAATATTTCATCATTCCGTAATCGTCCTTCAAGGCTTATAGCTAATATGCTTATGCCAGTAAATCACAGAAGTGTATATTTCTCGCTGTATAGTTGAGAGTTAGAATTTATCTGATCACACCCATTAAATGCTGCTAGTACATTGCATTATTGCTATAAGGAGCGAGGATTTTCCCTTTGGTTCTAACATTAGTTATTAATTGACATAAAATTATAAACTAAAAAATTATAAACTGAACGGAAAAAAATATAACGGATAAAATCAAATAAAACGCAACTAAACAGAACGTTAGACGATAATGATTAAATTAATACTTTTGACTAATGTGGATATTATATTAATGGTCGTAAATGAAATTATTCTTAATATATAAGATAATAAGATTTCTAATTGCTAATAATAATAAGATAACATGGATTAGTCCTAATCGTCAACTTATAGTACGCTATCTTAATGACATAATGTAAAGTCGTCTTGCGCAACTATTAAGAGCGCAAAAAAGTTCTGAGCCCTAGATTTCATGCTACTGAAACCACAATTTAAATTGCATTAATTTTCCCGCCCTCTTGCGGTTTTAAAGCAGTGACATTTGGTCTTTCGAAACATCGTGCGATTTGGCGTTTGATGCACATAACCTTAAAATCAGCAGTGCTCACGATGGCAATAACAAAAGAGCATATTCGATTTTTCATCCACTTCGCGTTTCATCTGAAGAAAAATGCTGCTGAAGCCACTGAAATGATCTGTGTTGCACATGGAGAGAACGCTGTAAGTTATGCTACGTGTAAAAGGTGGTATCAAAAATTTCGCCAAGGAGATTTCAGTCTTGAAGATGAACCGCGTGCTGGACGCCCTCAAAAGATTGAAACGGACGAACTGCAAGCATTGTTGGATATAAACTCTGCACAAACTGAAAAGGAGCTTGCAGAGCAACTTGGCGTTACGCGACAAGCCATTTCCACACGTTTACACAATGGGAAAAGTTCAAAAGGAAGGCAGATGGGTTCCGCATGCACTGTCCGAAGACAACAAAAATCGACGGCGTGACACGGCACTCACTTTGCTTTCAAGGTTCCGGAAAAAAGATTTTCTGCACCAAATCATTACAGGTGATGAAAAGTGGATACTTTATGATAATTCGAAGCGTAAAAAATCATGGGTTGACCCTGGTCAACCTTCGACATCGACGCCAAAGACCAATATCCATGCCAAGAAGGTTTTGCTTTGCATATGGTGGGAATGGAAAGGTGTATTGTATTAGGAGTTGTTACAGCCGGGTGAAACAGTAACGGCAGATCGCTATCAGCAACAATTGAGCAATTTGAGCGATGCGTTTGAAGAAAAGAGGCCATTTACTGGCAAAGGACGTCGTAAAGTGATACTGCTTCATGACAATGCCCGACCACATGTTGCGAAAGTGACTCAGGACCATATCTTTGCGTTAGGCTGGGAACTTCTCCCGCACGCGGCGTATAGCCCAGACATGGCGCCTTCCGATTACTACCTATTCCGGTCTCTGCAGCATTTCTTGGCTGATACACATTTTGTGACACTTGAAGAGATATGAAAATGCATTGATGACTTTATCGCTTCGAAGCCGGTGAGCTTCTTCCATCAGGGAATTCGCAAGCTGCCCGAAAGATGACAAAAGGTCATCGATGCAAACGGGGAATATTTCGTTGATTAATATAGTTTTGTTTGTTTTTAAATAAATTTTGAATTTTGCGAAAAAGGGCTCAGAACTTTTCTGCGCTCCTAATACATCGAGATATTGATACTACATATGAAATTTACAAGAATATCAAGACTTGGCTTATTTTGAGAAGTAAGAATTGAGTGCACCGGCCAGGGAAATATTTTAAATATTTTTATGCTTTTTTTTAGTAAGTATTGCTCTTTGTCTGTAAAATCTCTGACACTACCAAATAACATGGTCTGGGATCTCCGGAACATCATACAATTTGGTGAATCCACAATATGGAATCTATATAAATTTTCTCTAAGCGAGATGAAAAGTCGTTTCTCAACTTGCACAGGGAAACAATCTCGCTTTTATCTCAATCATCCTTATCAAACTAGGGGCGTCTTTCAGCTGAATAAAAGTTAAGGAAATAGAACCGACTTTTCTTCGCTCCCTATCGAGTGAGTTTTCTATCAGCGTCGGAAAATATCTGCTCTTTCAAACGAGATTTCAACTCAGAGGGAAAAATTCCATATTGAATGTTTTTACCTTATATAGCTTTTATCGCATTCAAATCTAACTCATTTTCTTTAACCAATTCATTGACAATGGCCCATATATGTCCAAAAAAAAACAGTGACACTTCTAGTAATGGCCCATATATGTCCATCTTGAATAATTCTGCCAATTTTCAACGGATTTGCACACAACTTGGTACTCTCAAGATTTTTAGGTCGCTAACTAAAAATCTGGAGTCAAATTCGAGAAATTCAAAATGACGGATCCAACATGGCGACTTCAAATCACTAACTTTGATATAATTATGGATATGTATCAAACTCGGTATATATATGTTTTATTGATCAAAGATAACAAATACAGAGTCAAAATTAAAAAATTCAAAATAGCGGATCCAATATGGCAATTTCAAATGGCTACCTTTGATATAATATTATGGATATGTATCAAACTCAATATGTATATGTTTTATCGATCACAGATAACAAATACAGAGTCGAAATTAAAAAATTAAAAATGCAGATCTAATATGGCAGACCGATATTCTTGCTTCTAGTGGCTAACGGTATTTTTTTTATCTCGGTGGGGAAACCTTCATGGGTATCCTCACCCCCTCGGGAGGGAGGGGTTATGCCGAACTCTTACCGGTTAAAACCCCACCGGGATGTCTTTCCTAGGGGTTGATCGGGACGGCTGGATTGGAACTACGTCAATATAGCCATCAATAGCCGATTTTCCGACCGCCCCACCTCATGACCCATTGGGCCCTCCGCCTGGCGCCGCGCACCGCAAGACCGCGGTACGCGGTGCCAAACCGGGCTGTTATTAATCTGGCTTTTGTGCCGGCCGGTCAACAACGCCGGCCCTGACCAGGCTACTCCGCTCCCTCAGATTCCCCGTGTTTAATCACGGGGGTTTCGTGCCGAGTTGATCGGACGGCCGCTCAGTGCGGGGGGGGACTGAAGCCCTCCCCCCGGCAGCCGCCGCCAACCCTACCTGGGGGCGCGTTTCCGCGCCCGCCTCCACCGCCTCCCCAGCGACATCCACCTCCATATTAGTGCTGGGGGTCGGCCTCTACGTCGACGTTCACGTCGACTTCTACCGCCCCCAGCACTGCGCGCCGCCAGCCAACAGGCCGATCCAGCCATTCTGTGGCTGATGGCGTGCCCAGCCTCTTTGCACACCGCGCAGCTAGATTATGCATAACCGCGGTGTGTTCGCCCCGGCCACATCGAAAACACAAGCCGTTCCGGTCAACTGACGCGGAGCAGCTTGCCCGGGTGTGACTGAGACCCCACACTTGTAACACTGAAGCGGCTTGGCCGCCAGCATTTCGATGCGGACAACCGACCACTCCAGTGTTGTTTCTCCTTTTTTGGCTGCCGCAACAGCGGCAGTCAATGGGAAGTGCGCCCAGGCTGCACCCCTCCCCCTGTTCACCCACCTCAAAGGACCTAACTGGAAGGCCCGCACCGCGCACCCCGCGCATGTCGCATGCCGTCCTCACCTCGTCGAGCGAGGCCGACTCGTCGAATCCGACAAGCCGAACCTCCCCTTTCATTTCGGGGCGACTTACCGTCGCTCCGGGAAAAGCGACCTTTAGCCGTTCAGCCAGATGGTCCGTTTTTCCCCCCTTGGGGCCAGGGTCCCTGACGCGGACGAGGAGGACGCCATCCGCGCTCCTCCCCATCTCTACGCCAGGAATCCCCAGTTCCCCAAGGGGGATTTCTGCCCTAGCCTTTCTTAGGACCTCCGCGTAGGAGGTCCAGGCACCTAACCTCACTGTGATCGCCGCTGTCGATGGCAGCTGCAGCCATTTAGTTACCACCCCCATCTTGGGGGATGGCTCAGGCCCCGGCGGTGCTCCCCGCAGAGCCATTTAGCTCTCTCCTCCTCCTTCCTTCTGAGGGCGCACCACGGCTGCAGCCGCCTGTGTGCCCCTATCTCCTCCAATTCCTTCCTTCTCATTCTTCCTTTTCCTTTTCGGGTGACGGCCGTCCACTTGGTTCCATTTATAGGAATCATGGCCGCACCCGCGTTCCTCTCAGGGATGTGAGGAGTCTCTGGAAGCGCCGAAGTCGAGGTGGAGATCCTAGATCCCCACCGCACGACCGCCCCTTCATCTCCTCCCTGCTACGGGCCAGCTGGCCCTGTAGCTGACGTCTCTCCTACTCTGAAGTCGCCAAGGAGGACCGCAGCCTCTCCTCCACGATTTCCGGCTAACGGTATTTCATTATACAGGGTGTTATAAAATTCCCGGAAGAACAGAATAACTAAAAAAATATGAGTGCTAGAAAAAATGCGAAGTACTGGGTTTTTATGATTTTTCCCTTGTTATCTGACGGTGACCTTGGATTTGACCTGGACAATGACCTTGAAAGTCATTTGAAGCTCAGTTCAATTTTTTAAAATAGGACCCCATACTTTTGACCCCAGAAATGAAAAGAGCGGAAAATTTTACGTTCGGACTTTGAACACTGCCAAATTTGACCTCTGAAGGTCACATAAAGGTCTAAGCTTGTTTTAGGCTGAAAACGCGAATATCTTCGAAAATGCACCTGCTAGGGAGCAATGTTACGCATAAGAATAAGAATGTAGAGGTCAACGAGGGACATTCAGCCGTGATCTTGCCCTTATTCTGAAGGTCATGAGTTAAGATTATTATTAAGATCAAACCGGATTTTTTAGGACTGAAAATCCATACTTTTGACCTAAAAGTGTCAATATTGAAAATTTTAACGTTCGGATATGACGTTTTCAACCTTGACCTTGTTCTTAAGGTTATGTGTCAGTCATATCAAGGTCAATTAATTTTTTTAGGCTGGAAACATACATTTACCCCCCCTCCCAATATGTGAAGAGTGATATTTTACGTTATGTACGAGGTCACAATCCGATTGTTGGTAATTCCTCAATCGGGCGCTATTTTGGATCAGTTATCTTGAATTTGTAAAATCCAACGTCGGATTCGATTTCAGAAACGACTTTAAAAACTCTTTAAACGAGATCCAATTTTTGTTGTTCTTAAATATCGGCCGCTATCTTGAATTGGCCATCTTGAATATGCAAAATCTGACGTCGGATTCGGTTCCCTCGTTGGCTTCTGCATTCTTATTCTTATGCGTAACATTGCTCCCTAGCAGGTGCATCTTCGAAGGTATTCGCGTTTTCAGCCTAAAACAAGCTTAGACCTTTATGTGACCTTCAGAGGTCAAATTTGGCAGTGTTCAAGGTCATATTCGAACGTAAAATTTTCCGCTCTTTTCATTTATGGGGTCAAAAGTATGGGGTCCTATTTAAAAAATTGACCTGACCTTGAAATGACCTTCAAGGTCATTGTCAAGATCAAATCCAAGATCACTGTCAGATAGCCAGGAAAAAATCATAAAAACTCAGTACTTCGCATTTTTTCTAGGACTCATATTTTTCGAGTTATTCTGCTCTTCCGGGACTTTTATAACATCCCGTATATACTTTTACCTCCGTATTAGCTGGTGAAATATTATGACCCCAGAGTGTGCCACGTGGAGGCTACGGTAGGATTTTACACTTATTATTATTATTATTTACAAAATGTTGCCGCGTCAGATGGCCGTGACGCAGAGATGCCAGAATACCCTTATCAAAAGGATTGGAGTTAGAGATGCTAGTAGACTCGGATCTCGTGCGGCCTTTTCGGGTCGTAAATTCGAACCGAGAAACCAGAGCAACGCTTGTAAGAAATAGATCGACGAGCGCTAATGTGAAACGATCTCCGTCGTTTCGGAAGGCCTGCCCTTTCGGACTCAACGGCCAGCAAGATGTCACGGTAAAAAGGGAGAACTGTGGTCTAGCACACGAAAGTGCTGAGCTCTGTCACGCTAGAGGCGACTGAGTCGTTCCTGCGGCGAAACGCCGACGTCCTGTGGACGCTTGAAACGAGAGCTCAGCGTGCTCAAAGACGCGATCAAGTCGCTTGTCAAATCGCCAAGATCCTTGACGGATACTTGGAAGAGAGAGAGTTCGCAAACTCCGAAGGAGACGGTCCCGTCGCTCCTGAAAGCCAAGTTCCTCGACGGACGCTTGGAAACAGAGAGTTCGCCTGTCCTACACGGTGGCAATCAAAGCCCGCTCCTGGTGCGTGGCAACGCAGAGAACTCACAGCTGAACACAGTAGATTCCAACCATAAAGCCACAACCCAGGGTATATTAGCACGGCAGTCAACTCAGCAGAGTGTAGAGTGCGTTGGTTTGAATCTCGACTATGCACTAAAAATGCTCTAAGAAAGCCTAGAGAGAACGTCGGTAAAGACGGGCGCTACAGTCGCACAGACTAGACACCAGATATTGCCACAATCGGCGTTGGGTCATGCGAAGGCACGCTGCTCGCGATCGCGCTCCGTTATATCACCCGGGCAGCCGATTCAGCTCTGTAAAGTTGGCATCCCCAAATTCGAATTTTCACAAACTACAAGTAGCATTCGTTTGTCCACGATTTGTCCACATTTGTCCAACACAAATTTTCATTTGTCTACCTCTCAAAAAAAAGTTATGAGCAAATAAAAATTTTGACACCAACACCCCCATGAAAATATTTCTTCAATTTCAAAACACCGCTGGATTGTCCACAATTTGCCTACGTTTGTCCAACCGAAACTTTTGTTTGTTTCTCTTTAAAAAGAAAGTTATAAGCAAATTAAAAAATCGAAAATATGCGGAAGAGGAGGCGCCCCAGATATGAATATATATAAAAATTAGCAGGGATTCGTTCGTCCACGATTTGCCCATATTAATCCAACTAAAATCTCCATTTGCCCACCTTATAAAATATAGTTAAATAAAGAAAATAAGAAAAAGCAATTTGCTTACAAGAATACTTTTCTGAAAATTAAGCACTGCAATCGTTTGTCCACCCGTTGTTTTCGTTCGTCCATGCATTATTTTCGTTTATCCACCCAAGGGAATCGAGTAATTAACAAAAAGAAATTAAAAAACTTGACTATAACCGTTCTATGTACATGTGTCAAGTTTTCTGTAGATTGAGGGTTGGAATCGGTTGTCCACTCGCTGCTTTCGTTTGTCCACCTTTTTCTTTTTAATTACTCGATTCCCTTAGGTGGACAAACGACAATAATGCATCGACAAAAGAAAGCAGCGGGTGGACAAACGATTCCAAACCCCAATGTACAGGAAACTTTATCACAATACATAGAGCGGTTGTCGTCATGCATTTCAACTTTCTTTTGTTAATTACTCGATTCCCTTGGTTGGACAAACGAAAATAATGCATGGACAAACGAAAGCAACGGGTGGACAAACGATTGCAGTGCTTAATTTTCAGAAAAGTGTTCTTGTAAGCAAATTGCTTTTTCTTATTTTCTCTATTTAACTATATTTTACAAGGTTGGCAAATGGAGATTTTAGTTGGATTAATATGGGCAAATCGTAGACGAACGAATCCCTGCTAATTTTTATATATATTCGTATCTGGGGCGCCTCCTCTTCCGCATACTTTCAATTTTTTAATTTGCTTATAACTTTCTTTTTAAAGGGGAACAAACAAAAATTTTGGTTGGACAAATGTGGGCAAATCGTGGATAACCCAGCAGTGTTTTGAAATTGAAGAAATCTTTTCATGGGGGTGCTGATATCGAAATTTCTTTTGCTCATAACTTTTTTTTCAAGATGGACGAATGAAAATTTTTGTTGGACAAACGTGGACAAATCGTGGACAATCCAGTGGTGCTTTGAAATTGAAGAAATATTTTCATGGCGCTGGTGTCAAAATTTTTATTTGCTCATAACTTTTTCTTGAGAGGTGGACAAATGAAAATTTGTGTTGGACAAATGTGGACAAATCGTGGACAAACGAATGCTACTTGTGGTTTGTGAAAATTCGAATTTGGGGTGCCAGCTCCACAGAGCTCTCCGCTGCTGATTGTTAAAACTTTTGCCATTATCTTTTGCTGCTGCTGTTGTTGTTGGTGATGAGGCAATTGCTGTATTTGCACAGCAATTGGTTTTCCTCTGATTTGCGCCATTATATGTTGCACTCCCAGTCTGCTGCATAGGCTGCTGTTGATTAGCTATAGCTCACTGTTAAAATTGCTGCTGCTGTTGTTGAAGTTGCTATTGTTGCTGAGATATTGAAACAAAATTAAAATATAAATACAAATGTTATATGTATGTATGTAATCTTTATTGGCTCCCATTGGGGTTACAATTCTTATCCTAACTTTTAAATTTCCTCTCGCTTTCTTATCTCTTATATACTAATCGCTCGAGAGAGAGAGAGAGAGAGAGAGAGAGAGAGAGAGAGAGAGAGAGAGCTCCTCACACATATATCACTCTGCTCCATTCTCTCCCCCTCTCTCACTCTCCACTCCTTTCCTCTCATTCCATGACCTCCGTTTCCAGTGCTCCTTCTATCTCCCTCCCTCTCCGCCTCCCTTCCCCTTCCTTCCCCCTCCTCCTTCTTCCTCTCCTCCCCACCATTTTTCCACTTCCTTCATCCACCTCTCTCCTTTTCCTTCCTCTTCCAGTACCTTCCTCTCCATTTCCTGCCATCCCCTTTCTTCCCCCCATCCTGTACACTCCTCCCATATATGCTTCCATGTTTCTTCCCTTCTCTCACACATCCTGCATCTCCTATTTTCCTCCTCCTCCAAATACCTTCCTCCTCTTAACTCGCATCTCATCCTGAACCTCGCTATCCTCCTCCATCTTTTCTCTCCCCATCCCCTTTTCAAATATTCTGATACCCCCCTCCCCTTCACCCTTACATATCCCTCATTGTACCTTGATTGTCTTATCTTTTTACATCTTTCCTCCTCCTGTTTTGTCCCCTCTCTCATCCTTATTTCCCCTCCCTTTATCTCCCCTTTTTCCTCCCTTAACTCCTCCACCTCTTCTATTTTCCATCCCCTTTCCTCAAAAAAACTTCTCCTTTCTTCTTCCCATTTCCCCAATTCCTTTCCTCTCCTTGCTCTATTCCTCATCTCCATCCAGCACCTTCTTGCTATCTCTCCTCCCTTCCCTTCCTCCAATCTCTTCTCATATCCCCATGCTCTCATTCCCGCTCTGCTTCTCATTAATTCCCTCTGCATCTCCTCTCTTACTATATACTCTGGGGTCCACCTCTCTACCCCCAATATCCATCTTAAATATCTTTCCTATAGCTCTTCTATCCTTCTCCTCTCTTTTCACCCCCATATCTCTACCCCGTAACTTATCACCGACCACACCAATTTGTCGAACAGCCATACCCTCCTACCCCAGAACTTTCCAAACTTCCTTTTTCCTATCCCCCATACTTGTATCATCACCTTCGCTCCTTTCTTTACCCTATCCTTGATTTGCTCCTCTTGCCTCCTGTTCCTCCTCATCATGTATCCTAAATATTTATATTTCTTTACTTCCTCTATCCTCTTCCCCTTCCATCTCCAATTCACTTTTTTCCATTTTTCACCACTTTTCCTGCACCTCATTATTTTCGTTTTCTCTATATTTATTTCCAATTCCTTCTTCTCCAAGTATCCCTCCAGTTTCCCTATCATTCCCTTCATCCCCTCCTCATCCTCTGCCAATACTGCCAGATCATCCGCATATACCAACGTGTATACTTTCTCTTCCCCCAGCCTTACCCCCCCAACCTCCCTTCCTCAATTCCTCGTCTATATCCGCAATTAATAATGTGAATAATATCGGGCTTAACGGGTATCTTTGCCTCACCACCCTCCCTGTCCAAAGTCTCTCTCCCTCCCTCCCCCCTACTCTCACTCTACTCCTTGTTTCCCCTAACACCTCCTCACATCTTCTTATCAGCCTTTCCTTCACTCCCCTTTCCCTCATTGCTCTTTCTAATATCCCCCTATCCACTGCATCAAATGCCGCCCTAAGATCCACAAACAGTATTATCATCCTTTTCTCTCTCTCCTTTCCACCTGCCTATTTATTAGATAGTTTAAGGTATACACATTATCTATCGTCCCCCTTCCCTTTTTGAATCCCGCCTGACTCTCTGGTAAAATCCTTTTCCTTCCCACCTCCTCTTTCATTCTCTCAGCTAGCACCGCCGTGTACACTTTGTATGCTGTTTGCATCAACGTCATCCCTCTGTATTCCTCCACCCTTTTTCCCTCCCCTTTTTTTACGCAAGCGACAAGAGGTGAGCGAGCGCGACGAAGAGCGAGCGAGCGCGAACGACGAGGAGCGAGCGAGCTATAAGGAAAAAGCTATAAAGAAAAAGCTCGCTCGCTCCTCGTCGCGCGTGTTCGCCTCTTGTTGTTTACGTTGCCCCTTGCCGCGCGCGCTCGCCTACCGTCACTCGCTGACTCCGCCTATATCAAATGTCTATGTGCTTACTGCGGTCGTCCTCCGCTCTCTACGCGCTCATTGGCCCACATGTTTTAATTAATAACTCGATAACTATTGCCAATTTGACATTATGGTACATGACTTTTCTTCTCGGCTACACCCAATCTATCTCCAACTTTTGTCTGCATGATCAGCTATCAAATACCCTGTATATATATATATATATGTGTGTTCTTTTAAAACCCTTTTAAAGTTGATTTTGTTGTACTTGCTCTTTTTCGTCAATACTTACATTTAATAAAAAATATAAAATATAAGATTTGTCCAACTGATGTCCACTAAGGGCGAATTCACATCTCCGCAGAAAAGCAGAAAAGTAGACGCCAATCAGAACTTGCGTTGGTAGTAAGTTTACTACCACCAAGTTTATTATTCAGTAAGCTTACTATATACCAGTACGAGTTTTGATTGGCTTGTACACCTTGTGCACCTTGTGCCAAGGTGTGAATCCGACCTAAGCGTACTTTAAACTTGATTTCCAAATAAAATAATTATTTCCCAAATTAAAAATATTACAGACGTGTTTCCCAAATAATTTAACGTTAATTACTATTAAAAAAATTTATTTTCGAATTTATGTCTGCTAACTATACGCTCAATTTATTTTAAGTAATAATAAATAAATTATTATTTCCTAAACTACGAAAATATATTCCTAAATGCACCCAAACGATTCCCAAGCGATTGGTATAATTGATAATAGGGAATATCAAATTTGTCTGCTAACTATATGGAGGTAGAGAGAGAAACGTGCCGGGATGTATTAGGAGCGCAAAAAAGTTCTGAGCCTTTTTTTGCAAAATTCAAAATTTATTTAAAAACAAACAAAACTATATTAATCAACGAAATATTCCCCGTTTGCATCGATGACCTTTTGTCATCTTTCGGGCAGCTTGCGAATTCCCTGATGGTAGAAGCTCACCGGCTTCGAGGCGATAAAGTCATCAATGCATTTTCGTATCTCTTCAAGTGTCACAAAATGTGTATCAGCCAAGAAATGCTGCAGAGACCGGAATAGGTAGTAATCGGAAGGCGCCATGTCTGGGCTATACGCCGCGTGCGGGAGAAGTTCCCAGCCTAACGCAAAGATATGGTCCTGAGTCACTTTCGCAACATGTGTGGTTGGGCATTGTCATGAAGCAGTATCACTTTACGACGTCCTTTGCCAGTAAATGGTCTCTTTTCTTCAAACGCATCGCTCAAATTGCTCAATTGTTACTGATAGCGATCTGCCGTTACTGTTTCATCCGGCTGTAACAACTCGTAGTACAATATACCTTTCCAATCCCACCATATGCAAAGCAAAACCTTCTTGGCGTGAATATTGGTCTTTGGCGTCGATGTCGAAGGTTGACCAGGATCAACCCATGATCCTGGTCAACCCATGATTTTTTACGCCTCGGATTATCATAAAGTATCCACTTTTCATCACCTGTAATGATTTGGTGCAGAAAATACTTTTTCCGGAACTTGAAAGCAAAGTAAGTGCCGTGTCACGCCGTCGATTTTTGTTGTCTTCGGACAGTACATGTGGAACCCATCTGCCTTCCTTTTGAACTTTTCCCATTGCATGTAAACGTGTGGAAATGGCTTGTCGCGTAACGCCAAGTTGCTCTGCAAGCTCCTTTTCAGTTTGTGCAGAGTTTATATCCAACAATGCTTGCAGTTCGTCCGTTTCAATCTTTTGAGGGCGTCCAGCACACGGTTCATCTTCAAGACTGAAATCTCCTTGGCGAAATTTTTGATACCACCTTTTACACGTAGCATAACTTACAGCGTTCTCTTCATATGCAACACAGATCATTTCAGTGGCTTCAGCAGCATTTTTCTTCAGATGAAACACGAAGTGGATGGAAAATCGAATATGCTCTTTTGTTATTGCCATCGTGAACACTGCTGATTTTAAGGTTATGTGCATCAAACGCCAAATCGATGTTTCGAAAGACCAAATGTCACTGCTTTAAAACCGCAAGAGGGTGGGAAAATTAATGCAATTTAAATTGTGGTTTCAGTAGTATGATACCTAGGGCTCAGAACTTTTTTGCGCTCCTAATAGATAGGGTCGAACCTGGGCCCCGCGATTACTATCGAACGTCTTTCAAACGTCTATCGGACGTCTCTCGAACGTCTCTCGAACGTCTATCGGACGTCTATCGAACGTCTATTGAACGTCTAATAATCATCATACCACAAATAAAGAACTATATTTTTTTATCAAACACAATTATCATATAAAATCTTAAGTGGTGAAAGGGGATAAGCGTGTTGGAAGAAACATCTGTAAATTTGAAATAACATTTTATTAAGCGTCGTACAATTCTCTCCAAGACCACCAATTGAAAATGTTTAGTACATTCTGTAAGGCACAATTTTTCATATGATTATTACATCGAAAAGTATTATTCAATTTTTGCAGAGAAGGCAAGTCATCGTAATCGGTGTCCACGGTCCTAATGATCACGTTGCTTCTCACATTGTCATCCAGAAGGTGTAACAACCATTTCCGCTTCTCATGCCCCTTTACAAACACAAGTTGAGATGCGACATCTTCAAGCTCGCCATACATATCACCCACCACAGCTGTAGTAATCAAATGTTCAGCTTTGCAGTATTTGAAAGCTCCATCTTCCCATCGTGATCCATGATGATTAGCCGTTAACCAGTAGGCTCTCGATTTGTCTGATATTGTGAGCAGATTCCATGGCATCGGACTCGTGAAGATGTAGTGTGAAAGAATAGTTCCATTCTTCAGTATCGCCGCTTCTTTTACAATAAATCACTTCCCAACCATGTACCCTTGTAGATCCACAAAAGTCGGCACATCCATGGTGAAATATTCTTCGACACGTCCGGGAGAGAAATGTTGTTTATAACATTTTGTTGCATGTATTATTCTTTTCTCGTACATACTTTCTGATGTTAGTTAAGTTTGTGCACCATTGGTTAGCGGGTTGTATTCAACTACACGATCATGCAGGATGAGACAATATGCGATAGTATTCGCCGGTATATCCTCCTTACACTCAAATTCTATTCGCACATCCACAGTGGCACTCTTGACGGACTCATTTTGACGCGAACAATCGATAACCACCAAAGGACCTAGTCGCCGAAAGTCGGTAATTCCTAACCATATCTCAGCACTGTCGTATCCATAATACGATTTACGAAAACATCTATACATATCGTAAAGTACGGCGTATTTATTTTTTGCAAAGTCCAAATTCATGTCGTCGTACGGATAACACTCTGAATTCAGATAGAGCTTTACGTTGATCAATTTGCAGTCATCGAAATGAGTTATATCTTCCGACATGACATTCTTCCGGCCAGTCTGCAGCGCAAAGATAACGTATCGAGATTTTTCCAAATTAGGAGCAGTTTTGACGGTTCACAAGTGTTTGGTCGTGCTTTGCAGTAGAGGAAATTCATACAGATCCCACGAGCGGAAACTCATACTCAGGTATTGCCCGTTTTCCAAAGTTTTCAGCATGGAAAGTTTATCGTTCAAGATATCGTTCAAGATTACGTGAGGCATTCGCCATTGTATCTTGAATAGCTCAATCTTAGGATCCAGCGCTGAGGATCCTAATAGACTGTTGTTGTCGTTGCGCGATTATAATAGAATCAATTCGTGACGCGCGTTAATCACTATACGCATGTAGTCTTCACAGAATCCTAGCAACATGCTGAGTGGTACACTAAAATTGAAGTATCCGTTCAGCGAAATAGTGTCAGTCGTATCCCAGGCGGCATTTTTCATGATAGTATTTTGGTCTGAAGATACCGATACATGGTTTTCGAGCGTTGAAGTTATCCTCACATTTCTGTTACGATCAATCTCCACACCATCCAGTTCATAACGGATCTCATCAAACATAAATGCAACGCCATTATATCCCAACGTTACAGTCGCACCATCGACTGCAACTTGTTTCGTCACCTTCCCCTCGACATAGAGATAACTCTCACATGGCAATATGTATAAATCCTGCTGCTATATGGGTATTCGTATCTCGTCGCTATGTCCAAACGTTGTGTTAGCGTATGGATTGTACGTATGTGTCTCAATCTTGACGATGCGCTCGTCAAAGACCGGTTCATTTCCAAAGTTCAAAATGTCAATCATCTTTCTCAATCGTTTCGTACGATGAATCCCAGAGATTTCAAAAATTCAACGTTCAACACGCTGAGTTTCTTTCGAACGAGGGATTTTGTACTGTTAATCGCGCGTCTCGTAAAAAGTATATTTCCAGCTTGTTTCACCTGTTCCACTTGATTCACCACAATTATTTCATAGATTACGTTTATTATCGTCACCATCGTACGTGCAATCTGAAGGTAATCTCTTCTCCTCGAAAATCGAGCGATTGTCCTTCTTGATTAACTACACGCACCGTTAAATCTGTAATGTTCCGTGCAATGATTGGAAAGTAAATAACATATGTCGGTATTTCCGATATCTAATATTCTGGTGGCACCTTAGGCGAAAACTTATGTATCGTATGTATATGCATACTGTTACTGTACGCACCACTGACAACGCTGCATTCTATACGAATGATATTCATGTTGATAATCTTAATCGGGGCGTCCGATTCGTACCATTGGTGCGATTCTAATATACGACTCGATGAGAATCCCAAAAGCGAGCCAATGTTGTTTGGTTTGCTAAAATTTATTCTATAAGCACATTTTATTTCACTCCTCATCGTATTATTATTGGCACGGATTATTATAGCATATTCATTCCCGTCATCTCTATATGGATCATTTTTTTAATGCACTGTTTTTTGAGAATATGAAATTGCACGTTTTAAATACTCGTATATGGCGCGCAATTCGTACGATCCTTCAGGAATCGTAATTTCTTCATCGTTAGCACCATAGTAAAATTTATTATTCGACGAATTTACACTTGATATCGTATTGTATGCTTCGAAATCCGTTAAACCGAGCTCGTAATCACCATCGCTCAAATCTATAGCGGGAAAGTAGCTCACCGTAAGGGTGTTACTGTTGCCAGTCAACGTAAGCGTTAGCGACATGTTTGCAAACTGCCGAACGAATACTGACTGTAGTTATTGGAATGTCATCATTTAAATTGATCCTCTACTGTTTGGAGAAACTGCAAGCACAATTGTCCGCAAATACTCTGGTTGTAATGTTGATAAGACGTGCGATTGTACATAATTTTCACTGCATCTCTCTCAAGGTATCGAATCAATTCCTTGGGTGGTCGAAGATTACCAAAACTGTCAAAATATACTGCGCGATTTCCTCTTTTCGCATACGTCACCCAGTAAGTATCTGGTCCCTCTGTGTCGTCTAAATTTACAATACCGCTCTCGTTTGACGTACTCCATCTATCAGTAAGGCGTCACGCATGAAAACACCTCGAAAGAAAGATATACGCATACGTCTCGCTAGTCTTTCCAACTGTACATTAGTCATTGTACCCGTGGGTAATTTTAGCGTCTCTTTGACGTTTTTTTTTTTCTGCAGCGCCTTTCCCGCGCTTGTACGGAGCAAGATAGATTCCGCGACCTTCCGTTGCGCGATGATGACGTTTTAATTCTTCCAGCTGGCGTTGCGTGGCTTTGCCATCATTCACCGTTTTTGCGACACCCGCCATTCCACCGACTGGTGAACCGAGAACTCCCAGTAATGGTAGAACTGGTAAAATACCACCCCGTTTTGCTACTGGAAGTGCTTGTTTTCGGATTTCTTTCTTGGACGACTTTTTTTTCTTCGTGCCCATGCCCATGCCGATTTTCGTTTTGGCTTTCATAGCAGCCCAAACGACTGCAGCAGCAGCTTTCTCGCCTAGAGTTGATTCTTTCGAAGTTCCGCGCTTTCACAGTGAGAATCTCATCCGCCGCGTGCCGATCGGTGAGATTGTTACTATGCGAATAGGCTATATCGTGCTCACGCTGCATCCAATGAATTAATGCCTTGGTCACCTCTAGCCAATCATTTTACTAAGCGAGTTCCAGGACCACAAAATTGATATCCGGGAATGTGTAGTTCGATAGGAAGCGCATTTATCGCGCGATTCAATAGACTGCCGACTTTGACTTTTGTCGACGACATTCACTGCAGTCCCTGATCAGCGGTGCTGAACCGTCGATATGCGTTTGCTGCCACGGATAATTGTAATGTTCCAAACACCGACGATACTGCTGAACCTCTGGATCGATTCTTAAATGTTCCGGGAGTCTATTCTGCAAATCGTCAATATACTTTGCAAATTCGCGTAACAGAACAATCTTCGGTATATATTTCAGTTGTTCGGAGGTTAGCTCTCGAATATCATGAGTATTTGTCAACAGGAGCAACATTTTCTAAACTGAGTGTTTCCAAGATTGACGCGCTTATATATATAGTTAAATCAGCGTCACATTTAAATTAAATGGCAACGATCCGTTAACGAAATCAATTTTGCGACTCACGGAGGAAACATGCGGTTCGTGAAGCAACCAACATCGATATGCGTGACAAATTTCGACAATAGAACGGAATCAATGCTTTAGTAAGAGGCGCGCAGGCATGGAAACATGCTTCCGAACACCATACGCGGCATCATATGCGATCCCTCGAACTGCGGCAAGACGAACGTTCTCATCAGCTTGTTGGAAAGTCCGCACGGTTTACGTTTCAAGAACTTGTACGTGTACTCGAAATCGTTACAATCTAAATATCGCTACTTGGAAAATCTGCTGAAATCGATAGATGAAATTGGAAACTTTACATTCTCCAATAACAGCGATGTATCCAACGGCCGAAGCGCCCAAAAATTCTATTTTTATCTTTGATGACGTTGCATGTGAACATGATACGATAAGAGAATACTTTGCAATGGGTCGTCATTCGAGCGTTGATTGTTTCTATCTCTGTCAGACGTACGTAAAAATACCTAAGCATCTTATATGGGACAATGCAAATTTTCTGATTCTCTTTAAACAGGATGGTACCAACTTAAAACATGTGTAAAACGATCATGTGAACACTTACATGTCATATGAGGATTTCAGTGCATTGTGTTACAAATGTTGGAGGATAAATATGGTTTCACAGTGATTGATAAGGACAGCTCAATGACCGACGGACGATACAGGAAAGGATTTAACGACTTTGCTGTGCTGTGAGATACACAATCGTCATTTTAACCTGAACGTGGTAACATCTTCAACATCCACAAGACAAACATATCAATGATGAATAGTAACGTGAAGATCATGGATCGTGAAAAGGTAGCGGAAGAGATTGCGAAAACGAGCGAATCGATCCGCAAGAAGTATCGCGCTTTGAAAACCGGTAGAATGGTAGAAAATTCTGCATTGGAGAGACACTTTAAACCTATTATTGAACCTCTCAAGCAAATCGCGGGAAGCAGCGCTAATGTGGAAAGTAACGTTGTTAAAATTGAGCCACTATCAATGAGTACAAGCGAAGAAACAAAGATGTAATATTAAAACCCGAAAAAAAGATAAAGCGTAAGGCAAAACTTTCACCAGTCGCATTGACTACACCGAAACGGAAACTATTAAACGATCCTCTGATAGTTCCTACATCAACGGAAGCTCTACAATATGAGGGACTACACGGGGGACTGGAATGTCACATGAACTTTCACCGATCGACAATCTACTTACTGATGATGATGATGATGAGAATGTTTCCAAAACCCCCGATGAACCGGTAGTGACATCCGTTAGACGTCAATTGCGAACGTACAAACGACAACAAACTTTACACGATCATTTTGGTCTGTTGGGTCAAAAATATATAGGAGCTGTGCTAAGTAGTGGAAGAGATAACACTATAGATTATGTTCACGGCATACATCTTAGTAACGATGGAGCGATGCTCGGTGATAAACGTATCGATGTGGACAGAGACGATAATATAATCATAGGCGAAATAGGATATATTGGAACACCAGGTCTTTACAAGCTAATATTCAAAAGAATCCTCGACGATTCTGGGTACACCGAAGCTGATATGCAAAAATACAAAAATATACTATTGGCGACAAATATTCACAGACGCGGGTACCTCCCGCAAAATCCTATACTCGGTAACAAGGGACACAAATATAAACATATAATCGCGCCCCTAGTATCAGATACGTCGAGCAATAAAGTGGGAGGAAAAGGTTTATATGCATCGCAAACTATGATGACTTTAAATGACAGTAATATCGATTACGTGCATTGGGATGAACCCAACGAGCTGGTGGATCGTCTGCGAATACTTGACGCTTCACGCCAAGCTGGCAACAACTCGCACGAGCACGAAATTTTATCGATTATCGAAGAACTCCGCGAAGCTGATCTCATTATAAATTAAGCAGCATAGTATTGACACGTGTCTGTCAGTCGGTACAACTTGCTCCGACATGTCGTTGAATAAGTTTGGAGTGTCGCGAGAAAACAATGGTGCGAAAACTGATCGGGCGCATCAATGGAATGAACATATTGAAAATTACATACATAAAAATGCCCTTTGTTTAAACGCTGCCAAAGTTTTTGACGCAAAGTCGCGCAAGATAAAACATGTAGCGCAACCTGAAGCCGACAGTGATGTTGCAACTAAACGATACGTGGAAGAATGTGTTGAAGGTGTGAGATATCATTTAAACAACGTTGCATCCAAACGATATGAAAATGTCCTTTATCTAACCGCCAATAGTAAAGGTTTTGATAGCAAATGTTTCGATGCAAAAATGCACGCGATACATAATGTACCGCGGCCGGAAGCCTTCAATGACGCTGCGCACAAATATTATGTGGATGAGAGTATAAAGTCTATAAAACTTCTGTTGCATGAGAGTAACGTTGAGAAGAAGCAGTATATTGATGAGAATATAAATTCTGTAAAGCTTCTATTGCATGAGAGTAACGTTGAAACGAAGCAGTATGTAGATGAGAATGTTAAAAAATTGAAGGATTGGCTGGAAGACTACCGGAAGAAAAACCTACAGAGCATAAATAGCATTCATGAGAACATAGAACGAATTTTAGACTGGACAAGTTCAGAGATAAAGAAATCTCGGAAAATATAAAAGTAGAATATTACAGTTAAATTGACGTATAGTATCGACATAAGCAGGAGACGGATCATCACGAGCTGCAATGGTGAAGCAATCGTCAAAATTTAACAAAAAGAAGAAAAGTTCAGGGAAGCAACTCATCGATTTTAGCTGTTTCTGCCGGTGTAAGGCGATAAAGCCTCACGCATGATGGGAAAACGACTCGGCGAGTAACGAGGAAAAATGATGAGAAGAAACATTCCGAAAAACAACAACTAGTGAAAGAATTACACGCTCCAGCGAGACGAAAATTTCCTCGTAGACGTGTCATAGTGCGTGGATACGATGATCTTTGGCAGGTCGATGTGGTGGAAATGCGTACTCACGATTCAATGGAGGCCACCACTACATACTCACCATTATCGATATACTGAGCAAGCATGCATGGGCCGTGCCGTTAAAGAGCAAAAACGGAAAGGAGGTAGTTAAGGTATTCGCAAAGATAATTCGAGCGGATGGAAGATGTCCGAAGAACTTGCAAACTGATCAGGGAAAGGAGTTTTACAATACAGAGTTGCAGAGTCTTGTGAAGAAACACGGTGTCAATCATTATTCGATTTATTCAGTAATGAAGGCATCTGTTGTGGAGCGATTCAACCGCACGTTAAAGAACGATATGTGGAAAATGTTTACATTCAACGGAACTTACAAATGGATTGACTCGTTACCGCGCCTCGTCGCTGACTACAACACGTGAAAACATCGAACTATCAGCACGTGTCCTATCGATGTGACTCCTGCGATTGCTAATAAGCTCTTAAACACAGTCTACAGTAACATAAAGATTGCAGCGCCTGCGAAATTCAAAGTGGGTGATTTGGTACGTGTCAGCAAATTCAAAACTATCATTGAAAAAGGCTATACACCGAATTAGACAACCGAAGTGTTTAAAATCGTCAAAGTGCAGACAAGTAATCCTGCATCTTACCTACTCGCAGACTCGCACGGGAAACCTATCGCCGGGGGTTTCTACGAACACGAACTACATAGTGTCGCCAATCCAGATGTATATTTAGTAGAAAAGGTGTTGCGCAAGCAAGGTGACAAAGTATATATAAAATGGTTGGGATTCGACAATTCGCATAATTCATGGATACAAAAGGATAATGTACTGTAAAAAATGAATACAGTTTTATTAGAACATTTGATGACATATTTAATTATAAAATAGCTAATAAAACAAATAAACGTTATAATAGTATACTATAATGTCCTCATGGTAATGTATTTATCGAATCAGACATAATATTAGATTGGGGAAAAAGAAATCCATTATTTTTCCGCTAGATGGCTTTAGTGGTATATATCACGTGATGTATTAATCGCATAGGTTAATATTTATACTCGTTGGAAAAGTGACATTCTGTACTAAAAAAATTCTTTAACGGTTTTGTGATTTGTCGATTAAGTTGTAAGTTATAGCACGTAAAAGATGTACGTCAACGAAGAGAAAATTCGGTATATTTTACAATTTTGCTTCGATAAAGGCGAAAATGCAAGCCAGGCGGCTGAAATTGTGAATGGTGTTTATGGTCCCGATACTGTCAAAGCCAATCACGCGCAATTTTGATTTTGTCGATTCCGTTCCGGTAATTTTGATGTTAAAGATGCATCTTGCACAGGTAGGCCCGTTGTCGAAAATGTCAATAAAATTATGGAAATGATCGAAGTAGACCAGCATGTTAGCAGTCATAGTATCTCCCAGGAGCTGAAGGTCGACCACAAAACAGTTTTAAACCATTTGCATAAAGCTGGATTAAAAAAGAAGCTCGATGTTTGGGTGCCACACGAATTGACGCAAAAAAACATGATGGACCGAATTTCAATCTGCGAAGCCTTGACCAAACGGAACGAAATCGAGCCATTTCTGAAACGGATGGTGACTGGGGATGAGAAATGGATTACATGCGACAATATTGTGCGAAAACGATCGTGGTCAAAGCGCAGCGAAACGGCTCAAACGGTGGCCAAACCAGAATTAACGGCCAGAAAGGTTTTGCTGAGTGTTTAATGGGACTATAAAGGAATCATCCACCATGAGCTGCTTTCATATGGCCAAATACTAAATTCGGACCTCTATTGTCAATTGGACTGTTTGGAGCTAGCGATCGACCAGAAGCGACCAGAATTAGTCAATAGGAGAGGGGTTATTTTTCATCAGGATAATGCCAGGCCACATACGTCTACAGTGACTCGTCAGAAATTCCGGGAGCCTGGTTGGGAAGTTTTGATGCATCCATCTTATAGTCCGAACCTGGCACCAAACCATACCATCTGTTTTTGTCATTACAAAACTTCCTTGATGGTAAGAAATTTACCTCAAAAGAAGAATGTGAAAATCGCTTAGTCGAGTTTTTTGCAAATAAGGACCAATGCTTCTATGAAAAAGGGATCATGAAATTACCTTTAAAATGGCGACAAGTTGTAGAACAAAACGGTGCTTATTTGACCAAAATCGAACAATCCTAACTATGTTAAATAAAGCCTTGAAATAAACGAAAAAATAATGGATTTCTTTTTCCCCAACCTAATATATCGCTTATCATCGTATGGACTGAGAGCAGTTTTCGTTTCGAATACCGTGTATACCTCATGCAACTTGGATCTTATGTACGATTGACGCCCACTCGTTTCAATTTCCTCTCTCAAACAATGCGTGTAATCGTCAAAATTGATCGTTCGCGCTATAATATTCCTCTTAACACCCTTCGCCCTTTTCGTATCTTTTTACCTTCTACTTTCAGCGCATACATTTTTGCTCTGAGGCCGACGAATTCTGTCATTATAGCTCCGTTATTTTCGTCTTTCATAAGTCCTGGAACTTTTTTGTTCTTGAGCGGTATACCGTATATGTTATTTTGATAATCGCTCGTACCAAACCTAGCAATGTCACGTTTCATGAGCTTATACACATTGTCGGACATTACATGGTAAATTAAACTATCTGTGTCCGTATACAGTACATTTCTCGCGATACAGAGGTAACATGTACTCATGGTGAAATTCATACAAGCAGGTCTTTAATATGTCGAGAATACACATATCCACATAGATCGGTTTGTTGAATTTCACTTTGAGTTTTCGCAATTCAACTGCAATTAAATTTTCTGAAAAGATGCTCCTGCTATGAAAATTGGGCATTGCGACCATTGCCTCTGCACCGTATCGTCCATTCCATTTTGTCAAAAGTTTAACATCGACGTGATTGCGAACATTTTCCATTGTTTTGCCGAATACCGCATTGTTCATCAATTTGTATAAATTTTTCTAAAAATCGTTTGTTGCATGCGTTCGAAACTGCGTATTTAATTCTATGTAGTTGCGTAGCCATGAAGATTGTGTGAATTGGAGTATACGATGAATCTTTCCGATACGAAGACCATGGTTTATGTACTGCTGCAGGTTGCGATAATGAATAACATAACACTGCTTATTATATAAAGTCGCAAGGAGTTTTTCTTGGCTTTTGTTCGGGGGCTTCGTTCGCATCGGACAGAACGGTAGATCTGTGTGTGCATCATGCAAGTGTTGGGGATACTCCAAATCAATATAACCTGTGAGCGAATCTAACGGGATTGATTATACATCAAAATTCGACGTATCATCAACCCACTTAATTTCAGCGTATGGTAACGGTTGACCCAGCCATACAAATTATTTATATCAAAGTACATGAGGTATGAGGATGGCTTCGATGGGTCGTAAGATTGCATGTATTGGTTATTGGCTTTTGCGTATCTACCGGAACACTGACTCAGACCACCACGTATACCGCGTTCGATAAACATTACCATATCAATATCTGTGAGTAATTCAAAATTAATTTTTGTATGTTTTAACATCGCGTCCTACGTGAAACCTGGCAATGTATAATAATGTGCGGGATCTAGACCGTAACTTTTGATACAACTACCGCGGAAATTTTCGAAAATATCAGCCAATAACAAAACATCAGTCTTCAGGTACAAATCGCTATATTCGCCTAAGGTTTGAATAGAAAACCGTTCCCATACGTTCACGGCGTGCGTGTAATCGTTCTCAGATACTGTATCACCTGTCAGCGAACTATAGAATGACTCGCGCGGTGGTAAACATTGATTCTGCAGCTTGTCATTGCAATCCACATATTCGTATCGAAAGACACTTTTTCGCGTTATTAAATCAAAATTTTTGTCGGATAAGTGTTTAAATTCGGATTGAACAATTTTTAATTTGTCTCTAGTGAGAAACGATGCTAATTTATCGAGACTGGTGCTGAGAAATTTGTACGAATCGATGAACCGCAATTTAATATGATTTCGCCAGTCTGATGTTTTACTTGTTGTATCTTTAATATGTTTGGTAAATGAAATATATTTTTCTTTCGTTATTGGTAGTACATCGATGGGACCATCGAACGCGGTGGCTACTTCTTTAATAATAAAATGAGCGTCATAACCTGATAAATTATGAAAAATCGGAATATAATAGGAATCTGTATAATTTAAATTACAATTTGAATGTGCCGGACCCCTGTATTGTCCGGTTAAATGGCAATGATCGCGTACGCATATATCCCCCACCGCGAATGATTTTTCGCATATATGACAGTGCGTTGCGCTATAAATGCTGCACACTGTTCTTGTGATAAAATTTCGATAGGGGTATTATTATACAAAATAACTTTTATACGATGCGCCAATTGTTTAAGTTCCTCGACGAACCACGAAATGTAATTCGGATCGCGACGACACTGATATGCGGATAATGATTCATCGTAGGAACATCGTACATAATAAGCTATATTATGTACTTTATGATGCTGATACACATACGATTTTTTTTTTTCGTTTGGCGTTTTCTCTAGAATGTATTCCAGGTCAGCGTACACCACGAATAGAATCCGTTCCCTTCTGCTGTAATTGGTAAAACTGAGCCACTTGTTGTCCTTTGTTGGCAAGATGACTGCACAGTCATTCAACTTGTTGCAATCTATGATATGATTCTCCCGTTTTTCGTTGGAATAAAAATAATACAAGCAACTGAAATGAAAAAGAAATGGATATTACGAGTTATTCTTTTATATCATATTTGCTATATTGTATTCATGGAGAATATCTCCTTACCGATCGCATATATTGTTACGTCCTGCGAATTCCGCGTACTCTGAATTCGTTGTCAAATAGGGCGGATTGGATTTTATATTATACGATCAAATATTCATGTTCCGCGACCCTCCAAGAACAGTGACGTCACACACACATATTTCTCTTTTTTTTCTCTCTGCTTTAATCACCAAAGTTTCCCTATTTCCGTCAGAAAGATCCGCTGAGTTATTTTAGCCATATATCTCCTCTCCAAATAACCTTGAATAACTTCCTGTTCGGAGCAATAATTTTCTTTGAAGACGGACCGACCAGACAATCTTTCATGCTGTTATATGATATTACTAGCCTCTGATCTTCGGAAACTCATGCTTTCCCATGTTATTCATAAATTTTTATTGCGCACAATTTCTGACTAACCCTAGCGAAACCTTGAAGCCTTTTACTGTCATAGATACCCGATCCTTTACCATATTTATCTCAGGTCTCCCTAAAACCCCACTTTCGAAAAGTTTTGCAACAAAATCCTATACTCATATTTGGACATAAACTTTGGAACCCTAACGCAACTTCCAAAACCCCACCCTCTCGACCGAGGTGACGTTTTGAGTAAAATGAAAAAGCTATGCTACTTCTACTTCTCCTCTCGACCGACCCGCAGCCAGGACAGAGTCTTCTCTTCAACACTCCTTCAGGGTCACTTAATAACCAAGCCTACTAGTGGCTTGGTTATTAGCTTATTTATAGTTTATTTATAGCTAGGTTATTAGCTAGTGGCTTAAACAAATCAGAGTTTCGCCAATTGTTAATTATTCCGTGAAACGACTTCGTGCATTTTTGGACCATCGTGAGCAGTCCAGCGGAGACTAGCTTCCTATTCTTGGCGCAAACTTGGGTCATCCAGCCTCATCGACACGCAGTAATTAGACTCTTCATTTTCGACAAATAGCATAGATCCAGCAGTAAGTTATTTATACTTTTTTTTTGCCTGAGTGACTTCTGTCTTTTCATTTTCTTCTTTTCTTCTCTCTCTTTTCTTTTCCTTTCCTTTGCTTCCCTTTTTCTAGTCCCTTGGCATTTCACCTTAAAATTGTTAAATCAGGTGCCAGTGGCCCAATCTTTTCGATCACAGTCGGACATAACGAACAGGGAATTTTGCTCAGACCGCAATTGTTTATACATATATGTATACGTACACATTTATAAATCTTACAAATTCTCTTTCATTGTGAACTTCCGCTTAATCATCAATAAAACAAGTTATTTGTAATTGTAAGCCAATCACGTTTTCCAACTAATTATTCTTAACAAAACAATCTCCCTTCCCTCAACTGTCGCTCACGGTCCTATCCCAGGTAAAAGGATTCAGTTCCTTGGGACTACCGACGTACGTCCGCGCCAGATAAAGGGATTATTCCGATCCTTGATCTGCACTGCAGACTTGCAAGTACGTCGGAGCTTCTGAAAGCAAGCGTCAAGTTGCGTTCCTCCTCCAGGACGTAACAATATATTTCTTGCATTTTGCCTTATTTAGTTGCATATCCACAAGACGTGACAAATTCTTGATCCATACGAAATGTCTCACGTTGTATTTTAGTGAATCTTACACATATAACAAATTTACTAGGTGCGCAACTAAGTTTCCGGGTTTCACACATGGATGGTGCTAACGACACATGTAGTCGACATACACAGTCTGTCCCAGATACGATGAGACTGGTTCCATCAAAGTTCTTAGCGCAGCGACATCTATGAGTGAATGATGGTAGGTGAATGTTCTATCCTTCATCTACTTAACCTCAAAATTTGAGCGAATTCGGTTGATATTTCACTGTGGTTTGACATTTTATGTAAAGTCACTTTGTGTACGACGGTCGAAAAACCAACTTTTAAATTGGTTAAAAGTGGTGCAGAAACGTACGAAACGCTAAAAAATGTGTACGGGGATGAATGCATGTCCCGTGCACAGGTTTTCCGCTGGTTTGGCCGATTCCGTGACGGTCGTGAGGACCTTGCAGACGATGACCGAGCACCGCCGCCAAAAACCACTCACAATGAAGAAAACATCGAGAAAGTCAAAGAAATTCTTCGAAGCGACCGCTGTGTGTCTGCGAGACTCATCGAAAAGGAAACTGGGATACCGAAAAGCACAGTCTATCGAATTTTGACTGAAGATTTGGGCAAACGGAAGGTCTGTGCGCGCTTCGTGCCACACACTCTGACAGACGACCAAAAAGATTGGAGAGTTTAGCATTGCAAAGACATCATTGTTATCGATCATCCACCGTATTTATCTGATTTGGCTCCATGCGACTTCTGGCTATTTCCCAAACTGAAATTGACGATGAAAGGAAATCGTTTCGATACCATCCCGGTCATCCAAAAGACTTCGACCGCCATATTAAAGGCCATTCCAGCCGATGAGTATAAAAAATGTTTCGAAAATTTGTTGAACGTTTCCAGCGCTGTATTGACTCAGAAGGAGACTATTTTGAATAAACAAGAATAAAAAATCAAAATAATAAACGCTTTGTATTTTTCTTAGACCAGTCTCATTGGATCTGGGACAGACTGTGTACATGTTTGTAGTTGTGTTTTTTTATAGCTTGGACATCTGTTAACAATAACCAGTCGTAATACCAACACATATCGCAACGCAAAAATATTCTTTCTAACAACGAAGATGTCGAGTTTTGTGCCAGATAAACAGCATTTGCGGGAAGCTTTACTTTTCTGCTTTAACTTGAAAAAATGTGCAGCTGAAGCACGTCGTTTGCTTGAGAAGACCTACACCATCGAACATGCACCATCGAAAACTATTTGTGAAGATTGATTTAAACGCTTCAGAAGTGGCGATTTCGACACTGAGGACAAGGAGCGCTCCGGAAGACCAAAAACAATTGAGGACGCCGATCTGCAAGCGTTATTGGATGAAGATGATACGCAAGATCAACTTGCGGAGACATTAAACATGACTCGCCAAGGTATTTCCAAACGTTTACATGCCATGGGAAAAATTCAAAAGGAAGGAAAGTGGATGTCGCATGAGTTGACTAAGAGACAGATGGAAAATCGAAGAGCCACTTCCGAAATTTTGCTTTTGCGGCATGAAAGAAAGAGTTTCCTGCATCGAATTGTTACTGGCGATGAGAAGTGAATATATTTCGAAAATTCTAAACGCAAAAATTCGTGGCTTTCACCTGGCGAAACATCAACATCGACGGCACGGCCAAATCGCTTCGGAAAGAAGACAATGCTCTGCGTTTGGTGGGACCATAAAGGAATCGTGTACTATGAGCTGCTGAAAAGAAGCCGGGCGAAACTGTCAATGGGCATCGCTACCGACAACAACTGATCAATTTGAACCATGCATTGCTCGAAAAACGGCCAGAATGGGACACGAGACACGAACGTGTGATATTGCTGCACGACAACGCTCCGTGCCATCGCCTTTTTCATCGTCTAGGACGCCATCAAAACGCTGAAATGGGATCTGCTATCGCACCCACCACATTCACTAGATCTGGCCCCTTCCGATTATTACTTGTTCCGGTCGATGGCGCATGGCTTGCCTGGGCAACCAATTTCGAAGAAGTGCAGAATTGGTTGGATGAATGGTTTCGGTCCAAAGACGCGTTGTTTTATCGTTGCAGTATTCATGTATTGCCAGAGAGATGGCAAAAATGTGTAGCTAGCGAGAGACGATACTTTGGATAAACCATTTTTTGTATTTCTCTTGAAATTTTCCATTTTTCATTGATCAAAAAATCCCGGAAACTTAGTTGCGCACCTAGTACATGCTTTTCTTTCTTACTGGCGAGACGCGTCGGAACGATCGTACATGCTTCTTCCTGCTTCTTTTTATCTTGAATGGTATATATTGATGGATATGTTGTTTATCTGTTCAAATTTGATAATTTGTTTAATCGTCATTGGAAATTCAATATCCTGAAGATTGAATATTTTGGTGTATTGTGGGTACGAAGATTTCCGGTCTCCATTTCTTTCAGCTGGATATAATGCCGCGACCACAGACCATACAAAACATGCGTTGTTTTTAATTTGTACGTTTATCACGGCTTTCTTTAATTTTATTTCGCGAGGCAGCTTAATGTTGCATCCTGCATGTAGTGGATCGTATTTGTTTACATTGACTGTGAAATCAAGTATGCGTAACAGTACCCAGCCACTATCACGTTCTTGAAATTCTTCCAAAGATGCCAAAGTAGGTTCGATGACGTGTTGCTCGTACCATTTTTCCAAATCTAAAGCAGAAAATAGTTCACTGTTTCTCGTGTTAATGCTTTTGAATGCATGATTGTCGCCTGCGATAAACTCGCCATTGAACACAGTGTTCACCTTAAAATTGCCGTGGCTCTCCATAGCACTTCGCACGTGCTCGAGCACTGTACTCTTCGCATCTTGGAGAAATCGAAGAGGTTCGATATGGTTCACGTTAATAACTGCGCCGGTTGATATGCGGCTTTCGAACGCTGTATCAATTTCTCTCCATACCAATTCTGCATCTCTTGATGCGTGTCCAGTACCCACGTGTATGAAGCGTTCTTGTACAGAAATTTTCAGTCCCTCGAGTCGTGCAATACGAGTCACCACTGATTGCGCGGCGCCAATCAACAATCGCGGTCATCTTGCTCGACTTTGTTCTTCCAAACATCTGATACACTTGTCAAACTTTTGCACTCATGCGTCGTTAGTATCTCGCGAATTCAGACGAGTGGATTGCTTCAACAGTTCTCGTTCGGTTTGAGTGAAGTCTTCCATTTCTTTATTAACTACAGAGAATATTCTGCTCTTTGGAATTCTTTACTTTATATTCTCTCCATTAGAAAACACATTCGGACATGCGCGAGTCAAATGACAACCGTGAAAGAAGGAGGGTGTATTAGACAATGGGACACCGTGCGGTTGGAGCCTGCTTCTTATTTCATTCCGAAGAGAGAAAAAATATCGTAAGCGCTAAACCGGGAATTGAACTCGGGTCTCTCCGCTTGCAGGGCGACTGCTCTAAACCCATTGAGCTACCTGACGCTCCATGGTCAAGACACTTTCCTCTCCCCTGATATCGTTAAAAGATGTTGTTCGGAAGCGACATCTCTAATGCTATCCCGAGTCTAAACCAAAGATAGCTGTATCTTATTTACTTTCCTGTTTTGAAGAATGTATCTACGCATGCGCTGCAGCTCCGAAGAGTAAGAGAAGGGATGCCTTATAGTAACTATAATATTAGGCTTCGGAAAAAAACTTCTGTCTCTCAGTCGCTCTGTGAACACGAGATTCATCGGTTGTGTGTTTATATAGTAAAGTTTGGGTGTGTCTACATAGTAAAAATATATGCTGCCGGTGCTGAAGTTAACGCTAAACACGCAAATTATTACATGCCTGCTCAACATGAGGACGAGGCTCCACCGAGCAAGAAAATGTGCGAGAGGTGAGTGTCATAATGCTGTTTCTTTTAGTTTATCCGTAGTAATTTTTCCAAGATTCAGACATGTAAATTTTCTATATCTTTTCAGCGTTCCACGACCTCCTGCTATGCATAACTTAGGACGCCGATATGCTTTGACTGCAACTGCTTATAAATATTTGAATATCGGAATCAGCGTAGGAGCTGAACCCGTCATAGACATAGTCATTGATGATAATCGTGGCAAACAACTGCTATTGCCGATCAAAACTTGGAATGCGCTAATGGGGTAACGTGCTGACATCCAAAGATTTCTGCAGGCCAATTTTTATAAGTCATCTCCCCCGATGCGTATAGAAGAATTAACAATAACGTCATGTAAGATGTACGTCATGTAAATTGTGAAACTCACAATTTTTAATAATTGCTTATATATAACGCCAGATACGTTAAATGTATTATTTACATTTGAAAATTGCATCAATCACATGTATGGATGGTTATCAGAAAATATCTATATAGTTAGTGTAAAATTCAAAAGTGTAAATATTCTTCGTGAAAAGAAGAATTATATTACTAATATACATACTGCAACAAAAACAATACAAGAAAGCAGCGATTTTGACCGCGAGTCGCTCATTGATTGTGAATTGTTAGCATGCGCTGTAAAAAATATAATGTATGAAGCCGTGAACAAATAAATGATATTCTGCAAAACATTAAATTATGTATAAATTAATTATATATATCTTCCATTTTCTTCCCTTCCCCCTCCTCAGAACGATGAGGATAGTGCCCGGCGCGAGTCGACATGGTAAAATACTCTTTCGACGAACGTTTCGTATTCTCTTCCAACCTAACCTATGGTGGTCTAAGTGGTAGGACCATCGCACTGTAAACGAAGGGTCCGGGGTTTGAGGCTGGCCTAGTTTCGACTTTGTTTTGGCGCATGCGTGACGCCATCATACACACTGTAAGAACTTCACTAGGCGCCTACTAGCAATAGGCAACAATGGTCTAGGAGTTTCGAGCGCTCGATAACAACCGCGGGGCCCAGGTTCGAGTCTGGCCTACACCGCCACCATGTTTTTTCTTTTGACGTAAGCGTGACGTCACAGCCGCCATCTTACCCGTAACGTGACGTCTACTAGCAATAGGCGACGGTGGTCTCAAGGTACCTTTACATGGAAGCATCGAGCGTCGAGCGTCAAAGCGTCCAACCAATCAAAGTTCCTTGTTTTTATCCCTGAAATAAGAAATGAAAAACTGATTGGTTGGACGCTTTGACGCTCGACGCTCGACGCTCCCATGTAAAGGCACCTTAAGAGGTTCGAGCGTTCGATAACAACCGCGGGGCCCAGGTTCGAGTCTGGCCTACACCGCCGCCATGTTTTTTTCTTTTGACGTATGCGTGACGTCATCACACATACTGTAAGAACTTCACTAGGCGCCTACTAGCAATAGGCAACAATGGTCTAGGAGTTTCGAGCGCTCGATAACAACCGCGGGGCCCAGGTTCGAGTCTGGCCTACACCGCCGCCATGTTTTTTCTTTTAACGTATGCGTGACGTCATCACACATACTGTAAGAACCTTCACTAGACGTCTACTAGCAATAGGCAACAATGGTCTAGGAAGTTCGAGCGCTCGATAGCAACCGCGGGGCCCAGGTTCGAGTCTAGCAACACCCGGCACGTTTTTCTTCGGACATGTACGTGACGTTACGACCGCCATCTCTTACCCGTAAACGTGACGTCTACTAGCAATAGGAGGTGGTCTACGAGGTTCGAGCGTTCGGATAGCAACTGCGGGGCTCAGGTTCGAATCTAGCAACACCCGGCACGCTTTTTCTCTCGTGACATCACGGCCGCCATCTTGCTCATAGAATCAAAAATTCTTGGGAGGAGAAGGGTATCAATAAAGAGGGGGAATCAATAAAGAGGGGGTATCAATAAAGAGGGGACGGGGTATTAATTAAAAAATATTAATTAATAAATAACGTCTTTTGCATAATTAATTTAAAAAGTGAGTTAGAATTCCTATAGTTTAACTACTGCAGTTTCGAGAACTCTACATTCCCTGTTATGCATAAATCGCAAGCCAATATTCCAAAGATAACTTGTCAATGATTGGTTTTGATTATTCTTGCTATCGATAGATTCAGATAATTCACATTTTTCAACTTTATTCATATATTTAGTAATGTACTATGTAAGCAATGTTGATTTCTCACCAATAAATTGTATATCCATATTTCCTTCTCAAGCAGTAAGAAGAACAGGATTATAATCGTTTATATTAACTTCATTTTCTCTTTGAGGAAGATCATACAGTCTACTTCTATGTTTTAATTATTTTCTCCCTGCTATCGAACTTACAACATCTCTTATGGTCAATGCTTCAGTGACAGAATGAGGAAATCCAAAATGACATCTCTCGAATAACTTTACGTCCTACCTTCTTAGACCGGAAACAACAGTTATTATGTTTGTGTGCCTGATGCGTATTGATGCATCTATACAGAGTGAAGAGAAAACCCCGGGACCCCTGAAAATTTCGAAAAACATACACTTTATAAAAAAATGTTTCAGACAAAAGTTGTAGCGTTGAAAAGGATCTATTTACCAATCTTAATAATTTGACCTTGGGTGGCGTCATCAAGGTGAGGACAAGGTCAGCTCGGATTTTTTAAATGGAGCTCCCAATTTTTTATTGCATATTCTTATAGCCCTTTTCAGACCTTTTCAAAGCACTATGGTTTTATCCAATTTGAATAAGCTGTTCCGAAGTTATCGAGTTTTTTAAAGTAAGATATCTAGCCAACTAAGACAAGATCGGAGGATGATTCGGCCAACTAAGGCAAGGTCGTAGGATGATCCGGTCAACTAAGGCAAGATCGGAGGATGATCCGGCCAACTAAGGCAAGGTCGGAGTGATCAAGTCAACTAAGACAAGATCGGAGGATGACCCAGCCAACTCGTAAAAATAATTGCGCGACTAACTTCCAGGCGTTGGCTCCTATTGGCTTGTCTTAATTTCGTTGATTGATTTATTTCAGTTATTTATTTATTTAAACTATTCTGCTGTTCGATGTTTATTTCTTCCATTTATTCATTTAATACTCATTACAGTTTAGTGAATCGCAAACTCGACTGAAATTCCTCTATTTTTTTGAAAATTATTAAGAAACAGTTTGAAGCTAGTTGTAAGAAGTAGTTGTAAAATAGAGGAATTTCAGTCGAGTTTGCGATTCACTAAACTGTAATGAGTATTAAATGAATAAATGGGAGAAATAAACATCGAACAGCAGAATAGTTTAAATAAATAAATAACTGAAATAAATCAATCAACGAAATTAAGACAAGCCAATAGGAGCTAACGCCTGAAAGTTAGTCGCGCAATTATTTTTACGAGTTGGCTGGATCATCCTCCGATCTTGTCTTAGTTGGCTCGATCACTCCGACCTTGTCTTAGTTGGCCGGATCATCCTCCGATCTTGCCTTAATTGGCCGGATCATCCTCCGATCTTGTCTTAGTTGGCTAGATATCTTACTTTAAAAAACTCGATAACTTCGGAACAGCTTATTCAAATTGGATAAAACTATAGTGCTTTGAAAAGGTTTGAAGAAGGGCTATAAGAATATGCAATAAAAAATTTGGAGTTACGTTTAAAAAATCCGAGCTGACCTTGTCCTCACCTTGATGACGCCACCCAAGGTCAAATTATTAAGATTGGTAAATAGATCCTTTTCAACGCTACAACTTTTGTCTGAAATATTTTTTTATAAAGTGTATGTTTTTCGAAATTTTCAGGGGTCCCGGGGTTTTCTCTTCACTCTGTATAGTAACGGAAAAATATTTTGATTCAGCAGTTTGCAGCTTATATGTTGTAAAATAAATTTTGAAATTTCTTCAATGGATAATTCTTCTATGATCGGTGCATTTTAATCCAAATTAGTAAATGGAAATGTTGTACACCTCTACCTTGATATTCTCGTCGCCAGAAATAATGAGCTACTTCTCCGATCGGGTGATTTTTTGAACATATAGAATCAAGCATCGCTTTGAACTTATTATCGAGAAACCTTGATGTTGACACAGGATCTTTAGCAACAAGCATATTAGTATTTAATGAAGAATCATGCCATGCATTCACTTGACGAATATATTCTCCTAAATCATCCCACAACCATTCACTTGGACTTAATGTTAAAAACCACGTCGCAGGTTCATAATGTTGAGTCATGCAATTTAAATCTTCTTCTCGGTCTTCGCCAATATTGTTTCGTATTTGTTAATGTGGAAAATAGTGTATTCAAATTGGACTCCAATAATTCTTTCGACGTTGCTTCTAAATATTCTGCAGCTGTATAACGAATACGTAAATTTGTTACATTCATCTTTTGATAAATTCCACGATTTAACTGGCGAATATTTGCATTGTTCAATAATTAAAATATATATTGTTGATTTAATCTGAACTGTGAATGTTTAGATATCAAACAGCATTTAATAAATTGATGATCATGAAGCTTGACTTGTCTGGTCTCATGTTGTCCGTTAATACCAAAAGGATATAAATCTGGGAAACACATTAAATCTAATAATTTTTCACGATTATCCAAGGGCAAATTATGAATTTTCAACATTTGAAACAAAACTGTTGCAGTTTTATTAATTTTTCTTTCATGTAATGTTAGGTTATATAAGGGATAAATAGTATATTGCTCATAATAATTATCATTCTCATCTATAATCTGTGTTAGCATTGCCCTATGTTCTTCTGCTATTTTAATGTCTGCATGATTTTCTGTTTCTTTTATTTCATTATTGAACGGTGAATCATGCTTATCATGAGGTTTCTACATCTATCTTTGCTTCTTGCAACTGCAATTCAAGATTGTTTAATGTGTTTAAACATAATTTTTCATGACTATTTGGCAAAATAATTTCAGAATATAAAGGATTATTTTCTTTCAACCATGTCAAGGCGTCCAATACTTTTTTAACGTTTACCATTTCTTCCCATATAATTTTTGATTTTGTAGGTATACCTCTGACTAAAATATATAGTTCATGATTTATGTTAATTGCATCAGTGGTGGAACATATTTTATTTAAAATTTTTTCAAGGAAGAGGTAAATGAAATGTTTAAGTTGATAAATCAGATGTCTCATGTTTCTCACTTTTAGAAAATGAGATGATAATAATTGAACTGGAAGAGACATTGCTTTACAAAGTGTTGGCTTAATATAACACCTATGAGTATGCCCTAATTTTTCATTAGAAATTCTTACAGTACAATTAAAAATAGCTTGTATTAGTTTTGGAACGTTCTTCAAAGTACATATACTTATTGCTTCAAGAAGTTTCTGATATGTACTAATAAGAAAAGAATCGTCAACTTTGCATAATTTACTGCATAACCATGACTTTTTCGCTTGTGCTGGTATCAATAGCAACACATTTGCAATTTGTCCTTCCATATTCATCATAAAAGCTTCTGATGAAAGAATGTTATGATGATATGTAGAATCGATAAAATAATTTTCAGACGAAGCTTTATACTCCACATAATGCATTTAATTCTTCGTCAATTGTAGTGCATTCTGCAACAACAGTCAAACATATTTCTAATTTCTTTTTAAGCACAGATAATATTTTATAAATATTACGAACATGAGCGTACCTAACAATCATACACCAGCGTATGATTTTTTCTGCTTCGATTCTTTTCTCAACATTTCCTTTAAAATTAACCTTCTCTGAAATAGTTTTAATAAAAATCTCTATGGAACCATACATCTTTATAGAATTAATCGACGCACGAATTCTGTCATATTTCTTAATAATTTTCTTAGCTACTTTGCAAGTTTTTACACATTTTATTTTCTTTAAATAAGATCGCCTATTATAGAACGACTTGCGAGCATGCTGAAGAGTATTTACAAAATATCGTTTATTGTACAGTAATTTACGAGCAGGCTGAGGAATATATCGCTTATTATATAGCGATTTGTGAATAGGCTGAAGAGTATTTATAAAATATCACTTATTGTATAACATATACATTGTACAACAATATAATGATTATTGTATAATGATCGGCGATCAGGCCGAAGGATATTTAACCTTTTTTGTCTATCTTGTTCACACTTTAACTTGTGTTCATATCGTCTTTGCACCTTGGTACATATAATTGTCGAATTTTGTCTGTACCATTTACGGTTACGTTTGTTTTTTAATAATCTGCGACATTCATTATAGATAATGCCATCCTGAACAATATCTTGATGCAGAAATTGCTTACATTCGTTTTGAACAATATTACTATCGCAAACAGTAGAGATAATTTTAGAATTAGTATTATTGGTAATCATTTCTATATATTATAAATTTTTCACATGATGTTTATTATTTAATTGTTTCATAGATTCGTCACTATAGCGACATCTTTTCATTTTATTTTCTTCTTTATTTTCCTTTCATGTTTACGTTTCTCACGCATACGAGCTGCATTAAATTCTCTCTGTCTCACTACCGCTAATGGAAATATTTTCTGAACACTATAGTGCGAATCTTGAGGAAAATGCTCAAGTACATTTGTTTTAAATATTTTGAGTAAATGCGAACGCGTCACGCTGTAATCACATTTAATTGTTTCTGGTTTGATATTATATACGAGGGCGGTCCGATAAGCACTTAGCCTCACCGCCCGATGGCGCCATTATCGCAAGAGAAATTTACTATCGTGTAGTACATTCTCGTAGACGGCTACTGTCGAAATTTCAACCGAATCGGACTCGTAGTTTTGTTTTGACCGCGTGTGGAAGCGGGCGTGTCCGCGGATTTTAGAAAAATGGAAAAAGAGCAATATCGGTCGGTGATTCGATTCTTGTTTTTGGAAGGGAAATCGCGCAGCTAAATCAAAGAGCGCTTGGATGCTGTGTACGGTGACTCTTCTCCTTCGATGGCGACCGTCAAAAATTGGTTTAACGAGTTTCAACGTGGTCGCACGTCGGTTTTTGATGAGCCATGCCCAGGTGCCCCGAAAACGGCTACCACGGAGGATAACATGACAAAAATCCACGATCTCGTATTGGCAGACCGCCGATTGAAGGTGCGCGAGATAGCTGAGACAGTAGACATCTCAAAAGACCGCGTGGGTCATATCCTGCATGAAATTTTGGGCATGAGAAAGCTGTCGGCGCGATGGGTGCCGCGTTTACTCACTCCGGGCAACAAGCGCAACCGTGAGACCACTTCAGAGCAGTGTTTGATGCTGTTTAAGCGCAATCCGAAGGAGTTTCTGCGTCGTTTCGTGACCGTCGACGAAACATGGATCCACTGGTACACACCAGAGACCAAGGAACAGTCGAAACAGTGGACTTCACCCGGCGAACGTGCTCCGAAGAAGGCGAAGACTGTCCTATCGGCCGGAAAGGTGATGGCCACCGTTTTCTGGGATTTACAAGGTGTGATCTACATCGACTACCTGGAGAAGGGCAAAAGGGCTACAGGGCTGTACTATGCCGAATTATTTTGCCGATTCGACGCCGAATTGCAGAAAAAACGGCCCCATTTGACGAAGAAAAAAGTCCTCTTCCACCATGACAACGCACCGGCTCACACCTCCGCCCTCGCCACGTTCAAATTGGTCGAATTGGGCTACGAACTGCTGCCCCATCCACCGTATTCTCCAGATTTGGCCCCGTGCGACTTCTTTTTGTTTCCAAACTTGAAAAAGTCACTCGCCGGGCAGAAATTTGAGTCGAATGAGGAGGTCATCGCCGCCACGGAGGCCTACTTTGCAGACCTCGAGAAAACGTATTTTTCAGACGGGTTAAAGAAGTTGGAGCATCGCTGGGTCAAGTGTATCGAGCTAAAAGGAGACTATGTTGAGAAATAAATCGCCACTTTTCCAAAATTTTTGTTTTTCTTTTGTAGGCTAAGTACTTATCGGACCACCCTCGTAACAAGGAAATCGCAAAAGCTATTGCAAAAACACCACAATCACTTCCATTTGGTTGATATTGCACTGTACAAAATGTAACATATGCAAAATTATATTCTGGAAGTAATATTTTCAGAACTGTTTAATATATAAACTGTTTAATATAATAATTTTCATGCAACTTTCTTTGATTTAACGAATTGTAAATAAATATGTTTCTTGTGTCGTAATAACTCCATATCCAATGTCCATCATCCTTGCCTGAAGAACTAAACAAAATCTGTTTTGTTAAAAATATTTTTTGTGTTTATTGGTACAGGTTCTATAGTATCAGGAAAGTACAATTTATATGTATCAACAGGTTTATAGTTTGAACAGTGTCTTAAAAGTTGATTAAATTGATCCATATGTGTGTCTGTTAACCAATTACCTTGATTAATTATATCTTTATCGCTTTGCTTTAAAAAATATGTTTTTCTATTTATCGACATTTTAAAATATTATATTGGCGCAGAACAGCCAATCTTTAATGGCGCAAAGCAGCCGATCTTTAGTGGCGCAAAGCAGCTAATCTTTAGTGGCGCAAAGCAGCCAATCTTTAGTGGTGCAAAGCAGCCAATCTCTAGTGGCGCAAAGCAGCCAATCTCTAGTGGCGTAAAGCAGCCAATCTTTAGTGACGCAAAGCTGCCAATCTTTAATGGCGCAAAGCAGCCAATCTTTAGTGACGCAAAGCAGCCAATTTTTAATGGCGCAAAGCAGCCAATCTTTAGTGGCGCAAAGCAGCCAATATTTAATGGCGCAAAGCAGCCAGTTATATATTATTGTTATTTTTTATCTTTACACAGCCTTGTACATATATTAAAAAAATGAATACCTGAAATAAAATAAATACAAATTATTTATACATATTAACACATTAATATTAGTAGGTTGCATTGAGAGCCACTGTTTATGTGTAGACGACATGGTATTCCTATGCTGCCAGAAAGATGGGAGAAAGTAGTGGCTAGCGATGGATAATATTTCCAATGACATTTTCTCTACTAATTTTTTTAAATAAAGCATTTATTTTCACGAAAAAACAGCGAGAACTTATTCAAGTCCCCAATAATATTTTATTGAAGTTATTATTTTTATTCGATCATTCAATGATTGAATCACGGATTAGGAATTTAGGAAAATACCTAGTTATATATAGCAACAATGAACTTTTATAGCCAAGAATTTCTACTATTTATTTATTTATTGGTATATATCAATAGACATAAATTTGTAAAGTTATAAGGCAGTAAACTCAAAATAATAAAAATTCTTGGCTATAAAAATTCATTGTTGCTATACATAACTAGGTATTTTCCTAGATTCCTAATCTGTGATTCAATCATTGAATGATCGAATAAAAATAATAACCTCAATAAAATATTATACGTAAGAAATGATATTTTGAATTTTTTTATACTTTTAACGTTGCAAATAAAGTTGCTGAAAGTTATGTTCAAAATACGTTCGCTTGAGCGTTAATGGGTTAAGATAATTTATAATATTTCGCTAACGGTTTATCGGAAAAAAGTAGTACTAGACTTTTTTACTCTACTTAGTCTCAAGAATATATTGTTACAATAGCGCCCTGACTTTTGTTAATTTGATGATTTTGAAATTTCGAGAGATCGATAAATAACAAAAATAGATTACACATGACCTTGATAACGCTATTCAAAAACATAATAATATATGTGTATATGTATGTTATTACGAATATATAAACATAACATATATACCAATGCACAATGCTGGGCACAAATGCTGGGAAAAGCAAAGCGATTCACAAATATTGTCGTACACGTAGACGTGGATGCAGACAATACCTAAAAAATGATTATGTACATATGTACGTATATATTGGGTCTGGGAAAAAGTTCGTGGCGTTTTTCCCGATAAATGGCGTCAATTGCAAATAACTCAGGAAACACAGATCGCAGCGACACCACTAAACTCTCGTTCGAAAGGTGACACTTCGAGCGTTGCTTTGAGTGTATAAACATCGAAATTGGTGCAGTGGTTGGAAAGTTGTTTGCGTTTGAAAATGGAAAAAAGTAATGAAAAATTGCGCTATATCTTGCAATATTATTACGACAAAGGGATGAACGTTGCGCAGGCTTATGAAAAAGTTTGTGCTGTATACGGTGAAGGTATCAGGTGTAGTAAAAAGAAATCCATTATTTTTGCACGAAATTGAAGGCTTTATTACCATAGTTAGAATGATCCGATTTAGATCAAATATGCGCCGTTTTGTTCGATAACTTTTGTTCGAAACTTGCCATTTTGAAGGTAATTTCATTATGCCTCTCTCATAGAAGCCCTCGTCCCTATTGGCAAAAAATTGAGACAGTCGATTTTCACAAGCCTCTCTTGAAGCGAATTTTTCACCAGCAAAATTGTTCGCCATGGACAGGAACAGATGGTAATCACGTTGGTGCCAGGTCCGGACTATAAGGTGGATGCATAAGAACCTCCCAACCAAGCTCCCGGAGCTTCTGGCGAGTCACTATCGATGTATGTGTGGCCTGGCGTTGTCCTAATGGAACACAATTCCTCTCCTATTCGCCAAAGCTGGCCGCTTTTGGGCGATTGCTTCCTTCAGACGGTCCAATTGTTGACAGTACAGTTCCGAGTTAAGAGTTTTGCCGTAGGGGAGCAGCTCATAGTAGATAATTCCCTGCCAATCTCACCAAACACACAGCAAAACCTTCCTGGCTGTCAATCCTGGCTTGGCCACCGTTTCCGCCGGCTCACCGCGATTCGACCACGACCGTTTTCGCTTGACGTTGTCGTAAGTGATCCACTTTTCATCACCAGTGACCAACTGCTTCAGAAATGGGTCGATTTTATTGCGATTCAGCAGCGATTCGCAGATGGAAATTCGGTCCATGAGGTTTTTTTTCGTTAACTCGTGTGGCACCCATACATCGAGCTTCTTTTTGTATCCAGCCTTATTCAAATGGTTCCAAACGGTTTTTTGTGCAATCTTTAGCTCTTGGGCAATCGAAACAGTGCTTACATGACGGTCGGACTCGACAATGTCCATGATTTTATCGATATTTTCGACAATTGGCCTTCCAATGCGTGGTGCATCTTTGACATCGAAATTACCGGAACGGAATCGACGAAACCAAAATTGCGCGTGATTGGCTGTTACAGTATCAGGACCATAAACATTATTCACATTTTCAGCCGCCTGGCTTGCGTTTTCGCCTTGATCGAAGAAAAACTGTAAAATATAGAGTATTTTCTCTTTGCTAGTGTCCATCTTTGACGCGCGCTCAAACAAAACTGAGTCAACTAATCACAAAACTGTCACAAAAGTTTTTTTAGTACGAAATCTCATCTTTCTAACGCCATCTAGTGGGACCCGATCGGACTTATACAACGCGAGATACAGATAACTGAAGCCATCTATTGGAAAAATAATGGATTTCTTTTTACTACACCTGATACTTTATCAAAATCTGCTACGCGGAAATGGTTCGCTCACTTTAGTTCTGGTAATTTTGATGTGAAAGATGAGTCACGCTCTAGTCGTCCAAACACTGAAAAAACTGATGAAATTCTTGAAAAAGTCCAGCAAGATTATCAGCAAGCATATCAGCAGTGTCGATATTGGTATGGAGCTAGGCATTGACCACAAAACTGTTTTGAACCATTTACACAAAGCTGGCTACAAAAACAAGCTCGATGTATGGGTTCTTCATGAGTTGAGCACAAAAAACATGATAGACCGAATTAACATCTGCGATGCGGTGCTGAAACGCAATGAAATCGAGCCATTTCTGAAACGTGTCATAACCGGTGATGAAAAATGGATCACGTACGACAATCGGAAGCGTCAAAGATCGTGGACAAGAGATGGTGAGCCGTCACAAGCGTTCGCGAAGCCAGGATTAACGCCGAAAAAGGTGATGCTGTGTGTGTGGTGGGACTGGAAGGGAATCGTCCACCATGAGCTACTTCTAGTTGGTCAGACGATTGATTCTCAACTCTACTGTGGATAACTAGAGAGATTACATCAGGCAATTGAAAGAAAACGGCCCGAATTGAATAATAGGAAAGGTGTTGTTTTCCATCATGACAACGCCCGACCACACACTTTTTTGATGACCCGTCAAAAATTGCGAGAGCTTGGTTAGGAAGTTTTGATGCATCCACCGTATAATCCAGACATAGCACCCTCTGACTATCACTTGTCTGACTATCACTTCCGATCTCTGCAGAACTCTCTCAATGGAATTAAGGTTTCAAAAGAAGCCTGTGAAAACCACTTGATTCAGTTTTTCAACTAGAAATCACAGAAGTTCTTCACCGATGGCATCATGGCTCTACCCGAAAAATGGCGAAACATTGTCGATAATAATGGAGCATATTTGGTTTAAATAAATTCACTTTCACATTATAAGAAAACCAGTTGAATTTTACTAAAAAAACGCCACAAACTTTTTCCCGGACCCAATATATGTACGTAAGTATTTACGTACATATGAACGTACGTAACACATAAGTTTGTAGGATGACTAATAAAACAATAACTTTTAGGCAAAATTTGACTTTATTCATCTACATAGTCTCCTTCAAGAGTCATACATTGATTCCAACGCTTCTCTAACATTTCGGTGCTTTTTTTGTAGAACGATTTATCTTTGGCCCCAAAATAGGCTTCAGTTTCGGCAATCACTTCTTCATTGGAGCCAAATCTCTTTCCCTGGAGCATTTTATTTTTTTAGGCCTGCAAAAGGTAGTAGTCGCTGGGAGCCAGATCCGGAGAATACGGTGGATGGGGAAGCAATTGAAAGTGCAATTCGTGCAATTTTGCCATTGTTGCGAGCGACTTGTGACACGGTGCATTATCCTGGTGAAAGAGCACTTTTTTCTTCTTCATTTGGGGTCGTTTCTTTGCAATTTCTTCTTTCAAACGCACCAATAACGTCATATAATATTCACTATTGATGGTTCTTCCTTTCTCAAGGTAATCAATGAATAAAATACCTTGCGCATCCCAAAATACGGAGGCCAAAACCTTACCAGCTGACATTTGCGTTTTTAGTCGCTTTGGGCAGGTTTCGCCGGTTGCTGTCCACTCAGCTGACTGCCGATTTGACTCTGGAGTGTAGTGATGGATCCATGTTTCATTCATTATCACATATCGCATAAAAAAATCCTTTTTATTGCGCGGAAACAGCTTCAAACAGCCCGCTGGACCGTCAACGCGCTGCTGTTTTTTATTGACTGTGAGCAAACGCGGTACCCACTTCGAACAGAGCTTCTTCATGGACAAATGTTCATGCAAAATGGTGAATACATTGTCTTCTGATATCTTTAAGGTGTCAGCTATCTCACGTAACTTCAATTTACGATTGGCCAAAACTATTTTGTGGACTTTTTTTATGTTTTCTGGAATAACTGCCGAATTTGGGCGACCAGAGCGTTCAACGCCATCGGTATTTGTACGGCTGTTTTTAAAATCAGCAAACCATTTCTCTACCATTTGTCTCGATGGAGCAGAGTCCGAATAACACTTGTCAAGCCATTGCTTTGCTTGAACGGTATTTTTTAGCATTAAAAAGCAATGCTTTATTAACACACGAAACTCAGATTTTTCCATTGTTTTCAAAATTAAAACAGTAGCGTCACTAAAACCACTATAACTTATAAACTAAACGTTCGATTGTCATTTTGACACGTATCATTTGAAGGTTAGTACTTCCTAAAAATCATATGGATTTGTCAATAGTAGCGCGATATATATGTCATCCTACGAACTTATTGAGTGATGTAATATGTACGTATGCACGTAAGTATTCACGTATGTATGAACGTTTGCATGTACGTATATATGTATGTACATGTGTACGTATGTATGTACCTATACATACGTACGTACGTATACCTATGTACGTACGTATGTATCTATGTACGTATGTACGTACATATGTATGTACGAATGTATTGTATATATGTATACGTATGTGTGCATATATGTGTACGTATATATGTAAATATGCATATATATATATATATATATATCTTACTCTGTCACTCTCTCACTCCCTCTCTTACACTCTCTCATTCTCCTACTCCCTCACTCTCTCACTCTCTCACTCCTTCACACTCTTCCTCATTCTCTCACTCTCTCATTCTGTCACTCTCTCATTCTCTCATTCTCATTCTCTCCCTCTCTCAATCTCTCTCTCTCTCTCTCTCTCTCTCTCTCTCTCTCTCTCTCTCTCTCTCTCTCTCTCTCTCCCTCCCCCCCCCCTTTCTCTCTCGTACTTTCTTACTTTCTTCCTCTCTCATCCTCTCACTGTCTTACCCTCTCGCTCTCTTATATAACACATCGATCAATAAGTCCCGGGACTAACTACTAAAACAACATTTGTTTGCCAAAATTCTTCTTTATTCATCAACATAGTCTCCTTCAAGAGCGATATATTCATTCCAACGCTTTCCTAACTTTTCTATGCCAGCCGTATGGAACGATGTTTGGTTTCAAAATAGGCGTTAATTTCGGCAATCACTTCTTCATTGGAGCCAAATTTCTTTCCCTGGAGCATCTTTTTGAGGTCTGCGAACAGCCCATAATCGGTGGGGGCCAAATCTTCTCCAGATTATTCTCCATACGGTGGGAGCGGAAGCAATTTGAAGTTCAACTCATGCAATTTGGCCATCGTTACCATAGACTTGTGACACGGTGTAGTGTCACTAAAACCATTGTAACTCAATGACACAATGTCGGAATGTCATGAAATGTTGACACGTAACTTCTAAAGGTTGGTACTAATCGAGAATGGTATGGATTTGTTATTAGAGGCACCATCTGTTGGTTAGTCTCGCGACTTATTGATCGATGTGTTACATACATACCTACATACATACATACAAGGTCATCGAAAAGTATCAGACCCCTCTAATATCTTCAGTTAGAATGCATTTTGGAGAAAATGTCCAATAGCAAAGTTATATGGTTTCAAGCGGGAAGTAAGATGATGACCTTGACTTTGACCTTGACCATGTCCTTCAAGGTCATTTCAAGGTCAATCTTATTTTTTTTAATGGAACTCCCAACATTTTATTGCATATTCTTATAGCTTATCTCGAGTGCTTTCCAAAACACTATAACAAAACATTTTTTCATTAAGTACTTTTTGAGTTATAGAGGTTTGAAGTTGTAACGCCGGTGCCTCCCGGGTTCGCTTTTACTTTCATCGATCCGGCCCCTGCGTCGCGATCGTCGTTAGCGAATCGTGAGCAGACGTTGTTATTAGGAGAAGGTGAGCGGTGAGTGAATAATTAAAGTCGGTCGGTGTTTGTAGACAGTGACGCTTTATTTTTATCGTGTCAGCACGCAATGACCGCGTGTTATTTTCGCGATGTTCCCCACTGTTTGGGTACCGCTTCAGCGTGCGGCGTTGTTTCGCTTCGGCTCGTCGTTGCTACGAACGGCCGTATTCCGTGACGATGGTTCGGTTAAATGCGTGACTGTCGATTTGTCAATAGTAATTATTTTAATACACAGAAGGTACAGCGGATGGGGAGAAGAAAACTCGCGGCAGTGTCTGAAATAGCGATTTCGCGCGAGCGGTATTGCAGACTTTACTCGGATTTAAATGCCGAGTCTTCGTTTCGTCTGACTCTCGCTGTACATAAGAACTCGCGCAAAAACGCGTCGTGTCGTGCCGCGTTATCGCTTGTGGTGTGTACACAATAGGTAGGCCGTGCGTCGAGCGTGAGGCTTGTGCTTGTTTTCCGTCAATCGTCGTAATTACTCGCTTCGCGTCGCGTGGTTTCCGTTGATGGAGAGGTTCGCAAGGCCTCACGACTTGATCCCCTGGTCCTACTAGTCGCGGTCGTTAGGCGATTTCTTTTAGTTCTGGAGGTCGCAATGCGCTTTGCCGACGGAGTTACTCCGGGCTGGCGGCCGCGCCGGCCAGTCGGTAGGTGTGGGCGACGACTCTTTCTGCCCTCGTATCCTTACGTACTCTGAGTCCTATTGGAAGTAGAGAGGAAGAAACAAAAGAAATATATTTATGAGAGCGTTCCGGAGAACACACCGGAGTAACGGCAAACTCGCCGTTCGATCTCTAAGTCGCGAAGACGGCACAAATGAGAGTCGTTCCGGAAAACACACCGGAGCAACGGCAAACGCGCCATTCGATCTCTAAGTCCCGAAGACGGCACAAATGAGAGTCGTTCCGGAAAACACACCGGAGCAACGGCAAACTCGCCGTTCGATCCTTATATCGCAAAGTGATATTCCGCGGCAGTCAGCGTAACGATACATTCGCCTGTATGGATCGTTACAAAGTTAACAATTTTTTGACACAAAATGTAAAATATCTTGTAGAATATTATTTAGTTTTCAGTAATCATAACCTTAATACTTTTGTGCGCGAAATAATGAGACCAATTAATTAGTTTAAAGAAAATACATTAATCGAAAAGTATCGGCTTCCCCTAATATTTTCAGTAAGAATGCATTTTGGAAAAATGTCCAATAGCAAAGTTGTACGGCTTCAAACGGTTATGCTAGTAGGCTGTGGTGGAAAACTGCCCGAAGATGATCGCGAGAAGCTGCTCGAATGCGTGATGTCCGAAGGCGTTAGTGGGAATCTGCTCGAAAGCGTTGGCGGGGCCGATCTTTAATGTCTCACTCTCGCAAGCACCAATAGTAATACAAGCTCTTGAGCAAATAATGCAGGTCACTGATTTGAATCTTTGATGCAGTGCTGTTTTCTTCTTAGCGAGCAGCAGTCACCTCGTGGACGAAAACGAACAGCTCCAAAAATTGTTTCTGTAACAAAAGAAACCATTGCGCTTCAATTGATTGTCCCAAACATCTTCATTTTGTTTCCAATAGGCCAGAATTTTTTCGTAAATATTATTAATTGATTTATTAGATTTTCAGCTGCTCAACGAGCCTTTTGCTAGTGCTGGTTGAAATAAATAAATCGATAGTTGGACCAACACTTAATAATTAGTATTTTTCTCTACTTAATTATTTAGATCAATTTCCTATCACTTACCTGATTAATTCTTCTTTGCTCTAATTAAAAATGGCGGAGCTTTCTGAAAGAGATCGAATCTGTTAATGATGCGAGGATAGGGAGATCAACAAAGAGGGTATAAAACAGTAACGTGATTATTTAATGAAAATTTTCGGTATGAAAATAATAGGATCTCCAAAAGTACTGTAATCCGTACTATTCAACATTTCGAGGACATTGGTAGCATTAAAAGCCGCCCAAGATCTGGTAGACGTAAAATAGCAACAAATAATGATAAGGTATTAGATGTTTTACAGTCTTTCGTTGAAAGTCCCCACATTTCCATCAATCGCGTTGCAGAAGAACACGAAATCGGTCATGCATGTGTCAGTAAAATTCTGAAATTGAATAAATGGCATCCATACAAACTCCATTTGGTCCAAGAGTTGTCCGAAGACGATTTTGATAGACACATCGAATTTTGTGATCTTATGATGTAGATGATTGTCGACGATCCTCTATTACTTAATAATATTGTTTTCTCTGATGAGGCAACATTTGAACTGACTGGAAATGTAAATAGACACAATTGTAGATACTGGAGTGATGTTAATCCTCATTGGAAAAGAGACAATCATACCCAATATCCACAAAAAGTTAACGTATGGGCTAATATTCTTAATGGTAGACCAGTTGGCCCTTTCTTCATTGAAGGCAATTTGACAGCACAAGTATATACAGTCATGCTTCCCGAACAAATTGTCCCAGCTATTCGAGACATAGCTAGTGGAAATATGGATGAAATTTTTTTCCAACTGGATGGAGCTCCACCTCATTATGGTGTCATTGTCCGTCAATATTTGAATGAGGTCTTTCAGGACAGGTGCATAGGGCGAAGGGATCATATTGAGTGGCTACCTCGGTCTCCGGACTTGACCCCACTTGACTTTTTTGTGGGGTTACTTGAAAAGTAAAGTTTATGCCACCAAGCCTCAAAATTTAGATGATTTAAGAGGGAGAATAATTCGAGAGATAGACCTAATACCGCCGGAAACGTTCCGGAATGCGGTTTCAGCTGTTTATAACAGATTGACATATTGCCAGGCTGTTGAAGGGCAACAATTTGAACATTTGTTGTGAATTGTTTGGTACAATTGAATATTTTGCCCAAGCTGACTAATTGGAATGAAATTCGCCTTAACTGGTCGGAATTACACACCATTCTTGCCTTAACTGGCCGGAATCATACACCACTCTTGCCTTAACTGATCGAAATCACATATCACTCTTGCCTTAACTGGTCGGAATCACACACCACTCTTGCCTTAACTGGTCGGAATCACACACCACTCTTGCCTTAACTGGTCGGAATCACACACCACTCTTGCCTTAACTGGCCGGAATCACACACCACTCTTGCCTTAACTGGTCGGAATCATACCACTTAACAAATCGTTAACTTCAAACCTTTATAACTTAAAAAGTACTTAATGAAAAAATGTTTCATTATAGTGTTTTGGAAAGCTCTCAAGATAAGCTATAAGAATGTGCAATAAAATGTTGGAGGTTTCATTAAAAAAAATAAGGTTGACCTTGAATGACCTTGAAGAACATGGTCATGGTCAAAGTCAAGGTTATCATCTTACTCCCCGCTTGAAACCATACAACTTTGCTATTGGACATTTTCTCCAAAATGCATTCTAACTGAAGATAAGGGGGTCCTATACTTTTCGATGACCCTGTATATTTGTACATACATACGTACATACACGTATATACATACATACATATATACATACATACACAGGTTAATATGGTTATATAGCTTGAAGTATAGGTTAATAATAATGCAAAATAATATATATATATATATACATATACGTATATATGTATCCTATTACATATGAATATGTAAATATATATACCAAAGCTCATCAGTGCTGGGAAGAACCAAGCGATTCGGAAATATTGTTGACGTGGATGTGAATGCGGACAATACCTAAAAAATTATTTTCACTGCATATAAGAAAAGAATATTTTCATTGCATGTAAGAAAAGAATAACATTTAATTTATATTAAATTAAGGTCCTCTCTCTCTCTCTTTCTCTCTCTCCCTCTCTCACTCCCTCACTCTTTCACTCTCTTATTCTCTCACTCTCTCATGCACACTTTCACTTTCTCACTTACTCTCTTACTCAGTCTCTCACTCTCGCACTTTCTCACTCTCTCACTCCTTCACTCTCTCACTCTCTCTTTCTCACCCTCATTCCCACACTCTGTTATTCTTTCACTGTCTCGTTATCTCACTCTCTCACTCCTTCTCTTACACTCTCTCACCCTCTCATTCTCTCACTCCCTCATCATCTCACTCTCTCACTTTCTCACATTCTTCCTCATTCTTTCACTCTCTCACTCTCTCATTCTCATTCTCTCTCCCTCTCAATTGCTCTCATTCTCTCTCTCTCTCTCTCTCTCTCTCTCTCTCTCTTTCTTACTTTCTTCCTCTCTCACCCTCTTACTGTCTTACTCTTTCACTCTCTTACATACATACATATATTTGTACATACATATATACCAACATATATATGAGGGTAGTCCCAAAAGTACCTGACCTGACATATATAGATAGCGGTTGTTGTTTGGAAAGAATGACTATAGTAGAAAGTATCAACCTTATAAAGCTTACCATGAATGAAGAAGGGCGTACTAGGTGGCGACGGGATGCCGTGCGTTCGGGACCTGCATCTCATTTTCGTTCCGAAGAGAGAAAAATATCGAGAGCGCGGTAGTCGCTAGACCGGGAATCGAACCCAGGTCTTTCGCTTGCCGGGCGACTGCTCTAGACCACTGAGCTATCTGACGCTCCACGCTCACGACACTCTCCTCTTTCTAGATAACGTTGAGAGATGTCGTTCGGAAGTGACATCTCTAGTGCTATCCCGAGCGCACGGCGACTACAGAGAGAGGCTTTGTTACTTGTACCTAGTGATACAAGCTGGTGTCTCTCAAAGTCAAAGGTTGCTATCCTTTAAAACCTGCTGTCCATGTATGCCGGCCTCCACCGTTGCCCCTCCTTATCCGGTGCAAATAATAGAAATAAGCCCCGGGATCGACGCTACGTTGTTTAGTATTTGTTTGGCAGCCATCAATAGTGAACGCTCTCAGTAAATTTGTAAACATGGAAAAAATTGGTCATCGTTATGTGATACAATATTTTCATTTGAAAGGCCTCAGTCCAACCAATATCAAAGCGGAGCTAGATTCTACTCTGGGGGAGTCTGCTCCTTCGTTTACAACAGTAAAATATTGAGTGGCAGAGTTTAAACGAGGCCGTACGAGCTGCCAAGACGAACATCGCAGTGGTCGATCAAATGAGATGACCACGCCAGAAATGGTGAAGAAAATTCACAAAATGGTATTGGATGACCGTCGACTGAAAGTGCGCGAGTTAGCAGACATAGTAAGCATTTCAAAAAGTGCTGTACATCGCATATTGACTGAAAATTTGGACATGAGAAAGCTGTGCGCAAGATAGGTGCCGCGATTGGAACAAAAACAGCGTCGTGAGGATGTTCCAATCGAGTGTTTGGCAAAGTTTCGCAGCAATAAAGCCGAGTTTTTGCGTCGATTTATAACCATGGATTAAAGATGGGCGCATCACTTCACACCTGAAACGAAGGAACAGTCAAAACAATGGACCAAGATGGCTTGATGGCTATTTTGAGGAACTCGACGACTCCCACTATAAACAGGGTATCGAAGCTATTGAACATCGCTGGGAAAAGTGTATTGAGCTAAAAGGAGACTCTGTAGAGAAATAAAGATATTTTTTCCTAAATTTTTGGTGTTTTTTTTGTTAGGTTAGGTACTTCTGGGACTACCCTCGTACGTACATACATACATGAAATTGTCAGATGTAAAACGTAATATCGTAAGTTTGGACATCTAGTAACAACATAACCTTGAAGTATTAGTGACTCCGTATCAGCATCACATAATTTTTTTCGTGCGAAAATGTCAAGTTTTGTGCCGAATAAGCGTCATTTGCGGGAACTTTTCATTTACTTCTTTAATTTGAAAAAATCTGCAACTGAGGCGCATCGATTGCTTGTAGAAGCATATGGTGAGACTGCTTTAAGTGAGAGAAGTTGTCGTGAGTGGCTTCAAAAATTTAAAAACGGTGAGTTTGACGTGGAAGACAAAGAATGTAGTGGAAGGCCGAAAGTGTACGAAAACACGGAATTGGAAGCATTATTGGAGGAAGATTCGTGCCAAACGCAAAAAGAACTTGCACTTACATTAGAAGTGAGTCAACAAGCAATTTCACATCGTTTAAAATCGTTGGGAATGATTCAAAAACAAGGAAATTGGGTTCCACATGAACTGAAGCTGAGAGACGTTGAACGCCGATTTTGCACGTGTGAAATACTGCTTGCCAGACATAAAAGGGTTTTTTGCATCGTATAGTCACTGGTGGTGAAAAATGGATTCACTACGATAACCCAAAGAAGAGAAAATCATGGGGACCACCTCACCATGCTTTAACATCGAAAAAACTCATGCTATGTATTTGGTGGGATCAGCTTGGTGTTGTGTATTATGAATTGCTCAAACCGAGCGAAACCATTACTGGAGCTCTCTACCGAACACAATTAATGAGATTGAGCCGAGCACTCAAGGAAAAACGTGCCCATTACTACTCCAGACACGACAAAGTTATTCTCCTACATGACAACGCTCGGCCATGTTGCAAAACCGATCAAAACCTATTTGGAAACACTTAATTGGGAAGTCCTACCCTACCCGCCGTATTCACCAGATATTGTCCCTTCCGATTATCACTTGTTGCGGTCGATGGCACATGGCCTGTCTAAGCAGCGCTTTACATCATATGAAGATACTAAAAATTGGGTCGATTCGTGGATAGCCTCAAAAGATGAAGAGTTCTTCCGACGTGGTATCCGAATGCTGCCAGAAAGATGGGAAAAAGTAGTGGCTAGTGATGGACAATACTTTGAATAAAACGTAATGTACCGTTTTTTCACAATAAATTCCTAATTTTTGATAGAAAACGTCTGAAACTTATTTGTACTCCTAATATTATTATATATTAATAAATATTACATGTTATATTAATAAATATAACATGTTAAGACTAATATAAATTTGTAAACTTACCGTAATTCGCCACTACCACTATTATATTATTGTTAATACCACTAATTAATGGAAGGACGTGAGAATGGAAGTACAAGTCTAACGTGAAATGAATCACAAAAATAATGACAACGCAGTGATCTGAATTCCGGAATGTACAACCTGTGATACGTACATACATATGTACATACATACACATATACATACATATAAACATACGTACATACATATATAGGTTAATATGTTTATTATGGGTTAAGGTATAGATTAATATATATATAACAATAAATAAATAAATAGAGATGAGAGAGAGAGAGAGCACAATCAAATTTTATTAAATAATTATAAAAAAAAGTTGCAGCATATTATTTATTAAAAAATTAACATATAAAGAGATCACTCCTCTCTCACTCTTCTCTCACTTTCTCATCTGTTCACTTATTCCTCTCTCACCCCTTTCTCTCACTCCTCTCTTTCAGTCCTCTCTCTCTTTCTCTCTCTCTCTCTCTCTCTCTCCCTTTCTCTCTTTCTCTCTCTCTCTCTCTCTCTCTCTCTCTTTCTCTAACATATAAAGAGAGAGGACTGAGAAAGAGAGAAATGAGAGAGAGAGAGAGAGAGAGAGAGGGAGAGAGGGGGAGAGGGGAGAGGGGGGAGAGAGAGAGAGAGAGAGTAATGAGTATATATGTATGTACATACATATATACTCATATGTATATATACTCATATAAATAAATATACTGTTGGCGGCGTGCGGCGAGACGTAGGGCCGGCGAGATAAATCAACGAATAGCAGCGCATTGTCTTTCCCCTCGCCGCGCACCGGCATCAGTTTCTGGATCAACTGGGCCACGTTGCGGCCTAAGCAGCTGCAATGCTTCTCCAATTATCTACGCTCCCATTCCTCAGATTTCTGTCATTAATAACTGAATAATTATTGCGAATCTCGCACAACGGTATGAGACGTTTATGTTTATCTTAACCCAATCTATTAGGAGCGTAAAAAAGTTCTGAGCCCTAGATTTCATACTACTGAAACCACAATTTAAATTGCATTAATTTTCCCGCCCTCTTGCGGTTTTAAAGCAGTGACATTTAGTTTTTCGAAACATCGTGCGATTTGGCGTTTGATGCACATAACCTTAAAATCAGCAGTGTTCACGATGGCAATAACAAAAGAGCATATTCGATTTTCCATCCACTTCGTGTTTCATCTGAAGAAAAATGCTGCTGAAGCCACTGAAATGATCTGTGTTGCATATGAAGAGAACGCTGTAAGTTATGCTACGTGTAAAAGATGGTATCAAAAATTTCGCCAAGGAGATTTCAGTCTTGAAGATGAACCGCGTGCTGGACGCCCTCAAAAGATTGAAACGGACGAACTGCAAGCATTGTTGGACATAAACTCTGCACAAACTGAACTTGGCGTTATCTGGGGAGGCGTTATCCCCAGATAACGCAGAGCAACTTGGCGTTACGCGACAAGCCATTTCCACACGTTTACATGCAATGGGAAAAGTTCAAAAGGAAGGCAGATGGGTTCCGCATGCACTGTCCGAAGACAACAAAAATCGACGGCGTGACACGGCACTCACTTTGCTTTCAAGGTTCCGGAAAAAGGATTTTCTGTACCAAATCATTACAGGTGATGAAAAGTGGATACTTTATGATAATTCGAAGCGTAAAAAATCATGGGTTGACTCTGGTCAACCTTCGACATCGACGCCAAAGACCAATATCCACGCCAAGAAGGTTTTGCTTTGCATATGGTGGGATTGGAAAGGTGTATTGTATTACGAGTTGTTACAGCCGGGTGAAACAGTAACGGCAGATCGCTATCAGCAACAATTGAGCAATTTGAGCGATGCGTTTGAAGAAAAGAGGCCATTTACTGGCAAAGGACGTCGTAAAGTGATACTGCTTCATGACAATATCCGACCACATGTTGCGAAAGTGACTCAGGACCATATCTTTGCGTTAGGCTGGGAACTTCTCCCGCACGTGGCGTATAGCTCAGACATGGCGCCTTCCGATTACTACCTATTCCGGTCTCTGCAGCATTTCTTGGCTGATACACATTTTGTGACACTTGAAGAGATACGAAAATGCATTGATGACTTTGTCGCCTCGAAGCCGGTGAGCTTCTACCATCAGGGAATTCGCAAGCTGCCCGAAAGATGGCAAAAGGTCATCGATGCAAACGGGGAATATTTCGTTGATTAATATAGTTTTGTTTGTTTTTAAATAAATTTTGAATTTTGCAAAAAAAGGTTCAGAACTTTTTTGCGCTCCTAATACCTTCACATTTCGGGTTGGCAACTTATAATCAACCACCCTGTATACTCATATAAATGAGTATATACATATGTATATATACTCATATAAATAAATATATATATGTATATATACTCATGAGTTAGTTGCGTGCAAAACTTTTGAGCCACACTATTATTATTATATATTCATTTCATAATCAGCGCTAAAAACTTTACGCATATATACAGGGTATCTCAGAACTTTGGGACACGGACTCCGTAGGGATATAGAGCTAAGTGAGAGGAACAAAAAAGTCCTCTGCGCGGTTATTACTAAAAAACTATTACGATTTTCACATTATGGTACAGGACTTTTTTGTTCTTCTCACTTAGCTCTATGTCCCTTCGGAGCCCGTGTCCCAAAGTTCTGAGACACCCTATATAAACAAAATGTATTTATTTGTCCTACAATTATATAAACTTTACAAACTCTTAATAATTCTAAATACTTTATTTTTATACAATGTCTTACTATAAACAGTGCAAAAGTATCGGGCCAAAAAGTTTTCCTATGCATAAGAAAAATATATTATTGAAAAATAATAATAGTAAATGTTGTCAACGTTTTTTTAAACTTAATACTTTGTTGCCATGCCTTTAGAAGTAATCACTGCAGCACGACGAGGCATTGATGCTATTTAATTAGAAATGCGATCTTGAGATAAATTTTGCCATTGAGTTTGCAAATCTTGCCACAATTCAGCTTTATTGAAGTGTTTCTTATTTCCTGTATGTAGTTTGAGTTCTTGCCATAAATGCTCAATAGGATTCAAGTCCGGCGATTGCGACGGCCAGTCAAAAACTCGCATTTTTTTCACGATGAAAAATTCTTTTATTAGTTTTGATGAATGTTTGGGATCGTTATCTTGTTGGAAAATCCAACTACTGGCATGTTTCGAGTTGCATATGGCAGCATATGCTGTGTCAATATATCTCGATACATTATAGCGGCCATAGTACCCGTGATCTTAACCAATGGACCTCCGTTATAAGAAAATGATCCCCAAACCATCACGTTACTTTCACCATGTTTTACAGTAGGAATTTGGTATCTTGAATTATACCAGGTCTGTAAATATGAAACCGGAATTTGCCCATAGATGGCCCTAGCTGTCAATGTAGTTACCGTCAAACCGCGTCATTCGCGCCATTTCCATTTGTTGACATCTGACAAAGATTTTCAACTCACAACAATACAAGTTTCATACAACAGCATAGTTTGTAATAGCGTTGAACATGTCGAATTTTGTGCCTGGAAGCTACGATTTGCGGACAGCATTGATTTTCTGTTACCATTTGAAGAAAACTGCTGCAGAATCGCATCGAATGCTTGTCGAAGCTTACGGTGAGCATGCTCTTGGTAAATCACATACTTTGAGTGGTTTAAAAAATTCAAACGTGGCGATTTTGACATGAGAAACGAAGAATGTGGAAGACTAGCGAAAAAGTTTGAAGACAGCGAATTGCAAGCATTGTTGGATGAGGATGACGCTCAAACGCAACAACAACTCGCAGATCAATAAAATGTGACACGAGAAGTCGTCTCCATATGTTTGAAAGCCATGGGAAAGATCCAGAAGATGGGAAAATGGGTTCCACATGAACTGAATGAAAGACAGCAGGAAAACCACTTGCGAAATGCTGCTTGCCAGGTACAAAAGAAAGTCATTTCTCCATCGAATTGTGACTGGCGATGAAAAGTGGATATATTTTGAGAATCCTAAGCGTAAAAGATCTTGGGTAACTCCAGGCGAACCATCGACATCAACTGTAAGGCCAAATCGCTATGGACGGAAGACAATGCTCTATGTTTGGTGGGATCAGAAGGGTGTGATCTATTATGAGCTGCTAAAACCTGGCGAAACCGTTCATACTGAACGCTACCGACAACAAATGATCGATTTGAATCAAGCTTTGCGTGAAAAACGACCAGAATATCAAAAAAAGCAACACAAAGTGATTTTGCTTCATGATAATCCACCATCACACACAGCAAAACTGGTCAAGGAAACGATTGAGGCGTTTAGTTGAGAAATACTTTCGCATGCGGCTTACTCATCAGACTTGGCTCCGTCCGATTACTACTTATTTGCATCGATGGGATACGCACTTGCTGAGCAGCGCTTCACTTCTTACGAAAATGTACGAAAATGGCTTGATGACTGATTTGCCTCAAAAGAGCAAGTTTTTTTGGCGTGGCATCCACAAATTGTCAGACAGGTGGAAAATATGTATACGAGGGTGGTCCGATAAGTACTTAGCCTACAAAAGAAAAACGAAAATTTTGGAAAAGTGGCGATTTATTTCTCAACATAGTCTCCTTTTAGCTCGATACACTTGATCCAGCGATGCTCCAACTTCTTTAACCCGTCTGAAAAATATGTTTTCTCGAGGTCTGCAAAGTAGGCCTCCGTGGCGGCGATGACCTCCTCATTCGACTCAAATTTCTGCCCGGCGAGTGACTTTTTCAAGTTTGGAAACAAAAAGAAGTCGCACGGGGCCAAATCTGGAGAATACGGTGGATGGGGCAGCAGTTCGTAGCCCAATTCGACCAATTTGAACGTGGCGAGGGCGGAGGTGTGAGCCGGTGCGTTGTCATGGTGGAAGAGGACTTTTTTCTTCGCCAAATGGGGCCGTTTTTTCTGCAATTCGGCGTGGAATCGGCCCAATAATTCGGCATAGTACAGCCCTGTGACCGTTTTGCCCTTCTCCAGGTAGTCGATGTAGATCACACCTTGTGAATCCCAGAAAACGGTGGCCATCACCTTTCCGGCCGATAGGATAGTCTTCGCCTTCTTCGGAGCACGTTCGCCGAGTGAAGTCCACTGTTTCGACTGTTCCTTGGTCTCTGGTGTGTACCAGTGGATCCATGTTTCGTCGACGGTCACGAAACGACGCAGAAACTTCTTCGGATTGCGCTTAAACAGCGTCAAACATTGCTCTGAAGTGGTCTCATGGTTGCGCTTGTTGTCCGGAGTGAGCAAGCGCGGCACCCATCGCGCCGACAGCTGTCTCATGCCCAAAATTTCATGCAGGATATGACCCACGCGGTCTTTTGAGATGCCTACTGTCTCAGCTATCTCGCGCACCTTCAATCGGCGGTTTGCCAATACGAGATCGTGGATTTTTGTCATGTTATCCTCCGTGGTAGCCGTTTTCGGGGCACCTGGGCGTGGCTCATCAAAAACCGACGTGCGACTACGTTGAAACTCGGTAAACCAATTTTTGACGGTCGCCATCGAAGGAGAAGAGTCACCGTATACAGCATCCAAGCGCTCTTTGATTTCGCTGCGCGATTTCCCTTCCAAAAACAAGAATCGAATCACCGACCGATATTGCTCTTTTTCCATTTTTCTAAAATCCGCGGACACGCCCGCTTCCACACGCGGTCAAAACAAAACTACGAGTCCGATTCGGTTGAAATTTCGACAGTAGCCGTCTACGAGAATGTACTACACGATAGTAAATTTCTCTTGCGATAATGGCGCCATCGGGCGGTGAGGCTAAGTGCTTATCGGACCGCCCTCGTATGCTAGCGATGGGCAATACTTCGAATAAAATATTTTTTATCATTTTCATACAATAAACGTGTATTTTCTACAAAAATTCCGGTTTCATATTTACATATCTCGTATCTTGTGCCTGTTGGACGTCGTATATACTTTCTACCGTCACTTCCGAATAACTGAAACTTTGACTCGTCAGAGAAAAGTACTTTTTGCCAATCAACTTCAGTCCAATGTTCAAATTTCCTTGGAAAATCTAATCGAGCTGTCTTATTTTTTGCACTAATTAATAATTTTTCTTACATCAGCACGTCCTAAAACTTCTTTCAGATATCGAGATATTGTATTTCGACTAATATCAGCAAGATTTTCTTCTCGTAGTTCTCGAGAAATTTCCATGGCAGTTTTTCTAACATCTGCTATCGACTTTCTTTTATTTATTTTATCGACGCGTTTTGTAGTTTCACAAAGTCTACCGTTTCGTGGTTTATCAGTTAGAGAGTTCATCAATTTATATTTAGCAATAATCCTATTTACAGTACTTTTATCAATTAATAAGCAATTAGCAATTTCGCGAGAAACCTTTCCTTGTTGAGAAAGATTAATCACGACTTCGCGTAACTGAAAGCTTATATGTTTCGGCATTGCGATAGATAATAGACTGAAATTTAGTTAAAGCAAATATTTACGAAGGAGTTTCATATGAAACGTAAACAAACCGGGCTCATAAAGTCACAACAAGAATACGGCTCAATACTTTTGAACACATGTAAATATTATATGACTAAATAATTAGAAACTATGTAATTTCAAAATTTTGTAACAGTATTATTATTTGTAAGAATGTTATGTCAATTATTTTATATAATTAATTTTTAGAGCATATCAATATATTGTCATGTATCTTAAAAAGACACTATGGCTCGAAACTTTTGCACGCCACTGTATGTATGTACATACGTGCATACATATATAGGTTAATATGTTTATTATGGGTTAAGGTATAGATTAATATATATATAACAATAAATAAATAAATAGAAATGGGAGAGAGAGAGAGAGAGAGAGAGAGAGAGCACAATAAATCCTACCTTTATGGTCTCTCTCTCATTCCTCTCTCTCTCTCTCTCTCTCTCTCTCTCTCTCTCTCTCTCTCTCTCTCACTCTCTTTCTCTCTCACTTCTCTCTCTCTCAATCCTTTCTCTTTATACAGGGTTTGTCAAAAGTGTGGAAACCCTTAAATAATTTTTGTAAAAATGGAAATATCAAAAAACGGTAAAACACATATTTTGAGTTTTCAGAAAAACTACCCTATGACATGGATGCCGATCATTTCCCACTCCCTGGTACGCGGGGGTAAAAGGGGGGTTGAAAATTTTAAATAGGACTAAGGGTCGAGAGGGGGCTCATTTGAAAGGTCTTTTCATAACAAACACACCCTTAAAATTTTAAGTCGCTACGACCCCCCATTAAAAATGGCGGCCGTTCAAATTTCGAAATTTCATGCACTTAGTGTTATCCAGGATCAACCGGCTATTTAAAATCAGTTGTTCTCACTGCTACTTAAAATCAGTTGTTCTCACGGCTATTTAAAATCAGTTCTCACAGATCTTAGGCAGATTAAAAATTAAACGATTTAAAAATGGTTGGCGAATTGTCGGAACATGAAAGAATCATTATCCTTATGATGCATGGATGGGGTGATAACGAGCGATCATACGCTGCTGTCGCTCAATTATTTAATGAGACGTATCCGAATCGTCGAATTAATAAGTCCACTGTCTTAAAAACAATGGAACGTTTCAGAGAAACGTGTTGCGTAAACAATCGCCCTAAATCAGGGAGACCTGCCATTAACGAAGAAAAACAATTTTGTTAATGTTCTGCAGACATTTATTGAAGGTCCTAATTCTACTATTGACAGAGCCGCTCAAACTTACGATATTGCTCCCAAGTCCGTTTGGAGAATTTTAAAGAAAAACATGTTCCATCCATACAAATTACAATATGTTCAAGAATTGCAAGACGGAGATGTGGAGCATCGCATAGGTTTCTGTGAAAGAATGATGGCACTAATAGATGTCCGGCCCATGTTCCCTTATCAAATTGTTTTTATAGACGAGGCAACTTTCACGTTAACGGGAGAAGTTAATAATCAAAATTTTCGTTCCTGGTCAGATGAGAATCCTAATTGGGTGTGGGAAACTCACATACAATACCCACAAAAAATAAATGTATGGTGTGGAATAATAGATAGCTACTTAATAGGACCGTTTTTTTTTTTTAAGAAAATCTGAACGTTCAAAGGTATAACAGATTACTTGTAGATCAAATAGTTCCAGCCATACGAAATATTTTTCCAAATAATTTCGAAGAAATATGGTTTCAGCATGATGCAGCTCCTGCTCATTTTGGTTTAGGGCCACGTCAAATTTTAAATGAGACTTTTCCATTACGATGGATAGGAAGAAGGAACAGAAATGAGGGAGGAGAGGATTGGCCACCTCGGTCACCAGATCTAACTCCTCTTGATTATTATTTATGGGGACACCGGAAGAGTAAGGTTTACAAAACAAAACCTGAAAGCATCCAAGAATTGATACAGCTAATAAGGGATGAAATAGATTTGATACCTTTTGAGACGAATCGTAGAGCCATTTCTGCATTCTATCAAAGATTGGCATATTGTCAGGAAGTAAATGGCAGCCACTTTCAGCATTTACTTTAACACACTGAGTAAAATTTATTTTAAAACACGGAGTAAAAGGTTTTGAATAATTAAAAAGAGATGACAGTTTTCAATCATCTGTTTTGCAACCTATCACGACATATAACACATTCACACTTGTTTAACCACATGCACGCACACACATACGCACGCACGCACGCACGCACACACACACACACACACACACACACACACACACATGTACACACGCGCGCGCACACACGCTCACACGCGCCCACGCACACACGCACACACGCGCACACACGCACGCACGCACGCACACGCGCACATGCGCACACCCGCGTACACGCGCACACGCGCACACGCACACAAGGGATCAGATTAATGCCATTTCCACGCAGTTGCTCCTGGATAACACTAAGTGCATGAAATTTCGAAATTTGAACGGCCGTCATTTTTAATGGGGGATCGTAGCGACTTAGAATTTTAAGGGTGTGTTTGTTATGAAAAGACCTTTCAAATGAACCTCCACTCGACCCTTAGTCCAATTTAAAATTTTCAACCCCCTTTTTACTCCCGCGTACCAGGGGGTGAGGAATGATCAGTATCCATGTCATAGGGTAGCTTTTTTGAAAATTCAAAATACGTGTTTTACAGTTTTTTGATATTTTTATTTTTACAAAAATTATTTAAGGATTTCCACACTTTTGACAAATTCTGTATATTAGAGAAAGAAAGAGAGAGAGAGAGAGAGAGAGAGAGAGAGAGAGAAGACTGAAAGAGAGGAGTGAGAGAGGTGCAAGAGAGAGTGAGCAAATGAGAGAGTGAAAGAAGAGTAAGAGAGGAGTGAGAAAGGAGTGAGAGAGGAGTGATCTCTTCATATGTTAATTTTTTAATAAATAATATGCTACACCTTTTTTTTAATAATTATTTATTAAATTTGATTCATGATATATTAAAATAATTTTTTATAATTTTCCCGCGATTACGTTCTCGCCTATCATAATTATTCCATGATGCCCGGTTCCTCCCAGCATTAGTGCCCCTGGGCCGGGCTTTTCCTTCTGTAATATAATAAAATATGTATATAATAATATTTATATACAGACGTATATACAGGGTGCACGATTTATCTGAAGATATTGAAATAACTCAAGAACTATGCATTGGATAAAAAAAGTGGTTAATGAAAGTTGTTAGTCTCCAAGGGGGACATCCAATGATACCAAACTCGACCTCCCACCCCACCCCCTGGGGGTGGGGGTTGGGGGCAACTTTGAAATCTTAAATGGAAACCCCCATTTTTTATTGTAGATACGGATTCTACGCCACAAAATACGTAAATTTTGTCCGAAACATTTTTTTTATTCGTGATAGATGGCGCTGTAATCGCAAAAAATTATATTTTCCGCAATTCTCCAGAAATGATCATTGGATTGAGAAATAAAAAATACCTGTTCAATATTTTTAAAGAACATAATAAAAGTTATTCCCCCCCATCCTCTCGGGGTAGGATGGGTGATAACGTTCAAATCTCAAATGGGGACCCACATTTTTCATTGCAGAATTAGATTGTACGTGAAATTTTTATTGAAACAATTTTTTTCATTCGTGATAAATAGCGTTGAATTTTTTCGAGAAACTACTTTTAGCGTTACACAGGAACAACGACGAGGACGTAGTAGTTTTATGTTCTCTTTGGGTGCTTTTTTAATGTGAGTCCCCTTGCCTCTCACAGATCAGGGTGCTTTTTTAATGTGAGTCCCCTTGCCTCTCACTGTTCAATTAATTAGAGTAAGTGTTCGAAATTTTTACCTTCAACTTCAATACACTTATTGATCCTTTTTTCAAATGACTGTACACAGGATAGAAGCATATCTGCGGGAGTTTCAGCGCAAGCGTTTCTTATGCGTTCTACCATGTTTTCACGAGTTGTTGGCACTTGTTGATTTAAAAATATTGAACAGGTATTTTTTATTTTTCAATCCAATGATCATTTCTGGAGAATTGCGGAAAATATAATTTTTTGCGATTACAGCGCTATCTATCATGAATAAAAAAAAAAGTTTCGGACCAAATTTACGTATTTTGTGGCGTAGAATCCGTATCTGCAATAAAGAATGGGGGTTTCCATTTAAGATTTCAAAGTTGCCCCCAACCCCCACCCCCAGGGGGTAGGATGGGAGGTCGAGTTTGGTATCATTGGATGTCCCCCTTCGAGACTAACAACTTTCATTAACCATTTTTTTTTATCCAATGCATAGTTCTCGAGATATTTCAATGTCTTCAGATAAATCGTGCACCCTGTATATAATATATGCGTACATACATACATGCGTACATGCATACGTATATTAAAAAAATTAATTATGTATAAAATTAAATATACTTACCGGAGCCATCTTCTTCTTTCTTTTCCATTAATTTTTCTATTTGCTTTTCTATTTTTTCCAATTTTTCCTTCAACTCGTTATTTTCCGCTTTTAATTTGTTTAGATCGTGGTTTTTGGCTATATTTCGCAAGTCTTCCTCCAGATTTTGCATTTGGTGGTCCACATTAATATTATCTATCGTTTCTGGAATACATATGACATACATAATATATATTGCATACATACATATCACATACATATTTCAATTATATATGTCATCACATGCATACATTATTAATATAAAATACAGCGCTGTATATGCATGTAATGCATATATGTATATGTATGTATATAATGTAAATATGTATATGTGACGTATGTATATATGTATATGTGTGTAACGTAATGTGTAAATAAAATAAATACTTACTTATTAAATCCTCTTCTTTCCTCGCAATACGTGGACACTATTTTTGTCACGAAGGCTGCTATGCTATCGGAAAACTATCAGAAAATAAAATTGAAAAGCGATCTCCTGGGACGACGAGTCGCTAAGCACCGGTATTGATTTTTTGATGGTACGACTCATCATATCATCTGCTCAGCATCAGCTGACCGGCAATCAAATGACGGGCGACACAACATAATAATATACGTGTATATATATGTTATTACGAATATGTAAACATATATACCAAGGGGCACAAATGCTGGGAAAAGCTAAGCGATTCGCAAATATTGTCGTACACGTAGACGTGAACGCGGACAATACCTAAAAAATGATTATGTACGTATGTACATATACAGGGTGTTTGATAGCTGATCATGCAGACGAAAGTTGAAGATAGATTGGGTGTAGCCGAGAAGAAAAGTCATGTACCGTAATGTCAAATTGGCAATATTTACCGAGTTATTAATTAAAACATGTGAGCCAACGAGCGCGTAAAGAGCGGAGGGCGGCCGCAGTAAGCACGAAGAAATTTGATACAGGCGGAGTCAGTGAATGGCGGTAGGCAAGCGCGCACGGCGAGGGGCTACGTAAGCGACAAGAGGCGATCGCGCACGACGAGGAGCGAGCGAGCGCGAACGACGAGGAGCGAGCGAGCGCGCGCGGCGAGCTATAAGAAAAAAATATGTCATCGCGCCGTTCCGTCTTTTCAGAGGCGATAGGAAAGTGATGTGCTATCATTTCCACACCACCTTGCGGTAGATAGCTTGGTGCGTTTTTTTATAGTGGTTTCCCCGGTAGGCCTAATCCACTCTCACAATCTAATGTAAGAATTGTTTGAAGTGCCATCCTCTCTCTCGTATGCAGAGTTCGGCCCTTCGTACAATATTGCGCGTCGCACGGTGTACCATGTCCGGCGTAATGGTATCGAAGGCCGCAATAATAGCTTCACGTACTTCGTTTTCTGTACCATGACGCTGGTGCTCGATTAAACTTTTTATATGACCCCATATAAAAAAGTCTAATACATTTAAATCTGACGACCGTGCCGGCCAGATGATTGGACTACCACGACCCATCCACCTGTCCGGAAATTGCGCGTTTAGTACCTCCCGTACTTCGCGACAAAAATGAGCCGGTGCTCCGTCATGTTGATAAATCAACAGTGCTCGTATGTTTAATGGCACATTTGTGAGATGTACTGACAACTCGTTCTCTAAGAATTGTTTATAAATTCTGCCAGTTAAACGCGGCGGGAGGAAATGTGGACCGATCTGGAAATAACAAACAAAAAAGTTTCACTTGAACAGTAGGAAAAATTATTTTCTTTCCACTTACCACTTGATTCCCAATTATTCCCGCCCATACGTTGATGAACCAACGATATTGAAATCCGCCTTCACAGACGACGTGCGGATTTTCATCGGACCAATATAAATTATTGCGACAATTAAGTACGCCGTTTGGTGTAAATGTTGCTTCGTCGGTCCACAAAATAATATCCGGAAACGTGTCATTCTGCCGACATTGCGCAAGGAACCCTGATTATGTTTTTCAATAATTATTATATTCTCAAATTGCCGTGAATATGAAAAGTTAATGACAATACTTTCAAAAGTATATCCGTTGTTCCAAATCCCGCGGTAACAGCTGTTGCACCCGCTGGTAATGGTACGGATGCAACTGATCTTCATATAAAGTGCGATGCACGTTGTATTGCGATAAATTAAGTTCGCGCGCCGCACGACGCATGCTGTTTCCGGGGTTTTCGTAGAAGGCGTCGAGAATCCTTTCCTCGTCTTGAAGACGACGACGCACTGGCATATCTGGCGCATTATGCACTAGACACCTCGTTTCACGCAATCTTTGCACAACACGGAAAATTGTTTGATATCTTGGATAATGTGCACGTCCGGGAAATTACTAGAGTTAGAAGCCTCACCATGTATATTCGAGCTGCGACAAGCGTATTTCGAAAAAGGTGGCAGAAACAATTGACTTTGAATATTTCGAACGTCAATTGTTTCTGCCGAGATTCGTGAACACGAGGTCTTTTTGTGCAGTCACGTATAGTTCTCACATAGTGACAAACCGACAATGAGATATTTGCGATACTTCACAAGAATACACGGATATGATAGTGGCCTACGGGCTAGCAGATCGAAATGCGCGCATCGCGGCTCGAATATACGCGGAGCAATTTCCCGGGCGTGCACATTATCCGACAGATCAATTTTCCGTGTTGTGCAAAGATTATGTGAAACGGAGTGTTTAGTGCATAATTCGCCACATATGTCAGTGCGTCGTCGTCTTCAAGACGAGGAAAGGATTCTCGACGCCTTCTATGAAAACCCCGGAAACAGCGTGCGTCGTGCGGCGCGCGAACTAAATTTATCGCAATACAACGTACATCGCACTTTACATGAAGATCAGTTGCATCCGTACCATTACCAGCGGGTGCAACAGCTGTTACCGTGGGATTTGGAACAACGGATATACTTTTGCGAAGGTATTGTCATTAACTTTTCATATTCACGGTAATTTGAGAATATAATAATCATTGAAAAACATAATCAGGGTTCCTCGCGCAATGTCGGCAGAATGACACGTTTCCGGATATTATTTTATGGACCGACGAAGCAACATTTACACCAAACGGTGTACTTAATTGTCGCAATAATTTATATTGGTCCGATGACAATCCGCACGTCGTCCGTGAAGGCGGATTTCAATATTGTTGGTCCATCAACGTATGGGTGGGAATCAAGTGGAAAGAAAATAATTTTTCCTACTGTTCAAGTGAAACATTTTTTTGTTTGTTATTTGCACATTTGGTCCTATACTGTATTCTAGCATATCTCTCATTTACACTCACACGCTCGCATTCGCTACTGTCTGCTTGTTCAGCACTCTCGTAGCGCTCCTGGTGTCGGAAAAGCGAAATGCACACATATCTCCACTCCTGTGGAGTGGAGCTACATTCCGAAGTTTCTTACTTTCTTACTGAATCGAAATTTTCCGTGATTCGGACTTTATCTTAAAATACTTCCACTTAGAGACAATGTACACAAAAATCACAAGAACATTTTGTTTCCTATTTTTTAAGGCTGAATCGATTGGGACTAAAAAATCCTCGATCGGTTGAGTCATTGCTGAGATATGAATATCTCACCTCGTTTCAACTCGCAGTTTCGCGTATAATAGACACGGTGTGCCTCGCGCCGTTCGGGCGCAACTTTATTGCGCTTGAACTTGGCGTGAGGCACTACCGTGCCTCTTGATTATAATGTTATCTCTAGTTTATAACAAAACAGTGTAACAGATATATAACAGGATTATATTACAACTACGAAACTATGAAACCAAATTATATAACCCCAATATAACTAGAGTATAACATATGTTATATTACATGTTACTCCTATGTTACATTACAGTTATATTCTGTGTTTGCTGGATTCAGTACGGGCCGATGCTATTAGATGCTCATTGCGCCATCTCTTGTAAATCCTTTAAAATTAAGTTTAATATCCAACACTACTTTTAAAATTTAAAGAAAATATTTTCTACGTATGAAGTTTTAAGAAAATGCAAAAAATGAAAAATTGATTTTTTGAATTCTGCTAGGTGTATATGCCCCCTTAAGAAAAATAATGATCAGTGAATATCTCGAAAGTGGTGCCATTTATAAACAAAATGGTATAATTGTTTTATGTCCCGCTTGAAATCATATAACTTTCGTCCGAAACATTTTTGCTGAAAATGCTTCGTTGAAGAATTATTAAAAGGCGTTTTTCAAAATGGGACACCTTGTGTGATCCAAGCAGCAAAATCCAAAATATTATAAAAAGTATGAACTGGCTAACGGCGAGGTACTATATATGCATGTCCATGTGTACATATGAGTAGTATAGGGTTAAGTATGGCCAGTCAAAACATTCCCCCTCCACTCGACCTTCCGGCGCCACTAGACCACGCCCACCGGCGCCGGAGGGTCAAGTGGAGGGGGAGTGTTTCAAGTGGCCGTACCTACCCCTAAGGCTGAAAATGACGGAAATTTGAATCACCGGAATGAAAATTAGCGTAATCTAAATATTAAATTTTTATTATTCATATTAGGCGTTGTTGTGATTCTAGCTCTTGGTCAGCTGGTTAATTTGCATATTACTTTTGGAAAAATCTCCTAGACACTCTGCGAGGCTCGAACCCAGGACCTCAGGCTCTTGAGTCAAACGTCTTACCACTGCTCTACTGCTACTCTTTAGTAGAAATTGGTTTCACGGTGTACACGTAGAACGGAGGTGTGTGTGTATGTGTGTGTGTATGTGTGTGTGTGTGGTTAGTGCGAAGTCTCTGGAAAAATCCTGTAGGCCTTGGCCAGATTCGAACCTAGGTCCGCTGGCTTTCGAGTCAAGCGTCTTATGCACTACCTACTGCTATACCCTGATGGAAACTAGCTATATTGTATACATACGAAGAGTATTGACGTCACGCGTGAAAAATTTGGCAAATTCTAGAACCTAAAGGACACGGATCTTCACCATGAGACCCCGGCTCTCGACTGTCGTGAGCTTGTGCGAGCATGTTCGAGCAGGTAGGGATCATTTTGAAGACAAAAACTACCCAGCGATTGTTGGAAGACGATACTTCTAGTCTATGTTTATATATTTTTATCTGTACGAGTCCCCTCGCTTTCGAACTCGAAAAGTTTACAACGGGATTTGTTACTTCGAACTGGAAATCACAGGGAAGTGAGAAGAGGTGAAGAGAAAGGAATGCACAATATTTTTCATAGAATTAATTCACATTTTATTTTTCATGATTAAGATGAGACATTTATTAAAATTGCTCGTACAATTTTATTTAAATAAATCGAAGTAATTTCTTGAAATAATGTGGAAATAAGTATCTAGAAACGTTAAATCTTTTAATTGCCGACGTACATTTTGCTTGATTTCCTGATAGTTTGCGAAGAGCGTCTGTTTCACGATGTCCTCGTCTAAGTTTTTTTTGGGAGCCTTCTATCTCCGTTACAAGAAACAGGGCGCAATCGTTTACAAGTTTTGCAAACGTTTTGCAGTTATTCACATCGAGCATCAATACATTTTGTTATAAGTTCTAGCCCGTCAAAAGATGTTGCCTGCATGACGATGTTTACTGTGTAGACTTTTTGTTTCTTCGTCGGCGGCTGCTGTCCCTGGGATGAATCGGTAGGAATCCTTTTCAATGCGGTGTTCACCTCGGTCGTTTTCGTATTTTCAGTCACCATGATCGCCCTTGCTCCATACGCCGTGGTAAAGGTGATGGTCACATCGTTGATATGGACAGACTCCGGCACGGCCCTGGTTACCGAGTGCAAGTAATAGCCTATGTGTTTCATGTACTCCTTAAACTTTTCCCATGTGGTGAAGTCGAACTGGATCCCTGTAGAGGTATTGCCGGATAGCTTTATTGTAGGCTCGAACGTTGTCCCGTCGTTTGATGCCCGCAATCCGATTTGCATCCTCTTGGTATCCGAAGTGTTGAGGGGATAAGTAGTGGAGAGAAGCATATAGCTTTCATAGCGAGCTTTTCCAGAGTCACCTTATGTGATCTTAAATTCAGCGTTTGCGTTAGTATTCGTCATTATGTTTCTCACAAGAACTTATTATCCCACAGATGAAAACACGAGAACTAATATACTTCGTCGCACGAAACGAGTGGAGAAGACTAAAGAAGCTCAAATGGTTTGGGCCTAGTCCAATGGGCTTCTTATAGGAAAAGGAAAAGTGGAGGGGTAGTTCTGTATGCATACAACAAATAAATTTATTTCTTAATATTTGTTAAATGATTCAGCCTAGAACGTTCTAGAATTTCTCAGAACGGAGCATACGTGTTCCTACAGGTTTCATGATGTCGTGGGAGCAGGCGTTATATTTGTCCAAGCAGTGGATGCAAAAATACATTTTATGGTCTTTTGCGAAAGTTTCCAATCGGACTCTATTGTAGTCAAAACCGATTATATCGTCCATCCTTACATCTAAATTTATGTTTAGATACACACATTTCTACAAATCGTTTGTGTAGGCCGCAAAGAAATGACTCACATTTTTTCACATCTGAGAATTTATAAAACGAGAAGAAAGAAGGTTTATTCTTTTGTGGCCGCGATAAGATTTATTTTTTGTGACTGAACGGAATGCGTGAACCCTGCAGATTCCGACGGGTTTTATGTTATCGCGGGAATAGGCATTATATTTGCCGAATCAGCGGATGAGAAAATGCCCTTTAATTTCTTTTGTGAACCGGAGTCCTATCCTAGTCAAAATTGATTATATTTCCTTCCACGCATCTAAATTTAGATAAACAGACAATTCTACAAAACGTTTTTCGTGTAGGGCCTAAGGGAACCGCACGGAACTCGCATTTTTCACGTCTGAGAATGCGAGATATAGATATGAGAAGAAAAAGGTTTATTCTTTTATAGCAGGAATAATATGATCCTTTAACAGATATCAAATTCTGCGATAAAACTAGACGAGTATATTGCCGAAAAGCGTTGGTATAGTTAGTCCCGCCTTATTTACACAGGCATTCGTGGAGGTTTCCCAAAATTTTGGAAGATCCATGTTATATAAGAGGGTCGAAGCTGCTGCGACGTATTTTACTGTTTTCATCGCTTCGAGCAACATTCCTATTCCGTGATATTCGTGAAAGTATAAGATGTCGCAGCTTTTCAAAATTGTACGTGACTGTATAATCGCAGCGTCGGTAGCAAATCCAATAATCAAACGTGGGAAATATCTGTGTGAACTCGCGAGTGATAATGATGAGAAGACATATGAAGTGTTTTATAAATTCGCGGCCATGTGCAGTAGTGGCCTACTGGCGATGTTATTCGCTTGCGGACAATTTAAAAATAATCCTCGCTTGCATGGGAGTCGAAATTGTAGAAGCGAGAAGATTATTCGGAGAGAATGAAGAAGATATCGGTGACCGTGTTCAGGACATGCTCCTTTGCGTATTGTAAGTAATTTCCTTTCGCTGTGATGTGACAAAAATATAAGTTTAATAAATGCTGATGCTGACGAATACGTTTGTGCGTCCTTCATTTTCTCAGTTCTCACCAATACTATACGAAGCGGAAATCCAAAAAGCCTCGCTCGAGTATAAGGCTTCCTCGTCAACGAAATCTGCCCGTGAGTATAAGGAAAAATCAGTATAAGATTATTCTCTTGTAGAGCCTCGTGTTTAATATTGAGTTAAATTTTAGCAAGTTGTAATAAAATAGCGGGAACTGACAAAGATTTCGCTTGCAATATAAATGAAAACGGCATTGATATTAGTCATGACGACGCTGTTCACGTCACGGGTAACATCATCGAGTACGATGACAATGGCGTTGATGAAACGACGCAAGACGCAAGTGAAGCTGCTGAAACCCAGGACTTCCGAATCTCGCAGGCTACACTAGTCGAAGGTAAGAAAAGGTAAGAGAAAATATCTCATACTCTTAGTTATATTTTTATTCTATATATGTCTTTATTGATCTCCTATTGGAGTTACAATTCGTTCCACATTCTCCGCTTTTCCTTCTCCGCTGCCTTACATTCTATGTTCTCTCTACGCCTCCCGCCTCTCTCCCCCCTTCCCTCCAACACACACACACACCCCTCTCTCTCCGGCCCAATCTCTTGCCTACCACTTACTTACATACTACTACACTACTTATATCCTACGTAACTCTAACTTATATCTATCTTACATACTACTTAATTCTACTTATTCCTACTTAAAAACTATTGTGGGAAGATCCCACAATAGTTTTTAAGTAGGAATCCCGCTTCCAATTTTTCCTCTCTCTCTCTCTCTCTCTCTCCCTCTCCCTCCCTCTCGCTCTCTCTCCCCCTCCCTCCCTCCCCCTCTCATGTTTCCCCACTCTGCCTCCTCCCCCTCCCCCATCAGCCTCCTCTCCTCTCCCTCCACTCTTCTATCATCCTCATCCACTCCTCTCCCTCTCCTCCCTCTCCCAACATCTCCACTATTTCTGCCCATCCTACCTCTTCCCTTCCTTCCCAGCTCATACATTCCTTCCATACGTGTTCCCATGTTTCCTCCTCCTCCCCGCATATTCTACACTTCCTTTCTTCTTCCTTCTCCCAATACTCTCTTTCCCTTATCTCATTTCCTATCCTGAACCTCCACACCATCTTCCATCTTCCTTCCACCCATCCCTTCTCTAGTATTCCGGTATCCCCTCTCCTTTCACATATTTGTACTAATTATTATATTTCGATTCTCTTATCTTCCTCCATCTTTCTTCTCATTGCATCTCTCTATCCTTTCTTTCCACCTCCTCGTATTCCATTGTCTCCTTCCTCTCTTCCCCTATCCCTCTCTCCTTCATGAAATTCCCTCTTTCCTGTTACCACTTTCCTACTACCCTCTTCTGTTTCCACCTTTCCTTCATTTCCTGCCAGCATTTCCTTGCCACCTCTCCTCCCCCTCCCTCCTGCAGCTTCCTCTCAAAATTCCATGCTCTTTTCCCTGCTTTCCCCCTCATCTTCTCTCTCCCCGTCTCCTCCCTTACCAAGTATCCTGGCGTCCTTCTCTCTGCCCTCATTGTCCATCTTATGTACCTATCCTGTGTCTCCTCCAATTCTTTCCTTTCCTTCCATCCCCATACCTCCGCTCCATATCCCATCACCGTCCAGACCAGTGTATCAAACAACCACAATCTTCTCTTCTAATCTTTTCTCCACACCCTCTTTTTTATTCCCCATACCACTCTCATTGCCACCGTCGCCTTCCTATTCCTTTCTTTTATATGCGCTTCTTGTCCTCCATTGCTCTGCATTGTATACCCCAAATATTTATATTCCTTCACTTCTTCCAGTCTTTTCCCCTTTCACCTCCATTCTCTCCTCTTTTTCTTTCCACCTTCCTTTCTGAATCTCATCATCTTTGTCTTTTCTATATTCAATCCTAACCCTTTCCTTTCTAGATATCTCTCCAATCTTACTATCATCGCCCTCATCTCCTCCTCTTCTTCTGCCATCAATACCACGTCGTCTGCATACGACAGCGTGTATATTTTCTCTCCCCCCTACCATAATCCCTCCCCATTTTCCCTTCTGCATCTCCTCCTCAAGTCCGCTAACAATATATTAAATAGTACCGGACTCAGTGTGCATCCCTGCCTAACACCCCTCGCCGTCCAGAACTCCTCTCCTATCTCCTCCCCCACTCTCACCCTGCTCTTCGTTTCCCTTATTATTTCTTCTACCCTGCTCATCAATCCCTCTCTTACTCCTCTCTCCCTCATTGCCTCTACTACTTAATCTCTTTCCACCGAGTCGAAAGCCGCTCTTAAATCTACAAACATCGCTGTCAATTTTCCTCCTTTTCTTCCTAGTTGCCTGTTGATCAGGTAGTTCAATGCGTATATCTGATCCACTGATCCCATCCTCTTCCTGAATCCCGCTTGACTCCCCGACAACAGACTTTTCCCTTCCACCTCCTCCCTCACTCTCTCCGGTAGCACTGCCGCGTAGATCTTATAAAGTGACGGCATCAGTGGGGCGGCATCCCCCTATATTCCATGACTTTCTCTCCTTTCCCTTTCTTTATTATCGGGATTATTATTCCTTCTTTCCAATCCTGCGACCATTCTTCTCCTTCCTATACCCTTCTACACACCTCCCATGCCCATTTCTCCATCTCCTCCCCTCCATACTTCGTTCGGTATTCCGTTCTTCCCAACCGCCTTTCCTTCCTTCAACTTCTTTATTACCTTTTTTTATCTCTTCCTTCTCTATTTCCTCCTCTTCATTTCCCCCCCTTCCTTGCTTCTCCTCTTACTACCCTTCTCTCTACTCCCCCCAGTAGCCTCATGAAGTGCTCATTCCATTCTCCCTTTCTAATTAGTTCATTTACTTTCCTCCCTCTGCCCCTCTCCCTTCTCACTATCTCCCATACTTTTCCCTTTGCCTCCTTCGCTTCTTTCTCCCACCTTTCTCTCTCTTCCTCCTTCTTTTTCTCACATAACTTTTTATATTCCCTTTTTTTCCCTATACTCCTCCCCTCTTCCTCCCCCTCCTCTTCTACACCTCCTTAACTCTCTTCTCACCTCACCCTTCCTTTTCCTGCATTCTTCATCCCATCACCCCTTCCTGTTCCCTTTTCCTCCTTCTTTCCCTTCCCCTCCCTTTCTTATCACCTCCCTTATCCTTTCTCCATCCTCATTTCATTCCCGACCCTTCCTTGTCCCCTTTCCCTTCCCATTTCCCTTTTGAATTTTTCTGTTCCTTCCTTGTCCCATTTCCCTCTATCGTGCCTATCCTTCTTTCTTTCTCCTTTCTCGTTCTCCCTTTATCCATATCCCAATTGGTTGGTGGTCCGAATCCACTTCCTCCCCTATTTCCATCTTCTCTATCTCCTCTATCACTTCTTCATTTCCCAACGCATAGTCAATTACCGATTCTTCCCTTCTCCCTGTATATGTATACTCTCCCCCTTCATCCCCTCTCACTCCACCATTCAAAATGACTCATCCCCTTTCCTCTATGATCTGCACCAGTTTCATTCCCTCTTTATTCATCTTTTTGTCTTTCGAGCATCTTTCCCTTCCATCTCCTCTCTAGTCCTCCCTTTCTCTCCATCCCCCCTCCTTTCCCGTCCTCGCATTAAAGTCTCTCCCAATTATTGTCCTGCTTTCCTCTTCCCTTTCTTCTATCCATTTTTTTATCCTCTCCATTTTCGTCTCCATATCTCCCCTCACATATAGCCCAGTAATCCTCCATTTTTTTCTCCCCACTCTTATCACCCCTATCGTCCTTCCTTCCTGTTCCTTCTCTTCCTCCTCTATTATTCCTATTTCTCTTTTAATTCCCATTAACATCCCTCCACACGCTCTTCCTTTTTTACTTCTTTTTTTCGCTATTTGTACCTTCCATCTGAATTCCTTCGGCAATCTCCCTCTCAATTTTTCCCATCCTTTCTCGTCCACCTACGTTTCCATCATCATGACCACATCCCATTTCTTTATCCTCTCCCAGAACTTCTTATCCTTATTCCACAGCCCTGCCACATTCCAGAACATCACCTTCCATAACCTCCCCTCCTCCTTCCTCTCTCTCTCCTCCTTTGTCTTCCCTTCCCTCTCCTCTTCCCTTTGTCCCCTTCCCCCTTCTCTGTTTTTGTTTCTCCTTCACTGTCTCTCAATTTTTCTTCCTTCTCATCCCATTTCTACCATTTCCCTTCTATCTGTATCCTTCCATATTTTACCCATACCTTTTTTCCTTTCTCCCTCTCTTCCCTTGCTATCTCTTCTAGATTCCACCTCATTTTCCTTTCTTTCCAAGTTAGGTCATCTTCCACTTTTATGCCCTTTTTTTGTATCTCCTTCCTTTATCCTTTCTTAACTCCTTCATCTCCGCCTCTATTCTTAATTCTCTGATTGTCTCCCTCAGCCTCTCCCCTATCTCCCTTCCTCCTCCCTTCATCCCCCTTACGATTATATTCCTTCTTCTCTTCTCTCTCTCTCTCTCTCTCATTTCCATCCTTCTTTCTATTTCTTTCATTCTTTCATCTGTTTTTTTCTCCCTTCGCTCTTCTTCTACCTCTTCTGTTTCCCTCTCATTCCTTCTCCTAGCCTCACCCTCTAACCTTTCTATTCTCTCTCTTAATTCCTCCCTTTCTCTTTTCTATTCTCTTTCCCTTCCCTCCATTTTCTTTTTCAGGTCTCCCAATTCTCTTCTAATCTCCTCCCCTTGTCCTCTCATTTCTTCTCTCAGCACTTCCTTCATCTCCTGTAACCCCTCTCTCATTTCCCTCTTCCACTCTTCCTTTATTCCCGTCCACCATACCATTTCTATTCTCCCTCTCTCTTCCTCTCTTTTTTGTGGCGATCTCATCGTCCTTCTCCCCTTTTTGAATACAAACTGCTGTCACTCTTGTCCTCCTTCTCCTTCTCTCTCCTCCTTGTCTCTTTTCTCTTTCTCCCTTTTCCTTTACAAAAACTCCTCCATCATGTTCCCCAACTCATCCCTTCTTTCTCTTTCCATCTCTACGCCTCTACCTCGCTCCTCACCCAACTTCCTTCCCTGCTCCGTCACCTTACCTATTTTATGTTATTTTCTTGTCCGTCTATCACGCCCGTTCTTCTAGTTCTTTCCTAGTATCTATCTCCCTAGTTTCTTCTCCCTCATCACCCAATCCCGTCTTCTCTTTCGTCTAGTGTATTTTCCTATCTTGCTCCTTCTTACCCCTGCTTCCACTCTTCTATATTCCTATACTCTTTACCCCTTCTACATGCTTTCCTCTTCCTAACCTCTTTTTCTCTTACCTTTTTCCCTCCACTCCCTCCTCTCCTGTCTCCTCCCAAGTCCCACCCACACTCCTTTCTTCACTCCACCTCTCCCTCTAGCTCTCTCGCAACTGCACTCTCCTCTCCCGTTCCCCTTTTCCCTCTCTCAATCACTCTTTCACACACGTTCATTTTCACCACACTATCACTCGCACTCCAGAAGCGGATGTCCCTGTATTTTTATTCTAATTGTGTGTAAAATTTATACATGTATAACATTTTCAATTCATATTTACAGTACAACAGGGTAGTGGGTACGAACAGTCGAAAGAACATCGAAGGGACAAAAGCGAAGACCAAAGAGTGTGCGAAGCGACAGCAAAAGCTGACACGGTCAACAATCGTGAGTCCTTATATAAATGTATTGAAATACTCAGGGAAAAGTCGCGTAATTATAGAAAATTTAATATTCTCGGGAGGGAGTCGAATATTATAATTATTATTCGAATATTAAATATAATATTCGAATTCTCCCACCTCCAGAAGGAGCTAACATTACTGAATATTTAGAAAATGCTTTTCGGAAAATCCACAATTACGCGGTAAATTCGGGTGGCGCGAACAACTACGTGGGGTTGACGCTTGCTTCTTCGGACTTAACGCGGAGGCCTGCGGGTTTATCGCTTCGTCCCGCTCGGGACTTGACCTACAACGAGATTTGGAATCTCGTGAATTCGTTAGCGCAGAGTGCCGGAGGTTATGATATTTTAGAACATTTCAAAATTAATATTTTCAATGTCGCGGCACCTTCTGGTCGTGGAAAGAAATAATATAAACTAACTTACGAAGATATAGCGAAACGTTCGATCCTTACTATAAACAACTTTGACAATTTGTGCTTTCCTCGTTCGCTCGTCGCTGCGATAGTGTACAACGAACGTGGCAATGTGCGCACAGGAGAAATACATGATAAATGGAATTCCGTGAGGAAGCAATAATCTATATTACAACGAGACCTAGCGGTCGAACTGATACGGAAAGCCGATGTCTGTATACCTGAAGAAGGGTGTGGTATTCCCGAGATCGAGCGTTTCCAGCATTATCTTGCGAGTAACTATATCGTGATCGTTGTTTATTACTTTAGTTCCTTTGCACGTGGTGCGCCGCCCATGTTCGATGATAGCAGCGTACTCACCTCCCATGGGCGCGAAGCTAAAATGACTCTGAATATTATATACTACGAATATTATAAAATCCCGGCATTACAATCCAATATTAAATTTAAGAGCTACATCGGGCAGCCAAGATTATTGTATACGTTGTAATAGTGGATGTAGGCCGGAAAGAGGGCATCGGTGCTTAAACGCATGTCCACGGTGTCACAGCGTTCCAGCGAGGTATCAGGCGTAGAACTAATACGATGTGCCGCGTGTCAACGTGAATTTTACGGGTCGGTGTGTTTCGAGCGTCAGCATCATGCGCAAAAATCGCTCCAAGGCACTTCATCTTTGAGCATCTATAATATCCTGAGAGTTTGCAGCGACTGTGGCCGTTTGCGAAACTTGAAGAACAAACACAATTGCAATGAGAACTTTTGCCGTGTTTGCAACGCGCTGCAACCAATGAATCATCTATGTTATATGAAACCACTTCGATACGACACTGGTTCATCTGACACGATGAATCCGCAGCGAGTAGGAAACGAAAACATAGTTGATGACATTGACGAAGCGACAGAAACAAGTGAGCGCGTAAAAGGTCGCATCGCGTTTGTATTCTATGATTTTGAGATGCGTCAAGACGATACGATCGAAGGCACAGAAAACGTTAAACTCACGTTGTGACGCTCTGTGTTGCGCAGTAGATATGTGAAAGCTGCATGAATGTAGACGATATGACGTTGCGATGTCGTTGGTGTGGGATACGCGAATTTATACTTTGAGACAATCCGTTGAAACAATTCATCGATTTTGTCATAAGACCGAGGAAGAGTTTCAAACAGATCATCTGCATCGCACACAACGCAAGTACATTCGATGCACAATTTATCCTACGGTACTTGGTTGAGAGCGGTAATCGGGTGGAACCTAAGCCTATTTTAAACGGTATGAAGATTATATTGTTAACCGTTGGGCGAACAAAATTTATCGACAGTGTTAATTATATGCCTATGCGCTTGTCAGCATTACCAAAAGCTTTCGTGTTAAAGGATACTGCAGGCAAAGGCCTGTTTCCGCATTTATTTAACACTGTCGAAAATCATCATTACATTGGACCGATACCAGATGCAAGATACTATTCTCCCGAAACAATGAGACCGCCTGAGCGTGAGCGGTTTTTAGAATGGCACGAGGGCATGGTGCGCAAAAACATAGAATTTGATTTCCAACGGGAAATGAGCTATTGCCGGAACGATGTCGATATTCTTCGACGGGCTTGTCTTGCGTTCCGTAAGATGTTCCTAGATCGTGGAAAAGTATGTCCGTTTGAAGAATGCACAACCATCGCCTCTACGTGCATGAGAGTTTTTCGTAAAAACTTTCTGCGTGAAAAGGAGATAAGTATTATTCTTTCGGGTGAGTATCGGCATGTCAACAACCAGTCTCGCAAAGCGTTGAAATGGTTGTTGTGGATGGAGCGCGAGCTCGGTCATACTATAACGCATGCAGGTAGATCTCGCGAACATTGCATACCGGAAGGGCTGCTCGTCGATGGGTATTACGAGACAACGAATCCTCCACAAAGACACGTGTTGCAATTTCACAGGTGTTTTTGGCATGGATGTCCCGCATGTTTCAGGGTGAATCGTGATAGCCCGCTCTCAGCCACCGTGAAGGGGGATACTATTGAGTCGCGATACGAGCATACACGTGTGACAATACTCTCGTCAACGGAGGCTAGGTTACATCGTAACGGAGAAGTGGGAGTGCGTCTTCGATCGGGAGTTGCAGGACAATCAACCGATGCGTGATTTCCTTGCGAATCACTCGATGTTAGAAACTGAGCCTCTCGATACTCACGAAGCGTTCTTCGGTGGTCGTATCGGGAACATCATCACCCGGTGCGATGTTACGGGTACGGAAAAGATACGTTACGTAGACGTATGCTCCTTGTACCCGTTTGTACTAAAGACGGGCTCTTTTCCGCTCGGTCATCCGGATGTGAACGTGGACGAAGAATGTTCCGCCTTAATTGGTATAGCTCCCGATTTTGACTTTAGCAGAGTGGAAGGGATCTTGCGGTGCAACGTGCTCGCTCCACGTGATCTCTTTCACCCTGTACTCCCATTTCGCGTTCGCGGAAAATTATTGTTCGCCCTATGCCGTAGTTGCTGCGAGACATTTTTTCAATCTCCGTGCACATATGATAATCCGGTCGATCGAGAATTCGAGGGTGCATGGGTATCCTGTGAATTACGGAAGGCTATAGAGAAGGGCTATAGTGTCAGGTCCGTGAGCGAGATATGGAAATATAAGGTTTCGCAATACGACTCAAGTACTCGGTTGGGAGGTATGTTCGAAGGGATATATCAACTGCTTTTTGCAACTTAAGTAGGTGGCTAGTGAATGGCCTGCTGAATGCACCGACGATGAAGAGGCCAAAGAGCGATATCTGCGATAATATGAAGAAACAGAGGGTATTGTTCTCGATAGAAACAACATCGCGGTAAATTCGGGGTTGCGTTCAGTTGCAAAGCTTTGCCTCAATTCGTTCTGGGGTAAATTCGGTCAGTGATCTAATCTGCCGAATACCGAGGTCGTTAAGACACGCGAACATTTCATGTCGCTGCTCACGAATCCCGAGCATGAAATCATAAACATATTGCCCATGAACGATGAGATTCTCTACGTCTCATGGCGATTACGACAAGAGGCATTTGTTCTCTCTGCAATTACAAACGTTGTAATAGCGGCCTACACGACAGCACAGGCACGCTTGAAGTTGTACGTTTATTTAGAAAAATTAGATCGTAGAGTGTTATATTATGATACTGATTCATGTATATATTTGAGCACCGGTGACCCCAATGAGTACGAACCGCATACGGGTAATTTTTTGGGCGATATGACGGATGAACTCGAAAGTTATGGTCATGCGTGTTGCAAAAAAAAAGTCATGCGTGTCGGTGCTCCCAAGACGTAGATTCGACGACACTGGTTACTCTGTGCCATACGGTTACGTAGTGGGGTAAGAATAGTAGTAGAGCGTGTTCTTTCTCCTCCAAATCTAAACACTTATTATTAGAGTAAAAAAAATATAAATATAGACGTTTCCCCAAAAGCGACCAATTTGTATATCGTGTATGCACTAGCTCTATAAGAAACTTTTGTGCAAACTGTATGTATATATTCTATTAAAATAAAGCTTTTGCAAAATAAAGAAGAAATAAGTTCTTTTACAAATATATATGTATTTCTATCTTTGTATATGACCCCTGAATCACAATAAAATCTTAGCAAATTATATCGCTAGAAGCAGTCTCTTTCACTCACAAGCGTTCGCTCGTACGAGCTCATTGAACGATTATTAGCTCATAGTTTCATGCTGGAAAGTTAATTTCGCTATCGGCGCTAAAATAAGCTATTCCCGCGGCCGCGAGCGCCACGTGAAAAAGCTTATTCGTGGCGCGATATGAGCTAGCGAGACCGCGCGGTCGCCGCGGAAGGGCCCTCGGCGCGAGTTATAAGCTCATCGCCGTTTCTCCTTTTCTTCAGCATTTACGTAGCTTCACTTGGTAACCGAATCAGTCATTTGGCAAAATGAACGCCGCGCTGGAAACATCCTTGGACATCGATCGTTTGCGGCCCTATGGGTTGTGGGAAAACGGTTTTCGTAAAAACTTTTCTTCGCTATTCATCCGCGATGGCGGATACACGTTTCAACAGGATCCTATTTTATTATGCCGAGTGGCAAGAGGCTTACCGCCAACTACAGCATGAAGCGGCGAAATCGGGACGATGCGTGATAGAATTTCGAGAAGGCTTACCGCGCCCGGATGATTATTCAAACGATTCGCTTGTCGCGAAAATGGTGATAATAGACGATCTCATGAGGGAATCGTCATCGTACGAAGTAATCGTCGATCTGTTCACGAAGGGTAGTCATCACAAAAACCTCAGTGTTATACTTATTTCGCAAAATCTATTTCATCAAGGACACGGACAACGAGATATTTCTCTCAAGGCGAATTACATCGTGGTGTTAAAAAATCCTCGCGATCGTGTTCAGATTCGTCACTTGGCCAGGCAGGTATGTCCGGAAGATTCAAAGTTTTTGGAAGAAGCTTACTATGACGCTACATCGTTTCCACATGGGTATTTGTTGCTCGATCTGAAACAATTTGCCCCGGATGAATATCGGTTTCGTACATGCATCTTCCCCACTGATACTACGCATTATATTTACGTTCGGCGTGGATCCACTATGTATAAAACCCATGCATACGATCATTCTGCGACAGTCTTATCGCCGTAATGGCAGTGAGTAGGGGGAGCAGAGCGAATGCGAAAAAGGGCGATAGAACCGCAAACGCAGCAAAACGGTCCATCAGTGAGAAAAACATCTCTCTTCTGAAGGTGTTGTGCTACTTGACGAAGAAACAACGTGCTGCCTTTCTGCGAGAAGCTGACCGTGATTTCATCAGATGTATTTGCGAGTGCGCCTTCAACACGCTCAAAGGTAACGTACCGCTCGACAGAAGAGAAAAAAATCGCCTATCGCGTTACAATCAACGTTGCGTCATATCGCTAATGATCGCACTGATTGTAGAAGCAAACGGAGAGCGATAGTGCAGCGAGGCGGATTTCTACCTTATCTGATTATCCCTAATACTCGAGGCTATATTATCCAAAATTATCGGTAATTGAGACTGTTCACGCTTGAACCATGGAAAGAGCCAAGAAGATGGTACTGATTTCTGCGGATAATCTCGAGAGATTGCAGCAATAGACTCATACATTATCGACTTCAGCGTCGTCGTTGTCGTCTCCCTCGACTGCGATCCCCTCTGTTTTGATAGATAATGCCACAAGTGAGCTGAACATAGCACCAGTAGAAAATGAATATACGGTGCGTACTCCGAGTTATGCCCTGTCGCGTCTCGACACCGAGATGCATAGAATTCTCAACTCCCGGTCCCTCGGAGGAGCACGGGAAAAATGGAAATTGTATAGAGAAGTACAGCGATGTCTGTACTTTTTCGAGAGCGGGAAAAACATCGATTACGCGGAAGAAAAGAAGAGAAGCCTGTTGTTGGTGAGGTCGACGGTGATAAAAACGGTGGGGAAGGGGAAAATACCTCTCGCGAAGATGACGATTATGCTGATGGAAACGCCGGTAGAAGAAAACGCTGGTATGGCTGTAAATGAAGATATTCCTAACCTAGAGACTGACGTACATCGAACGTTGAACGTTTCTCAACATGTACGAGACGAAAGACGCAGTCGTCATCATCGCACCAGCGAATAGAAAAGCATCGGAAGAATACTGAATAAAGTGCCAAAGACTTACCGGACTAAAGCGTGCAAGCTGCTGACCCATTTGTGTGATGTGGCGGTACCCGGTCGATTAAGTTAGGACAGACAGGGAGTCGTGACTATAGATGATAGAATTCTGAGAGGAGCGAATATCGTCGATCTCTTGAACGACGCGGCTCGCGAAACGAAAAACTAGCAAAGCTAGTCGGTAGCGAGAGTACAGTTTGCACGACTTTTGCGTGAAGTGAATACTCCTCCGGAATTTGTAGGAAATCAGGAATTACTGCAGGAAGACACGGAAGAAAATGATCTTTCCGCGAGATTGAGAGAAACTCTTCGAGAGGTAGCAGTACCCCGCTCCCGTCATCTAACGATTACTTTGGTCTAAACGTAAATTGCCCAACGTCGCTTGAGGAAAAGGATGACGAGGATGGACGGGCGCTGTTTGTAACAACCAATGAGAATAGTAGTAAAACGCGTATGAACGGTGACGTTTCTAAACCAACGAATAAAAGATCATGATAGATTGGAACCCGTTAGAATTGAGTATAACGAACGTGCAAGCGTGCTATCGGGGAGACGTATCTCGTGGGAGAACAACGTGACGGTGGGCGTGTACACGCAACATTTATAACTCTTGATCAATTTATAGGTGTAAAACGCGTTTGAGCGACACGCATTTTAAATCAGCGAAGTAAAAGACGTTTGATCAATGAAACACACTGGAATTACCGACCTCGCAAAATTCTACTNCGTGAACGTAGTAGTTTTCTGTTCCTTTTTGCTTGATTCCGTGAGTCCCCTTGGCCCTCTCTCACGATTTACGTGAATTTTATAAAAATCACGTATGAATAGGCTCATTATTGTACGTCTATGTGGTAACGTCTTGAATCTTCCTAGCTCACTCTAGTCTTCATAACTCGGCCGGGAAAATACTCCATAAAAAAGATACTTTATCATAAGCGTTCTGGAAAGGTGTTGAGAAGCGTCAACTATAAGAAGGAAGAAGAAACAGTCCGAGAAAAAAAATATACTGAGAAGTGCAAAAGGAAATAAATATCAAGAAGTTCAAGAAGCATATGCGAACTGTAAGTATTTATCATAGTAAACATATATCCCAATGAGCACTAATAAGGAGACCTTCAGCCTTTGTAGAAGGAAAAAGTTACAATATACAATACAACATTACAATAATACAATATACAATATAAATTCAATATGTAGACAAATTATACATAATCATATTTTTTTATCTTAAGTATAAAAAATATGATTATATAAATTTATATAAAGTATAAAAATATATAAAGTATAAAAAATTATATTATATTATATAAAGTATAAAAAAATCATGCTAAACGTGTAAACACATTTGCGAAGAATTTTTATTGATTGCAATTGTGCGCAAAGATAAATAAGAAGCACAACAAAGTTAGTTGTTTATTAGCTGATAAACAACTGATGTAACGAGATATGTAACGGTCATGCCTCCGGGTTCGGTTTTTCTCTCAACCAACCCGCTCTCGATCGTTCAAGACGAGTCGGGCGCAGGAATCTTTAGAGGAGGATGGTGAGCGTTTTAATAACTGAGACCTGTGCTTGTGTATAAAGTGACGTTTTATTATTCTTTCCTACGCACGCTACGGCCCACGCTGTTGACCGCGTGTGTCGCGTGACGTCCCACTGTTTGGGTGTTGTTGTGTCGCGAGACTTTCGTTGCGCTACGATCGCTGTGGACAATTGTATTCGCATACGAGATGGATGTTAGTAACGTCGAGATGGCTTTTATCCGTTGAATAATTAATGAATATTTCCACGCGTCGGAACGTGCAAGGTTTATCTAAAACAACTCATCGGAAACAAATTATATACAGATATACGAGGGTAGTCCCAGAAGTACCTGACCTGACGTAGATAGCGATTGTTGTTTGAAAAGAATGACTATGGTAGAAAGTACCAACCTTATAAAGCTTAAGTTTGAAGTTGGACGACGCTACGTTGTTTAGTATTTGTTTGGCAGCCATCAATAGTGAACGCTCTCAGTGAATTTGTAAACATGGAAAAAATTGGTCATCGTTATGATACAATACTTTCATTTGAAAGGCCTCAGTACAACCAATATCAAAGCGGAGCTAGATTCTACTCTGGAGGAACCTGCTCCTTCGTTTACAACAGTAAAATATTGTGTGGCCAGAGTTTAAACGAGGTCGTACGAGCTGCCAAGACGAGCTTCGCAGTGGTCGACCAAATGAGGTGACCACGCCAGAAATGGTGAAGAAAATCCACAAAATGGTATTGGATGACTGTCGACTGAAAGTGCGCGAGTTAGCAGACATGGTAGCCATTTCAAAAAGTGCTGTACATCGCATATTGACTGAAAATTTGGACATGAGAAAGCTGTGCGCAAGATGAGTACCGGCGGAACAAAAACAGCGTCGTGAGGTGTTTTCAATCGAGTGTTTGGCGAAGTTTCGCCAGCAATAAAGCCGAGTGTTTGCCGTCGATTCATAACCATGGATGAAACATGGGTCTATCAGTTCCACCTGAGACGAAGGAACAGTCAAAACAATGGACCAAAGTGGCTTGATGGCTATTTTTGAAGAGCTCGACGATTCCACTATAAACAGAGTATCGAAGTTATTGAACATCGCTAGGAAGTTTATTGAGCTAAAAGGAGACTATGTAGAGAAATAAAGATATTTTTTTCCAAATTTTTTGTGTTTTCTTTGTTAGGTCAGGCACTTCTGGAACTACCCTCGTATATACATATAGCGGAACGAAAACGCCTAACATGGCGACCCCTAGAAACGAGGATTCTAGGCGAATTTCGCCGTGTATTCGGCTAAATTTAAAAAGCCGTTCGTCCGTCGCGGTCTTTAGCCGCTGGTAGTAAGAACGTATACAAAAACGCGTCGCGTCGCGTTATCTCTGCGCGGTATGTATACAGGAGCTGGGCCGTGAGTCGAGGCGCGAGGCTCGCAGGCGGTTTATTAGCAAAAAAACTAACCGGCGCGTTTCTTTTCTGACTAGGACGAATATCAAGAGTACAATGCGTATGGCGAAACTGATCTCCGTTTCTTTTTACGAGTGGATCATGATGCCGTCGGTTTGTAGATCTCGAAGGCACGACGCGCTTTGGATAGCGGAATTTCTAGCGCCTGTCGCCGGGCCGGGCGGCCGGAGCTCTCGTTGGTAGCGACTATGCTTTATGCTGCTGGGCCATTGCTCTCCCTGAGTTCTATATGACGTAGAGAGGAAGAAAAAAAAACACAATTACAAGAACGTTCCGGAAAACTCACCGGAGCAACGACAAACCTGCCGCTCGATCTCTAGATCGCAAGACGGTACATATACATGAGATCGTTCCGGAAAACTCACCGGAGCAACGACAAACTCGCCACTCGATCTCTAGATTGCAAAGACGGTACAAATACATGAGATCGTTTCGGAAAACTTACCGGAGCAACGGCAAATTCGCCGCTCGATCTCTAGATCGCAAAAGATGGTACAAATCCATGAGATCGTTCCGAAAAACTCACCGGATTAACGGCAAACTCGCCGCCCGATCTCTAGATCACAAAGACGGTACAGATATGTGAGATCGTTCCGGAAAACTCACCGGAGCAACGGCAAACTCGCCGCTCGATCCCTATATCGCACAAGAATAGCAAGTAATGGCGAGTAGTAAAACAAGGCGGGTTCTAACCCACTTTTTAAAGTGAATTTTCAAAAACCTGACTTTTTAATGAAATCTTTTGGAACCTGACTTTTTAATGAAATCTTTTCGTACTGACCTTTTAATGAAATCTTTTGGAACCTGACCTTTTTAATGAAAATCTTTTCGTACCTGACTTTTTAATGAAATATTATAATTAATACCCGCCCTATTTATTGATACCTCCCTTTATTCATACCCTCCTATTGATACCCTTTTTATTGATACCCTCCTCCCCAGAATTGTTTGATTCTATGGGCAAGATGGCGGGCGGCCGTAACGTCACGCACATGTTCAAAGACTTCTATATAATAACTAGACTGCTAACTCCTGTCTATGAATGTACCCAATTTCTATGTACAAAACTTGTAAATAGGTTAGTACGCACGCGCGAGATAAGCTCACGTAGAATACGGCTTTCTGCTAGTGTCATAAGTAAAATTAATATAAATTTATAAAAGTGAAGTAAAGTAAAATAAATAAAATGAAAAATTGATGTAAAATAATGAAAATTACAATAAATGCAAACAGTACTTAAAAAATAGTTGTTTTTAAATATAGTTGCATATCAATAAATATGACATGTATATTAGGTTATGGAATACTTTATTAATAAAAAAAAATTGATTTATTCAAAAATTATTATAATAAAAATAAAATAAATTATAATATAATATAAAAATAAAATTGATTTATTCAAAAATTTATTATAATCTATGACAAGTTGACGACGGAAATTAATTTAAGAAAATAATAAACAAAATAGGAAAGGTAGATAAGTTTTTTGTGTAAAAATGCATGTTTATTCTACTTGGAATATGACAATAAGTAACTTACATAAATAAATATATATTAATATATTAACTTATTAACTTATACGAGGGTGGTCCGATAAGTACTTAGCCTACAAAAGAAAAACGAAAATTTTGGAAAAGTGGCGATTTATTTCTCAACATAGTCTCCTTTTAGCTCGATACACTTGACCCAGCGATGCTCCAACTTCTTTAATCCGTCTGAAAAATACGTTTTCTCGAGGTCTGCAAAGTAGGCCTCCGTGGCGGCGATGACCTCCTCATTCGATTCAAATTTCTGCCCGGCGAGTGACTTTTTCATGTTTGGAAACAAAAAGAAGTCGCACGGGGCCAAATCTGGAGAATACGGTGGATGGGGCAGCAGTTCGTAGCCCAATTCGACCAATTTGACCGTGGCGAGGGCGGAGGTGTGAGCCGGTGCGTTGTCATGGTGGAAGAGCACTTTTTTCTTCGCCAAATGGGACCGTTTTTTCTGCAATTCGGCGTCGAATCGCCCAATAATTCGGCATAGTACAGCCCTGTGACCGGTTTGCCCTTCTCCAGGTAGTCGATGTAGATCACACCTTGTGAATCCCAGAAAACGGTGGCCATCACCTTTCCGGCCGATAGGACAGTCTTCGCCTTCTTCGGAGCACGTTCGCCGGGTGAAGTCCACTGTTTCGACTGTTCCTTAGTCTCTGGTGTGTACCAGTGTATCTATGTTTCGTCGACGGTCACGAAACGATGCAGAAACTCCTTCGGATTGCGCTTAAACAGCGTCAAACACTGCTCTGAAGTGGTCTCACGGTTGCACTTGTTGTCCGGAGACGCCATTGCCGAGGCTAAACAAGCAGCCTGGGAGCTCCCTGGGGGCGCCCATACAAGAGGGCGATGGGGAAGATTCGCCCTTGGGCGCCCTTACCCACGGAGATGTTTGAACCGCCAGGCCCTCGAGGGGCTCCTGATACCCTTTTTCCGAGGGTGGAGGGTGACCCCCTCAGGATCACTGCCTCTGAAATGGGGGGTGAGACTGGTACGAGGACCTGGCGGTGAGTCCGGAGGAGCTGGTCAGGGCCAGGAAGAAGCTCGGGACCAAGGGGAAGCCCCTAGCCCCGACGGAATTCCTGGTCGCGCCTGGGCTTTCGCCCTCGGCGAGGAATTCCTGTTCGCGGCCATGTGCGGAGCTTTGAGCAGGTGTCTGAAGGAAGGGGTATTCCCCAGAGTGGAGGAGGACCGAATTGGTCCTCCTCCTCTAGGAGGGTAAGACACTTGAGAGTATGTCGGCCTACAGGCCGGTATGCCTGCTGGACGAGGCGGGCAAGATGCTTGAACGCATCATTGCCGACCGCCTCGTCGAGCACCTGTCCTCGGAAGGGCCGAAGCTCCACGGCCGTCAATACGGATTCAGGCCCGGAAGGTCCACACTGGACGCGGTCTAGTACCTCCGGGACCTGACCGGGACGGTCGTGAAGAGGGGGAGCGGGGTGTTGTTGGCGTTGTCCCTGGACATAAAAAACGCCTTCAACACCCTGCCCTGGCCGGAGATCGGACGGGTCCTCGAACACCACGGAGTACTCGTCTATCTCCGGCGGATTCTGTCGACGTACTTCGGGGACCTCGCTTTCCCAAAGGAGGGCGGGGTCCAAAGCCGGCTCATAATGGAATACGGTGTTCCGCAGGAGTTGGTTCTCGGCCCCCTGCTATGGAACATCGCGTTCGACCGGGAGTTGCGCACTCCACTCCCCCCGGGCTGCCACGTCGTCTGCTATTCGGACGACATGTTAGTGGTGGCCGGGGGGGAGAACTGAGGAGAAGCCCGCCTCCTAGCAGAGACGGCGGTGGCATCGGTGGTGGGAACCATCGCGGACCAGGGTCTCAGGGTGGCGCCCCAAAAGACTGAAGCCGTGTTTTTTCACGACGGTAGTCGAGGGGCGCCACCGGAGGCATAGGTCCTGGTCGATGGCGTCTGCATCCGTGTCGGCCCGATAATTAAATATCTGGGCCTGACGTTGGACAGCCGAAGGGGCTTCGAGCCTCATTTCAGACAACTGGCCCCTAAAGTGCGCGGAGCTGGACTGGCGGTAGCCAGTCCCTGCGCACCCAAGGGGGTCCCGGATGGAGGGCTCGCTGCCTGTACGTGAGTGCTGTTCTCTCGATCGCCCTGTATGGGGCGCCAGTATGGGCGTCACAGCTCCTAGCCAGTCGCCACGGAAAACGTCGTTTGCGGCAGGCGTTGAAGCTGATGTACATAAGGGCGATTGGGGGTTCAGAACACTCTCGTACATGGCGGCGACCACCCTGGCCAGGTCCCTCCCGTGGAGTTCCTCGCCGAGGAGAGGCGAGGAACTCTATTGGAGGACGAGGAAGCTCCGCGAGGAGGGGGAGTTGTTGGCCAGGGACCTGAAGGCTCTGAAGTCCCAGGCCGTTGCCTGTACTCTGGAAATGTGGGGGACGTTCTGTCCGAACCACGAAGGTACGGGCGACATACGGTCGAGGCTGTCCGCCCCTGCCTGCCAGAGTTTGCGGGCAGGAGGGGATGCGGAATGTCCTTCCATCTGATGCAGGTGCTGACCGGGCATGGGTGCTTCGGAAAGTACCTGCACCGGATAGTTAAGGAGCCCACTACCCGATGCCACCACTGCCCCGTGCTGATGGACACGGCGCACCATACTCTGGCTGCATGTCCAGCCTAGAGGGAGGAGCGGCGTATCCTAGCCGAGGCGGTGGAGTGCCGAGAGGGGGATATCTCGCTCCCGCACTTGGTTCAAGCCATATGCGAGAGCGAGGAGGTATGGGAAGCGGCGGCCACCTTCTGTAGGGACGTTTTGTCCAAGAAGGAAGCCGCCGAGTGGGAGCGACGACCGGGAACCCGCCGCTTAGCACACTGTCAAATGGTCAATGGGGAACATTTTGAACATCTCTTGTAATCTCAGGCCGAGTTACAAGATGCTTTGCCTTCGGTGGCCGGGACTAACTGAACCTTGCCTTCAGTGGTCGGGTTTGAGACACCTTGCCTTCAGTGATCGGGTTTGAGGTACTTTGCCTTCAGTAGTCGGGTTTTAGACACCTTGCCTTCAGTGGTCGGGTTTGAGACACTTTGCCTTCAGTGGCCGGGTTTGAGACACCTTGCCTTCAGTGGTCAGGTTTAAGACACCTTGCCTTCAGTGATCGGATTCCCGGATGTTTTACTTTCAGTAGACTTCACGATCAGTGAAGTAACGTAAAACGCATAATTTTAAGAACAAGGTCAAAGTTGAAATGTCATATCCGAACGTAAAATTTTTCAATTTTGACACTTTTAGGTCAAAAGTATGGATTTTCAGTCCTAAAAAAGTCCAGTTTGACTTTAATAATAATCTTAACTCATAACCTTGAGAATAAGGGCAAGGTCACGGCTGAATATCCCTCGTTGACCTCTACATTCTTATTCTTATGCGTAACATTGCTTTCTAGCAGGTGCATTTTCGAAGATATTCGCGTTTTCAGCCTAAAACAAGCTTAGACCTTTATGTGACCTTCAGAGTTCAAATTTGGCAGTGTTCAAGGTCATATCCGAACGTAAAATTTTCCGCTCTTTTCATTTCTGGGGTCAAAAGTATGGAGTCTCATTTAAAAAATTGACCTGACCTTGAAACTACCTTCAAGGTCATTGTCAAGGTCAAATCCTAGGTCACCGTCAGATAGCCAGGGAAAAATCATAAAAACTCAGTGCTTCGTATTTTTTCTAGGACTCATATTTTTCGAGTTATTCGGCTCTTCCGGGACTTTTATAACACTCTGTATAAACAATCGCGGTCTGAGCAAAATTCCGTGTTCGTTATGTCCGACTGTGATCGAAAAGATTGGGTCACTGGGACCTGATTTAACAATTAAGGCGGGATGCCAAGGGACTAGAAGAAGGGAAGCAAAGGAAAGGAAAAGAAAAGAGAGAGAAGAAAAGAAGAAAATGAAAAAACAGGGGTCACTCAGGTAAAAGAAAGTATAAATAACTTACTACTGGATCTATGCTATTTGTCGAAAATGAAGAGTGTAATTACTGCGTGAGGATGTATGATTCAAGTTTGCGCCAAGAATAGGAAGCTAGTCTCTGTTGGACTGCTCACGATGGTCCAAAAATATACGGTCGTTACACGGAATAATTAACAATTGGCGAAACTCTGATTTGTCTAAGCCACTGGTAGGCTTAGTTATTAAGAGACCCTAAAGGGATATTAAAGAGAAGACTCTGTCCTGGCTGCGGGTCGGTCGAGAGGAGAAGTAGAAGTGGCATAGCTTTTTCATTTTACTCAAAACGTCACCTCGGTCGAGAGGGTGGGGTTTTGGAAGTTGCATCAGGGCTCTAAAGTTTATGTCCAAATATGAGTATAGGATTTTGTTGCAAAACTTTTCGGAAGTGGGGTTTTAGGGAGGCCTGAGATAAATATGGTAAAAGATCGGGTATCTATGGCAGTGAAAGACTTCAAAGTTTCGCTAGGGTTAGTCAGAGATTGCGCACAATAAAAATTTATGAATAACGTGGGAAACGCATGAGTTTCCGAAGATCAAAGGCTAGTAATATCATATAACAGCATGAAAGATTGATCTGGTCGGTCCGTCTTAAAAGAAAGTTGTTGCTCCGAACAGGAAGTTATTCAAGGTTATTTGGAAAGGAGATATATGACTAAAATAACTCAGTGGATCTTCCTGACGGAAATAGAGAAACTCCTGTGATTAAAACAGAGAGAAAAAAAGAGAAATCTGTGTGTGTGACGTCACTGTTCTCGGAGGGTCGCGGAACATAAACATTTGGTCGTATAATATAAAATTTAATTTGCCTTACTTGATAACGAATTTGGAGTACGCGGAATCCTCAGGACGTAACACTTTCTAAAATATGTTCTGCTGACGTTCTAACGATCAACCGCAGAACAATCTGTAGACATCTTTTAGAGATTTTGCACTGTGTGGAATTAAAGAAGATAAAGAAGATAACCCAACTTGTTACAATTAAATGCATAATTATCTAGGTATTGATTATGTATACTTACTTATGTAAAATGGTCTTCATGCATTTTTTGTGATGAAATTGCAACGCTCCAAGTTATCACAATTATAACTCAGCAAACACAATGTAACATGTAACATACTTGTTAGTTGTAATGTACGAAATATGAAAAAATACTTTCCTTTTACTAGAAGAGGCATAAAATGCAAATGAAAAAAAGAAAGAGACGTGCAAACATACCTACAGAAGTTATAAGCTTTAGGAGAATGGTAATAAAACGTAAGTGTGAATTATTTTACCTCTTCGTTGTAACGTCTGCCACGAGAGGCCTTGTTTCTGTCCAATTTTTCGTTGTTTATAATATGTTTGAATGTAATAGTTTGAAACTGACTACTTAAAATATCAAATGATTCCTCATGTCATATTTTTTTTTCTTGGCTTCTTTTAGCAGATTGGCTATTTTAACATTTGATCTTTTCCTTTACCGATTTAATAATTTGACTTTATTTAAAGCAGATGTTAATTTATTTTTCATTAACTTTTTGTGCTCTTGTAATAACCGCTGATAAATATCTGTTACATTTTCTAACTGTTTCTTATGATCGTTTTTCAACGATTCCACCAGAGCTGTCAAACATTCATTTTCTGCTTTTAGAGTTTCAATTTGTAATAATAAATTATGTGGCTTATCTGTAATAATATATTTATTTTTACACATTATCTCTGTAAAAACAAAAAATTTATTTGTATTTTCAACACCAAACTTCTAGGCATATACGTACATACCTTCTGCAGGGTCAGATACAATATGTACATTCATGTTAAAATTTGCATCTTCCCCAACAGTTCTTTCTGCTGAAAAAATAGTTTCTTAATTTCATTTTAAAATTTGTAATAATTATTAATATGCTTAACATGTTTAATAAACATATACCTTCTATAAGATCAGGTATATATAAGGAATATATTAGTAATTAAACACATACCTTCTCTGTAATCAATAAGATCAGGTGCAATATTTTCATCCATGCTACAAATGGTAGAACCTGCAGCTGTTGCGACAATTATTGTCAATTAAAGTATTTTGTTGATATTGTTATTATAAGGAATATATTAGTAATTAAACACTGCGACGTGGTTTCTTTTCGCCGTCGACAAATTGCCGTCGGCCCACGCGCCCCGGCCGTTCGTACTCTCACCAAGTTGTTGGGCGCCAGGTGCAACGGGCTGCACCGATCACCAACACCAACGAAAAACCACCAAAAGGCCGAGACATGCGAATCCGACGGGGCCGGTAGCTCCTCGGAAATTAAAGTCGGTAGACAGGAGGGTTCGATCGGAAATCCGGTAAGTTATCGGAAAACAAAGAGTGGCACTGAGCGTTTGGATTATCTCCCTTTTATTGTGTCACGGGAATCGGTACGGTCCGACCCCTCGATACGATACACCTCGCTGCGTTCTTCCGCGAGTTCGAGACTTGCTCTGCGCTCACAAAAAGTAGCCGAGACACGGTACGCACGGGACACCGAAAGAGAAAAACAGGTGGACGGTTTTACACAGTCGGGAATCTCCCGGCGGCGTGGTCCTTCCTCCTCCTTCCTCCGCTCGCACTGGCGCAACGTAGCCACCGACGGTACCTCCTTGGGCGAGTGGAATACAAAAACTTCTCTCGCTAACGGCAAAAATGAATCTCTTCCACAGCGATACTCGGTAGCTAATAATAGGCGATCCGCAATAGACGGAAGCAGACTGGCGATGTAAGAGAGTGCGAAAACGGTAATCCTCTCTTTTATTTTCACAAAACAGCTCTCCTCCTTTCTTCCTCGTCTTTCCTTTGTTTTGTCTAAAGGCTCTTCCCGTTCCTCGCTTGCTCTCCCAGTACGGGAATCCTTCTGCGAATCTTTGTTTTCGATCTGCGGGACGAATGCTCGGTCTCACTCTCGCGCTCTATCTCTCTCTCTCGCGCTTCTGCTGTCTTCGCGTGTGCCTAGGCCGGGTTTTTCTCGCATTCGGTCACGCGTCGAGCACGGGAGCGGCGGTATTTTCGTTCGATATTCCTACTGGCTTGTGGACAACGAAAATCATTTGAGGCGATACGGGAGTCGATAATAAGAAAGATAATGGGGAGCATTCACCTGATGTGGCTGTCCTGGCAATGGGTGACGTCCTCTTTTCCCCCCCCGATCTTGATGGTCGACGTAGGAGGTCTAGGGTCACAAAGCTCGGGGACGCGGGACCGTCACACCTGCGCGCTCTTATCACTAATAATAATAACTATTTACTATTTCGGGGGTGAGTCCCCTGTAATTCGCGCAACCCTTAGGACCACTTCCCCCCCCCGTCTCTCGGTATAGGGTTCGCCATCTTGTCGCCTCCGCGGCTGCCACGTTACAACACATACCTTCTCTGCCGTCAGTATTAACATGTCCATTTATTAACAATATTTCAAAATTACAAATTTTATAATATAATAATTATTAATATTAATCGAGAACAATATTTTTTATTAGGAGTACAAATAAGTTTTCGCCGTTAGACAAAAGATGGCCCCACCAGAAGGTTATGTTGAAATTGTCAGATGTAAAACGTAATATAAGTTTGGACATCTGGTAACAACATAATTTTGAAGTACGAGGGCGGTCCGATAAGTACTTAGCCTCACCGCCCGATGGCGCCACTATCGCAAGAGAAATTTACTATCGTGTAGTACATTCTCGTAGACAGCTACTGTCGAAATTTCAGCCGAATCGGACTCGTAGTTTTGTTTTGACCGCATGTGGAAGCGGGCGTGTCCGCGGATTTTAGAAAAATGGAAAAAGAGCAATATTGGTCGGTGATTCGATACTTGTTTTTGAAAAGGAAATCACGCAGCGAAATCAAAGAGCGCTTGGATGCTGTGTACAGTGACTCTTCTCCTTCGATGGCGACCGTCAAAAATTGGTTTAACGAGTTTCAACATGGTCGCACGTCGGTTTTTGATGAGCCACGCCCAGGTGCCCCGAAAGCGGCTACCACGGAGGATAATATGACAAAAATCCACGATCTCGTATTGGCAGATCGCCGATTGAAGGTGCGCGAGATAGCTGAGACAGTAGGCATCTCAAAAGACCGCGTGGGTCATATCCTGCATGAAATTTTGGGCATGAGAAAGCTGTCGGCGCGATGGGTGCCGCGTTTGCTCACTCCGGACAACAAGCGCAACCGTGAGACCACTTCAGAGCAGTGTTTGACGCTGTTTAAGCGCAATCCGAAGGAGTTTCTGCGTTGTTTCGTGACCGTCGACGAAACATGGATCCACTGGTACATACCAGAGACCAAGGAACAGTCGAAACAGTGGACTTCACCCGGTGAACGTGCTCCGAAGAAGGCGAAGACTGTCCTATCGGCTGGAAAGGTGATGGCCACCGTTTTCTGGGATTCACAAGATGTGATCTTCATCGACTACCTGGAGAAGGGCAAAACGGCTGTACTATGCCGAATTATTGGGCCGATTCGACGCCGAATTGCAGAAAAAACGGCCCCATTTGGCGAAGAAAAAAGTGCTCTTCCACCATGACAACGCACCGGCTCATACCTCCGCCCTCGCCACGGTCAAATTGGTCGAATTGGGCTACGAACTGCTGCCCCATCCACCGTATTCTCCAGATTTGGCCCCGTGTGACTTCTTTTTGTTTCCAAACTTGAAAAAGTCACTCGCCGGGCAGAAATTTGAGTCGAATGAGGAGGTCATCGCCGCCACGGAGGCCTACTTTGCAGACCTCGAGAAAACGTATTTTTCAGACGGGTTAAAGAAGTTGGAGCATCGCTGGGTCAAGTATATCGAGCTAAAAGGAGACTATGTTGAGAAATAAATCGCCACTTTTCCAAAATTTTCGTTTTTTTTTGTAGGCTAAATACTTATCGAACCACCCTCGTATTAGTGACTCCGTATTAGCATCACATAATTTTTTTCGTGCGAAAATGTCAAGTTTTGTGCCGAATAAGCGTCATTTGCGGGAACTTTTGATTTACTTCTTTAATTTGAAGAAATCTGCAGCTGAGGCGCATCGGTTGCTTGTAGAAGCATATGGTGAGACTGCTTTAAGTGAGAGAAGTTGTCGTGAGTGGTTTCAAAAGTTTAAAAACGGTGAGTTTGACGTGGAAGACAAAGAACGTAGTGGAAGGCCGAAAGTGTAGGAAGACACGGAATTGGGAGCATTATTCGAGGAAGATTCGTGCCAAACGCAAGTAGAACTTGCACTTACATTAGAAGTGACTCAACAAGCAATTTCACATCGTTTAAAATCGTTGGGAATGATTCAAAAACAAGGAAATTGGGTTCCATACGAACTGAAGCCGAGAGACGTTGAACGCCGATTTTGCACGTGTGAAATGCTGCTTGCCAGACATAAAGAAAGGGTTTTTTGCATCGTATAGTCACTGTTGATGAAAAATGGATCCACTACGATAATCCAAAGAAGAGAAAATGATGGGGACTACCTGGCCATGCTTCAACATCGACAGCCAAACCGAATATTCATGGAAAAAAACTCATGCTGTGTATTTGGTGGGATCAGCTTGGTGTCGTGTATTATGAGTTGCTCAAACCGAGCGAAACCATTACTGGAGCTCTCTACCGAACGCAATTAATGAGGTTGAGTCGAGCACTCAAGGAAAAACGCGCCCATTACTATTCCAGACGCGACAAAATTATTCTCCTATATGAAAAGCTCAGCCACATGTTGCAAAACCGGTCAAAACCTAGTTTGGAAACATTTAATTGGGAAGTCCTATCCCACCCGCCGTATTCACCAGTCATTGCACCTTCCGATTATCACTTGTTCCAGTCGATGGTACATGGCCTGTCTAAGCAGCGCTTTACATCATATGAAGATACTAAAAATTGGGTCGATTCGTGGATAGCCTCAAAAGATGAAGAGTTCTTCCGAAGTGGTATCCGAATGCTGCCAGAAAGATGGGAAAAAGTAGTGGCTAGTGATGGACAATACTTTGAATAAAACGTAATGTACCGTTTTTTCACAATAAATTCCTAATTTTTGATAGAAAACGGCGGAAACATATTTGTACTCCTAATAATAAAATTAAACACTTACATAAATTTATTAGATTATTTAGTTCTTTCAATGGGTCTGTTTGTAGCATTAAAAATTCTGTTGGAATTACATTAATTTTTAATCTTTTTCTTTCTCGTCCACAAAGAAATTCTTTTTTAAAATGACGCTCACAAATTATATCACATGTAGTTATAGGGCAGTGTATTTTATTTTTAATATAATGAAGGAAAATCTTTTAACGGATTCTCTTCTGTTACTACCGAGTTGGCGACCATCGAGCCGCCGTCGCCCGGGAGACCTCGCCGCGACCCCCTCCCCCCATTAGCCCGACGATCCAGGCAGCGGCAAGCCGCCGAAGCGGTCCGAAGAGCCGGCCGTAGGCGTTCGGGGAGATCCCTCCCAGACGGTCCGCCGAATTATTGGGGTGCGAATCGCGCGCGATTACGCGGAATCTGGGGGGTGAGTTGACCCCCCCCCCGATTACGAGAGATTATGTATAAGTTCCGCGCACTCGCCGAAATCGAGAGATTGTGGCTAGTCGCCTTCGACCAGCAGCACATGGGAACGAGACGTCGAGCAGTAATTCACAAGGAGCACCGAGCCCAGGAGATCTAAATAAAGGAAACCAGGAGAGCGAGAAAGCAACCGACGAAGAGAACGTCCGGGTGAGCGGGTTCGGTGAGTACACGAGTTCCTCGAGTCCGATACCAGCTGCCGCAGGCCGTTGGGGAACTGACTACAAGATCCGAATACTTACCTGTCGATACGCGATTACACGTACAAGATCATCGGGATCACCGCACACGAATTCCGTAATTAAGAGACTCTACCGTTTCGACGACGTCTTCGTCGCCAGCGAGGGATTCCTAGGATAATCTGTGTTCCGGCCATCGGCCGATCCGATCGGTGTGCTTAGCATAAGTGTGTTCGTCAAGATTCTCTCTTCTCGACGACGTCTTCGTCGCCAGCGAGGGATTCCTTGGATAATCTGCGTTCCGGCCACTGGCCGTTCCGATCAGTGTACTTAGCATAAGTGTGTTCGTCAAGATTCTCTCGTTTCGACGACGTCTTCGTCGCCAGCGAGGGATTCCTAAGATAATCTGTGTTCTGGCCACCGGCCGTTCCGATCAGTGCTGCGAAAACGAGCCCGCGCATACCACAGCGTGCGAGGGGAAGCGTCCCCTCCATGCGCCTTCACGCACACAACGCTGCTGCTCCGCCTATCGATGTGAAGCCTCGTCGCCTCACGCCAACCTCGCCGAGCGAGAAAGAGAAAGAGAATGAGATAGAGAAAGAAAGAATAAGAAAAAGAAAGAGAATGATCTTCGCTCCTTCTCGGTCCTTCTCGTCCCGACTCAACTGCGTTAAGACAACGAAAACAAAAGCAGTAAAAAAAAAAAAAAAAAAAAAAAAAAAAAAAAATCGATTGGTCGTTTCTTCTGTATGTCTTTGTTATTTTTGTTGTTTTTCGCCGTGAGCATATTTTGTTTCTCGGCGTGGATCTGAGTCGTGAGCGCGATTATGACATATCGTCGCTGCCGTGAAAAGATCCCCTATGTAAATTTTTTTATCAAATCAAGATGTTTACATCAATATACTATATATGTATATATATATATTCACAATTTTATTTTACATATAATGACACAAGTATGTTACAATCAGAAAACATGCACATAGGCTTTTTTACGGCAGCGACGATTTTTGACAAAATATGAAATAGATATAAGGCGAAAATTTAATATAACGTGCCGGTACGTCGCCCGGAGCGAAATTAACATATTGGCAATTTCCTAATGAACGTTCTAACAATAAGAAACTTTTAAGCCGTTCGTTTATCGTTATGTTTATGGAATGAATGCGGAACTGTTATCTCTTGAAACAGCTGTAGCACTATGAAAGGAATAGTGCTAAGAGAAGTTTATGCAACGTGTAAATGTTTATCAAACGGCGTTGACTAAATAGCTCGCTTTATCGTCGTTTCTGCATATAACGTTCTTTATGTACTTGACGTCCCAAGTAGAACAAAAAATCCTGATGAAATCAAAATAACAAGAAAATGACCGAATCATGATGAGAAAAAGAGTTTTCCTCATCATTTTGAAGTCATTTTGATGTCACGATGATTTTCTGTTCTGGGGGTCGCGGTACTATCATGCCGCTTTTGGACCGCGCGATCGTGTAATGCGATTGTTTTTCCGTTGCCTTCTCTCTTCACTCAGCTTCTAATCGTGGCTTGTGCACTTAGGTTAGTTTGTGGTCCTATCTAAGTATGTAATCCTATCTTTTCGTATTATATAGTGATTACGTTATTTGTTACTTTCTCGTATTGTTTTAAGTAGTGCATGCTTATAAACGTATTTACAGTTGCACTCTATTTCTTTGGCGAGGTGTTGCTTCTTTTCTTTTCTTTTCATCTGTTAGTAACTCGTTCGTCTGTATTCTCTATTTACTCGTCAGCATGGATTCTAAATGTGCAAAACGCTTACGATTTTCCCATGATTGGCTAGAAAACGAGCAATATAAATCTTGGATACAAGAAGTTCCGGATGGTAGTAGTAAATATTTTTGTGTACCTTGTAATAAAACGTTTTCTTATCAATCACGAGTGTCGCGGCACGCTGACTCAGAGACACATCGAAAGAATGCGTTACAAGATTGCCCCGAAGAAACAAATGCAACAGAAATGGCATTATGCAAACGGGTTTTTTGCCATTCATGGCTTGAAAATCCACATTTCAAACCATAGCTGGAGAAAAGTCCGAATGACTCATTTAGTTGTGTTTGTTCCTTCTGCAATGTAACATTTCGATGTGGTATCGACTCATTGTGGAGGCATTCTGACACGAAGAAACATATTTCAGAATGTCAGAAACGTGGCCTCACCACCGACTTGAATACGCCAGACGAAAACTCGTCTTTGTCTTTTGAAGATAAGGTAAAAATCGTGGAAATTCGATTTGCTGCATTAATTGCCGAAAAAAACATTCCGTTTCAAACGGCAGAGGCGATTTTAGACTGTTTTAAAGATATCGGGAAAGAGCTCGAGATCTTACAAAGTATGAAGATAAATCGGGGAAAGGCACCGCAAATTATTAATAACGTTTTATATGCTCGCCAACAAGAGTGATTAATTGAGACTTTACAAAATACCAAATTTTCTGTATTCGTTGATGAAACTTCCGATATAAGCAATGATAAATGGATGACGTTTCTCGTTCGGTACGTCGATGCTCCGACTTTGGATGTTCGAACGGAAATATTACAATTAATTCATTTGGACGCGAGCGATTGTAGTGTCGATAAATTATTTAATACTTTTAGGAATATTATGTGGGAAAAACAAATTCCATTCCAAAACATTCTCGCTCTTGCCTGTGATAACGCTTCGGTTATGACAGGCGAACGTGAATCATTTAAAATAAAATTAGAAAAACAGAGCAAAAATTTGATAACGATGCCATGTTCATGTCATGCATCTGCTTTAGTTGCTAATGCTGCGTGCGCAGCTATTCTTGAAGCATGCGAGGAATTGTTGTGAAAAGTGGCATTGTTTATCACCAGCAGTCCCAAACGCGCGGCTATTTTCAAGCAATTTCAATTTGCATTTTCGTATGATATGAAATGTAGAAAAATTTAAAACTTTCTGAAACGCGATGGCTTTCTCGTCATACATGCGTGGTTAGGCTGAACGAAAATTGGGACGTGCTGTTAAAATTTTTGCAAAAAGAACAAGCGAGCGAGAAGTCAAAGTCGGGGGCAACTTTGCTGCTTATGATGTCAAAACCAGAGATCCGAGCATATCTTTTGTTTTTTGAGTACATTCTTGACGCCTTTAACAAGTTTAATGCATCATTTCAAGCTGAAGAAACTAAAGTACACGAATTGCAATCGGCCGCGGAAAATCTGTTAAAAACTGTTCTTCGTAACGTTGTAAAGTCTCCGTTATTAAATTATATTGCAATAGGTACAATAAACCCTTTACTCTTATGCAATCGTATATTTCCTCATCGAGTGCTGGTTAGACAAGCTTGTCAAGATTTTCTTGATGGATTAAATCAAGAAGATCAGGGTGAAATTGTCCAAACAGTTTACACTAATTGTTTGCAATTTTACGATATCGCTGCAAAATAAATTCGTCAAAGACTTTTTGTCAAAGAAGAATTTCTGAGTAAATTGAAAGTTTTTGAACCGAAATTTGCTCTGCAGCAAGATGACAAAGAAAACACACCGAACAACGCTGTTCAGGATGTTCTTGTCGTCGCTAAACGATTCGGCGGATTTGATGAAGAGATGGTACGAAACAAATGGAAATCTATGTCTCTGGATTTCTCATCAGAACAAAAAAATCTAATAATGACATTAGATTTTGATGAGGCATGGAAAACGATGCTGGCAAGTAAAGACGCGAATAAAAATTTAAAATATCCAACATTAACAAAATTGGTAAACGCAATTCGTTCTCTTCCCAATTCCAATGCTGATGCCGAAAGAACGTTTTCCATGCTGACAGACGTGAAAACGAAGAAACGTAATTCTCTTTCTCCCATTCATGTTGAAGCTCTCTGCGTATTCAAGTCATGTCTGAGGGCGAGAGGACAAACAGTTCGGACCATGACAGTTGCTGCTCGCCATTTAGCTCTCATGTCATCCGAGAATCTGTATAAAACACATGCCAAAAACGATGCATGTTTTCTGCGTGTGTTTAATGTTGATAGTTGTTCCTCTACGTCCTCAGATGTGTAACAGCATCTCTTATAAACCAAACTGATGCGCTGTACGTTTCGTTAACTTCTCAATGTTAATATTACAGTACATGTTTTATGCTGTAGTACTAACATTAAGGCAGTTACAATGAGTACAGTTGATCTGTTTAGTTTCTGAGAGGTACAGTTGCAGCAGCTTGGGTTGCTTGGTGGCTAATGTTGCTTGGTAGTTAATGCTGCTGTCTATATAGCAGGGTTGGGAAAGTTACTTTTTAAAAGTAACTTTCCCAACCCTAATAGTAACTCGTTACCGTTACTATTACTTTCGGTAAAAAGTAACTCGTTACCGTTACTCGTTACTGATCTTAAAAAATAACGCGTTACCGTTACTTGAAAGTAACGATATTTTATTTCGTTACTTTCCGTTACTTTTTTTTGTTGTAAATCCAAGATTATAAGAAAGGTGCTAAGACAAGATATAAATCGGACATAAGACGTTTAGAAATATATATATATATATTTAAATATTTTTATTATTTTATGTTATCAGGTGTAGTAAAAAGAAATCCATTATTTTTTCAATAGATGGCTTTAGTTATCTGTATCTCGCGTTGTATAAGTCCGATAGGGTTCCACTAGATGGCGTTAGAAAGATGAGATTTCGTACTAAAAAAACTTTTCTGACAGTTTTGTGATTAGTTGACTCAGTTTTGTTTGAGCGCGCGTCAAAGATGGACACTAGCAAAGAGAAAATACGCAATATTTTACAGTTTTTCTTCGATAAAGGCGAAAACGCAAGCCAGGCGGCTAAAAATGTGAATAGTGTTTATGGTCCTGATACTGTAACAGCCAATCACGCGCAATTTTAGTTTCGTCGATTCCGTTCCGGTAATTTCGATGTCAAAGATTTACCACGCACTGGAAGGCCAATTGTCGGAAATATCGATAAAATCATGGACATTGTCGAGTCCGACCGTCATGTAAGCACTGTTTCGATTGCCCAAGAGCTATAGATTGCACAAAAAACCATTTGGAACCATTTGAATAAGGCTGGATACAAAAAGAAGCTCGATGTATGGGTGCCACACGAGTTAACGAAAAAAAACCTTATGGACCGAATTTCCATCTGCGAATCGCTGCTGAATCGCAACAAAATCGACCCATTTCTGAAGCGGTTGGTCACTGGTGATGAAAAGTGGATCACTTACGACAACGTCAAGCGAAAACGGTCGTGGTCGAATCGCGGTGAGCCGGCGGAAACGGTGGCCAAGCCAGGATTGACGGCCAGGAAGGTTTTGCTGTGTGTTTGGTGGGATTGGCAGGGAATTATCTACTATGAGCTACTCCCCTACGGCAAAACTCTTAACTCGGAACTGTATTGTCAACAATTGGACCGTTTGAAGGAAGCAATCGCCCAAAAGTGGCCAACTTTAGCCAATAGGAGAGGAACTGTGTTCCATCAGGACAACGCCAGGCCACACACATCGATAGACTCGCCAGAAGCTCCGGGAGCTTGGTTGGGAGGTTCTTATGCATCCACCTTATAGTCCGGACCTAGCACCAAGTGATTACCATCTGTTCCTGTCCATGGCGAACAATTTTGCTGGTGAAAAATTCGCTTCAAGAGAGGCTTGTGAAAATCGACTGTCTCAATTTTTTGCCAATAGGGACGAGGGCTTCTATGAGAGAGGCATAATGAAATTACCTTCAAAATGGCAATAAGTTATCGAACAAAACGGCGCATATTTGACCTAAATCGGATCATTCTAATTATGGTAATTAAAGCCTTCAATTTCATGCAAAAATAATGGATTTCTTTTTACTACACCTAATATTAAGTATTGTATTTAATGAAAAGTTTCTTAATTAGTGGATATAAATTTAATATTTGGACATTAGTGCCTGTTGACTTTAAAAATCTTTGCCATTCATCATAGGCAGATTTCTCATTTGATGTCTGCTATTTAAAATTAAAAAAGTCATCGTTATTATTGTGCTTATCAGATATCAAAAAATTTTTAATTGAAGGAATTCCTTATAAATCTTCTAAATACGTTTGCGCAAGTTTTCACTTATTTTCAGCTAACCAACTCAATTTGGGATGCAAACAGCTGGCAATTATCAATTCTTCTTTTTCGAATGTAGTACAAAACCTAAAGTTGAATCAATAAAATTAAATATGAACATATTGATTTTTTTTTTGATCAGATGAATCTTGTTTGATGAACATATGTATTAACCAAATTACACCAAATTATCTTTCTTTTAAACCTTTCTTTTAAACCTTTCTGTATAGCTAAGGCCAATGGATGACAATATGTGAGTCCATCTTTATTGGTTCTCATGAAATTCAGTATAAAACAAAAGATGCATAGAAATTAAATACAATTAAGTTTAATTTTATAAAAATTAAAAAGTAACGATTAAAGTAACGGACGTTTTGTTACTCGTTACAAAAAAATGTATCGCCGTTACTTTTTCGTTACTGACACCAAAAAGTAACGGCGTTACCTAATCGTTACTCAAAAAAGTAACGATACCAGTAACGGCGTTACAAGTAACGCGTTACTTCCCAACCCTGCTATATAGTATATGTTCGTTAATACTTTTTTTTTCTTTGGGTTGGTTGGATGTTCTTATGAACTGTGTTTGTACATAATGAAGTGGCAAGATATTTCACGTTAGATATTTCTCTCAATCTCTGCTAAAATGTTGTATGTATGATATGTATGAATATTAATGAAACCTTAAACTCCATAGAATTGTTGCATGTTAATGTTTCATAAATAAATATAGTGAATACATATTCAGGAATTTATCAGGTGTTGACCATATGACGCTGTCTTGCGTCGCCGTTCCTAGTTCAGTCCTCAAGTGCAACTGCATGCGACATAGCGCTTACGTTTCGACACAGAATTTACCCTGCACCCGATATTCTCCAGAATGGTATGTGCGATTTTTCAGTACTACTGTGTAAGTTCACAAATTTACAATCCGCTTTGGTGCAAACGTACATCTTCGTTGAATTAAAAGCCGTGCCTTCCCTGCTAGCAGACTGACGTCAGAGACGTCAGAGACTTCAGAGACGTTAAAGACGTCAGGGACGTTAGAGACGTCATTAAGACATTAGTACGTCATTTAACGTCAGTCTCCTACCTGGGTTATAATGGTGCATACATGACAGAATTCGTATGAATTGCATATTAATCATATGTGGTTTGGAATATGAATGAAATGTTGACACGTGTTATTCGCATATAGGACAAATCCGCCACTGTAATTATCAACTATGCGTTGCTGTGGGTGGATATCCAACCCCTTTACGAAAGTAAAGGTTATTGGATACAAATTTATTTACCGGAGCTATCTCTCATACCAATAAATACATTTATTGTGTATGTAGAATGAGCTCCGGTAATTTTTCGTATGTTAATAATTACAGTGGCGGAATGTATATGCATACATATGCATGTTTCACACGCAGAACATGCAACATATTTTTCTTATACAATTTACTATAAAAAATGTGTTACCGGTATTAATGATGCATTTACATGCAATCAACCTGTCATCCTTTTCGGTGACATTTACACATGCAAGGAAGTGGAGCGAACATCTACTTCCATATAAAGGCCTTTTATTTTTTTTTGGTCACGCAGGAGAAATTCATCATGGATACCTCCTCCCCTTTGGGGGGAGGGGGTTATGTCGGACTCTTACCGACTAAAACCCCTGCGGGATGTCTACCTGTCGGACCGTGAGGAGGGGAGTCAGGGGAACTACTTCCGTATTCCCTCCCCGGCCCCAGGGCTCCCTTCCGGAAGCCCCTCGCCACCTGTGTACCGCGCCCTGTTCCACGAAGGGAATCCAGGGTGCGGTCCCCAACGGGGATTGTCCCCGCCGGTTGGCCTTCTGGTGTCTCCTGTCAAGGAGGGAGGGGCATCCACCCTCCCTCCTTACCCCCCCTTCCCGCTAGTAAGGGAGGGGAGGGTTTGTAGGGGAGCGGGCCCAGCCCCAACCGGGGCACCGCTCCCCCCTGTCCCTACTTGTCCGGTCGCTCGGGGGGGAAAGCAAGGAAGGCGTCTCGCCGCCCCCTACTCCCCCTCTTGCGACCGGTGGCGGGCCCGAGGCGGCCGAGGGAGCTCCAGACCCTCTCGGATCGAGGAGCCCCCATTCGGCGGTCTCCTTCTGGGACATTACTGTCTCACAGAAGGAGACCGCCGCTGTCCACACCTCCTCGCTCCCGCACATGGCTTTGACCATGTGCGGGAGCGAGATGTCCCCCTCCCGGCATCCCACCGCCCCCGCGAGGACACGGCGCTCCCCGGCCCATGCTGGGCACGCGGCCAGGATGTGATGCGCCGTGTCCTCCTGCGCGGGCCAGTGGTGGCACCGAGTGGTGGGCTCCTTCCTTATTCGGCGCAGGTACCGACCGAAGCAGCCGTGCCCGGTCAGCACCTGCGCCAGACGGAAGGATAGTCCACGTCCCCTCCTGCCTATCAACTCGGACAGGCAGGGGCGGACAGCCTCGGTCGTCGCTGGCCCCGGACCCCGGGGATCGGAGAGAAGGTCCCTCCATTTCTCCCGAGTCCGGGCCTCGGCCTGGAGCCTCTGATCCTTCAGGACCCTGACCGACACATTTCCCTCCCTGTGGAGCTCCTTCACCCTCCAGTATAGGAGGTGTCTCTCCTCTGCTAGGAGCTCCACAGGGGAAACGCCGGCCAGTGTCGTCGCCGCCATGTACGACACGGTCCGGTACCCCCGAATCGCCCTGATTAGTACAGGCCGGAGGGCCTGCCGCAGAGCGCGCTTGCCGCCGCGACAGGCCCCCAACTGGGGCGCCTATATGGGTGCCCCGTACAGGACGATCGAGAGCATCGCCGTGACGTACAGGCGGCGGGCTCTCCAGCCTGGGCCCCCTTGGGTGTGCGTCAAGCTGGCAGCAGCCAGTCCTGCTTTGCGCACCCTGGGGGCCAGATCTTTAAAGTGGGGTCCGAAGCTCCATCGGCTGTCCAGCGTCAGGCCGAGATATCTCATCGTCGGCCCGACGCGGACGTGAACTCCATGTACGAGTACCCGGGTCCTCCGCGGCTCCCTCCGACCCTTGCCGTGAAAGAACACGGCTTGGGTCTTTTGGGGCGCCACCTTGAAACCCAGGTCTCTGATGGTACCCACCACCGATACCAGTGCCGTCTCCGCTAGGAGGCGGGCTTCCCCCCAGCTCTCCCCCCCGGCTACCACTAATGTGTCGTCCGCGTAGCAGACGACGTGGCAGCCGAGGGGAAGCGGAGTGCGCAGCACCCGGTCGAATGCGATGTTCCATAGCAGGGCGCCGAAGACCGACCCCTGCGGAACACCGCGCTCCATTGCGCGCCGGCCCTGGACCCCGCCCTCCACCGGGAAGGCGAGGTCCCTGCCCCCGAAGTAGGCCGAAATGATTCGCCGGAGATAGGCGGGCACCCCGTGGTGTTCGAGGGCCCGCCCAAACTACGGCCAGGGCAGGGTGTTGAAGGTATTCGTTATGTCCAACGAAACCGTCAACAACACCCCGCCCTCCTCCACGACCGCCTGAGTCAGGTCCCGGAAGCATTGGATAGCATCCAACGTCAATCTTCCGGACCTGAACCCGTATTGGCGGTCGTGGAGATCCGGCCCCTCCGAGGACAGATGCTGGACGAGGCGGTCGGCAACGATGTGCTCCAGCATCTTGCCCGCCTCGTCCGCATATTGGCCTGTAGGCCGACGCACTCCCGGGTGCTTTGCCCTCCTTGGGGAGGAGGACCAATCTGGCCTTCCTCCACTCTGGGGGGAATACCCCCTCCTTAAGACACCTGCTAAAAACCCTGCGCGTGGCTTCGGACAGGTTTCCCTCGCCGAGGGCGAGGGCCCAGGCCCGGCCAGGAATTCCGTCGGGGCCAGGGGCTTTCCCCTCGGCCCCGTGCCTTTTCCTGGCAGCAGTGAGCTCCTCTGGACTCACTGCCAGGCCCTCATCCCAATCATCCTCCCCCAACGGTGGGGTCGGGATCTTGGGGGGGCCCCCTTCTGCTCTCGGAAAGTGGGCATCCAGGAACCCCTCGAATGCCTGGCGGTCTAATGTCTCCGTTGGTGGGGGCGCCCATGGTCGGATCTTTCTCATGACCCTTTTGTATGGGTGCCCCCACGGATCATCGTCCAGGGAGTTCACCATCCGCTCCCAGGCCGCTCGCTTAGCCTCGACGATGGCGACCTTGAGGGCTTTCCTAGCATTCAGGTAGCCCTCTTTTGTCCTTGCGACATCTCCGCCTCGTCGCCGGGCCCGATAGTACTCACGTCTGGCATGGACGGAGGAGTCTCGGAGCGCCTCCAGCTCCTCCGTCCACCAGTACATGGCCCAACGCCGGCGGGGGTGGGATTGGGACATCGCGACGTCGCATGCCGACGCCAGAATGCCCACTATTTCCCCAGCCCCGTTCGCGGGGCTGGGGTCCCACGTCTAGGTGCCAGGTGGCCGCAAGGACGGCCGCCCGAAACCTGTCCGAATCGAGTCGATTAAGGGCCTATCTTTTGGGGAGGGGAAAGTTCCCCTCCCCTGGGCAGCGGGCCAACACCTGTGCGGGTTTGGGGAGGCGGGGGCCCACGCTATATGTCGGTGATCAGACAGCGATTCGCCCTCCGCCTCCACCCTCCATTCCTGGAACATCCCCGCGGCCGAGGGAGTGGCCCAGGTCAAATATATGACCAACCTCCCCCCGGCCGCACACAGGTGCTGGTTGAGCCCCTGTTCATTAACAGGAGGCCCAGCCCCGCTGCCCAGCCGGTCACAGACTCGCCCCGAGGGTCCCTTTACCGGGGACTGCAACCCCACCCTTCCGAGTGGGCGTTGAAGTCCCCGGCAATCACGACAGGTCGGGGATGGCACCTACTTACCAGTTCCCCGATCCTGTCGAGGACCCTCTTCACTGGGGCGAGCTCCCCAGTGACCGGCCTTGTTCCTGCGGTGGGGGAGATACACCCCCACCACAGTGATAGGCCCCTAATCGACCGCCACATACGAGGACCCGTTCTCCCTGAAAGTACAGGGAGAGGTCCCCGCCGCAGAGTTCGCCACCATGGCCACCGAGCCGTCCGGGCTGCCGAACCAGTTTTTACTGGAAACCGGCACCCAGTACGGCTCGGCGACCACCCCCAGCCCGGCGCCCAGCTCAGTCATTCTCTGCAGGCAGAGATCCTGAGCCCGGGCGCCGTGGCCGAAGTTGGCCTGTAGGGCCCGGAGTAGCGCGAAGGCTAAGCCTTACACGCCTCCTCCGGGCTGCCTACATCCACCTCCTCCTGGGAGATCCCGGACGGCTTCGCTGTCCCGGTCTCCCCGGAGGAGGCTCCGGCCTTGGTGGCTTTTAATACAGGTGTCTCCTCGGAGACATGGGGGGTCCCTGCCTGTGTGGCTTCCTCCTCTGGGGGGTACGAGGGGGAACCATCCTGTAGGGGAGTCGGGGGCAGCGCTCCCACCGACTTCCCCCTGTCTACTTTCGTTGGAGGCGTGCCCGAGGGCTCCACCTTCCTTACCTTCGCCGCCTGGGTCTCCTTCTCCAGGTCTTTCTCGGCCATGTCGTCTTCCTCCTCCCCTCTCCTCTTCCTTCGGGGTAGGGGTCTCTCCGGCTCCGGCTCCCAGTCCAGGTCCAAGTTGATTAGGTCCCCGACGATTACCTCCTTCTCCTCCTGGACTACCCCCAAGGGAAGGGCCGGACTCACTTCGGTTCCTTCTATCGGCGGGGGGGAGGCTGATCGACCCCTCCGTGGGCTTATTCAGGTCCGGTTCCCCTCCGGCGGTGGTGGTTCGGGCCTCCCCCCCGCCAGTGGCTCCCTTCCCCTCTTCCCCTTCTCCTTTCTTCTTCTCCCTTCTCCTCCCTCCGGGAGGAGTTCCTCCGCAAGCCGGTCGGCGGACGCCCTGACGTTGAGGCCAGGCACCTCAATGAGCATAGCTCCGTTCAGGGCCCGGCGGACCCTCAGGGACGCGTTGATCCCCAAGTCCGCCGGCCTGATACGGCGCCTGGCCTCCAGCATAAATTCTTCATATTTCCCGTCGGGGCATGTTACGGTGACGGCCGCTGAGCGAGGCGGCTTTGGCCTGCTCGACACCGCTGTCGACTTCCCCCTCCCGGCCTCCTTCTGTTTAGGTGGGGGGCGGAAGGGGAGGAGGGAATCCCGCCCTTCCCCCCCATCCTGCCTTCCTCCCCATCACTTGGGACCACATGGGCTCGTTAGTGCCCGCCGGCTCCTGCTGGGGTCCGGTTGGCCGTCGGATCGCTTTTAACAGCTCCCTCGCTGGCGTTCCTTTTCCGTTCTCTCGGGCCCTTTTCTCTTCCTCCTTCATTTTCCTATCCCTTTCCTTCTTCCTCTTCTTCTGCCTCTTCCTCTTTTCCTTTCTTCTTCCCTCTTTGGACCCTTTCAGCTCCACTGATGTCCGCAGTGCCTGGGTGTCCACCTGGATCGTGGCTGGGGCCACCGCCACGGCCACCCGGCCGCCTCCGCCTGCCGCCATTAGGGAGTTGAGCTCCGCCCTCATGCGACGGAGCTCCTTCCAGTGGCTGTAGGCATTGCGGGCCGAGACGGCCATGGCGGCGTCCAGCTCCTCCTCCGTATTTTCGGGTCTCCACGTTGGTGGTGGTGGGTGCTCTGGCGGGTTGTCGTCGTATGACGGGATTTCTGCCGACATCCCCAACTCTTCTTTCCCTTTCTGAGGTGGAGGAGGAGGGGAGGGAGGGTTGGCTCCCCTCCTCCTCTTCTTCTTCCTCCTCCTGTCCTCTCTCCTGGCTTTGTCGTCCTCTTCCGCCGACATCGAAATCGATGTCGACCCCCCTGCCGCCTCCGCATATGACAATTTTCTCTCCCTGGGGAGCAAAGAGGGGAGAGGGGCGGGGGCCGAGGAGGTGGAGGCCTTTAAGGCCTCCAGTTCCTCACCCAGCCTCCTATTTTCAACTCTGAGCTTTTTCAGCTCCGTCCTGAGCTATTCTGCCTCTCTCTTAGTCTCTGTGGGTTCCTCCCCCCGACTGTCGAGTTCCGCCGTTCGAGCCAGTAGGGTGGCCATCACCGCCTCGGAGGTGGCCACCGCGCGGTTCAGTAGTCTCACGAAGGTCCCTTTCAAGGTGCGGGACCTTCGCGAGACTAACCGAACCCAAGGCTCGGCCCACCTCCGAGGTCAGTTCTGCCACCCTGGCCTCTCTGAGGAGATTAATTGTGGCATTGTCTCTGAATACCTCCTCGACCGGGCGCTTGTCCTCTAGCGAACGAAACATGCCCGTGTCGAGGAGGATTCTGATATCTTGCTCCAATTTTATATTCACCTCCTCCCTCTTTCTCTCCATTTCTGTCTCCTTCTTCTTCTTTGTACTCACCCTTTCGGCCGTGGTGGGTCGTCTGCCAATTCCCCTCCTAGTTGGCTCCAGGGTTGGAGTTTCCCTGCCTGAGGAGCTGCCACTAGTACCGGCGGCCTCCCGCATCCTTTTTCTGCCTCCTCCGATGTCCCTCTGTTTGCCGGCTTCCACTTTTGGACCCGGCAATGTCCCGTCAGGAGCCCGGACCTGCATTATGCTACCCTGCAGGAGCAGAACGTCGGAGAGCAACACCACACCGGTGGTACGCCCCGACGCCCCCACTACTCCGTCGGTCCCTTCTGTCCCCTTCTGCTTCTGCTCTTGTTTAGAGCAGAGGGGTCCCGGTCTGCTGGTCCTTACCATTGGGGTTTTCTCCCCGGACACCGCTACCTCTGCTATCCCACGCTGGGTGGCCGCTCGCGTCACCCTAACCGGCGGGCTCACCGCACCATCCCCGCGGTCAGGGAGGTGCTGTATTGAGGACGGTGGTCGGTCCTCAGTTATAGACGGCACTCCAGGGGCTAGCCCCCTGGAGTCCACCGGCTCATTCTCCCCGGGGGAAGGGGAAGAGGCTTCCGCCTAGCGGATTCTCTCCACCTCTTGCAAACCCCCCATCCCTACTGAAAAGTCACCCACGAGGGGTGGTCGATCCATGGACGAGCTGCTACGCCCGTCCGTTAGGATCGTTGAGCCCAAGGGCTCAGAGCCCGAGAGCTCGGAGTTTTGTTGTTTAAAAAATCGAGAATCCATATTGAGTCCCACGAGAACGGCGGGAAGTGGGCGTCGAACCCGGGTAGAGCCCCCGCATTACCCGGGGTAAGGCTAGCATGTCCCCTGAGTTCGCCAGGTGCCCAGGGTGAGGAACCACTAGTGACAGGTCACGCACCTGCCATTCATCCCATAAGCCTGGCATGCCTCAACCGTAGGATTACGTGGTGTTTTATAGAGGACCCGCCTCGCGGTCCAGCGAATTAAGGCAAGACCCCCGGCCCCAGAGATATGACCTAGGGTTACAGTGTAATAGGCTAAGGTCTGCCGGGGATGCCTGAGCTCCCTGTACCAGAATGCCGAAGCACCCTGGCCCCTCGCAATTGTGTCGGGTTATACGTCCTGACAAGTACGGGTTTGCAATCAGGGTTTTCCTTCCCCTAGAACGGTTGCCTTCACCCGGCTCACGAGCCCGTTCTGCCCGCGCTGTAGGGTCCTTTGGATCGTACAAGTACGGTCCTCCGGTCCCTGTATGAAACTCGGAGGCAGCTGCCCCTCCGAGAGTGAATAAGGACGCTCTTTGTCTGGCCTCTCAGTACAGATCTCTCCGGCGTGGTAGAACCTGCCAGGGGTTGAAACCCCCGCCGGCACAGCTCTGTACCTCATCAAGGCACACAAGACTCCCACCACGTCAAGGTGGCGCCCACGGGGGGGTAAGGTGTGTGGGGGTCCCAACGGAACCCCCCCCCCTCGGTGAGGAACCGAGGGGACCCTGCAGCACCTGCCCCTCGCGGGGGGCAGGTCTTCCCTTCCCGGGGCTCCCTCCACCGCTGCATCATGTAGTCAGTGGTGGGGGTCTCACCCCGGGTCGGGGCTGTTCTCTCCTAGCGCGGGTGGGGGTGTTCCCTCGAGAGGGTCGGCCCACCCCCACCCGCTCCTACCTGGCCCATGGGTCCCAGTGCGGGGGCCTCTAACACCGCGAGGCCACTACCGCACCGGCAGATCCCATGGGCCTGGGGTGAGGGAGTGGGTGGGGAGAGCTACCTCTGCTCATTACCCCCCCACTCCTCCCACCTCTCCTCTGCTAGGAGAGAAACAGAGGCTTCGACCTCCATAGATATGTCCACCTGGGAGACCCCCTTCGGCCTAACCGCCGGAGGTGGGTCCGGTGCTTGCGGGGCGGCCGTCGCTCCCGCTCCTACCCGCCCTACCTCTTTCTTGGGAAGGGGGGGCTGGATAACCCCAGCCTCTCCCCTCCCCGTCTCTGCCTCTATGGTCCCTTCTGGAACTGCCGCTTGGACCCCAACCTTGGCGGCGACCTCGTAGGCGGGCCGAGACTGCGCGGGCACACCGTCCTCAACCGCACTTCCGGCCCCCCCACACGCCGCCTTTCTCTTCCTCCGCCGTTTTCGGCGGGGAGTAACCCCCCCTCTCTGTGCAGTCCGGGGGACGGCTCTGCATTTCCGCCCACCCATTCGGTGGGCGGAATCTCTCCCCTCATTCTGGCAGAGGGTACACCTCACTTCCGAGGTGCACCCTCTAGCCACGTGGTCGGCCCCTCTGCAGCGGAAGCAGCGGCCCCCTAGTCCCGCTTCGGACTGGCAGGCCGCTGCCATATGTCCGTACTTCAAGCATCTATAGCATTGGAGGGGCCGTTCCTCCAATACTCTAATGCCCACCCTGGACCACCCTATGAGCAGTCCCCCGGCTGCGACGAGCTTCTGGGCCGGTGCTAGTGGGCACCGGACCCATATCGCGCCCAGCCCTCCGGACGACCTCCTGACTTCACCCGTCTGGAGGTCGTCCGGAGGGCAGCCCGTTTCTTTAAGGATAGCAGCCCTCACCATTAGGGGGGTGACCGAGTCGTCCAGGCCGACGAGGCGGAGCTCAGCCCGCCTCGCCGGCCTGGCGACCACGGCCACCCCACACAGTGCATCTTGGAGGTCCTTCGCCAGGCAATCAGCCTTTTCCTTGCTGTCCTGGCCAGGGACCTCCAATATCACCCCCCCATTTCTGGCGCGCTTAATCTTTATTTCGCCAGGCTGCAGGCCGACCTTCTGGAGGTCGACCTGCTGCCTGGCCTGCACCATAACCTCTTTGATTGAACCTCCCGGCAAAGCGGTGACGGTTACCACCGGGTTGCACGGGGGGTTCCTAACCTGAGGCCTTTTGGGTGGGGGGCTCCCTTCTTCGGGACCCATCCTTCCCTGGCCTTCCCACCCTTGGCGGGCGGTGCGACCTTCTTTGTCGCACCGCCTCCCTTTTTGGGGTCGGGTTTGGGCTTATGTCCGCCCCCTTTCCCCTTGCCTTTACGGGTGGACACGGTTGTCCACCCGTCGCGCCCCTCGCCGTCGGCCGCCGGTTGCCGCGCGGGGGGACGAGGGAGAGAGCCCCCGCTGCCCGCAGCTGCGGGTACTGGAGAGAGAAGTACCCGCTCTCCAGTAACTGCCCTATGCGGGCGATTTCTGCCTTGAGGCTCCGCATCTGCACCTCCAAGGCCCCAAGGCGTCCATCCGAGCCTCCCTCCCTTGCCATTATTCCCACGTCGTCCAACGCCGTCTCGATCTCCTCGAGACAACGGAACGTCATCTCATTTAGACACGCGAGGCGCCTCCCGATGTAGCCCCCCGTCAGTTGTCCTCTCCCGCGCGTTACGGAGGGGAGCCCCTCCGGCCGCAGGGACTTCCTCGCCCTCGACCGGAGGGAACTCCTCCCCGGGGAACAACCGATTCCACATTTGCGTGGCGGACCCCTCGTCCGCCCCACGCACCCCGGGAGCCCCACTACCCCCCTCCCTAAGGATGCATATTAACATCCCCGAGAGGAGGGAAGTGCGCCTCCCTATCACCCCATAGCTGGGAAGCGGGGGCTTCCGCCATCCGCTTCCTCTTAGCGCTCTTGGGACCGGCGAAGTCCGAGGGTGAGTCAAACCGACCCACCCTCGGCCTCAGCCGATCCTCAAGAGCCTCCCTGCGGGCGGTAGCACGTTCCGACGGCGCGCCCGCCTGGCACGCGCCGCCCAGCCCGTCGCTTGATGACGACGGGGGGGTGCCGGGACGATACAACCCCACCCGCCGGTCCCCGGCTCCGAAAACCGGAGCTTTATGCTCCTTGAAAGACATACTACCATAAAATGCAGGGGTTTTACGTGCCCCTGCAACACGGGTGTGATTTCGGGGTTTTCCTTCCCCTAGACCGGTTGCCTGCCAAGGCTAACGAGTCCGCTCTGCCCACGCTGTAGGGTCCTTTAGGCCCCACGAATGAGACCCTCCAGACCCTGGATAAAACCTGGAGGCAGCTGCCCATCCAGGAATATTATGGACGCTCTTAGTCTGGCTTTTCTGTACAGACTTCTCCGGCATGGTAGAACCTGCCAGGGGCCGAAGCCCCCGCCGGCACAGCACTGTACATCATCAGGGCACGCAAGCCCCCCCACCACGACAAGGTGGCGCCCACGGGGGGGTCCATACAAAGGCCTTGCCAAAAGTACTTGTAAGTATATTTTATCACGACAATTATATCATATTAACATATGCTGCAGCTACATTTAATAATACACAATTGCGTATAATTCTATCGTAAAGGTGATAAACAAGAAATGGGAGTGAACCTGCATGAAGTCAATGTTACTTTGAGAAAGTCAAAGTACATTGCTTCATTGAAATTTTAAACAGCGACATAATGCGCTGAGGATCTACGCTTCCTGTTGTATTTGAAGGAAGTGAGGCAGTTCCTCCAAAGAAAAACTTTGGCTCTGCTACTTGTATGTCATCACTTTTATTTTAATAAGCTATGTGTTTCGTTATTATTTAAATTTAATAATACATATATATATTTGTTTTCAGTTGTAGCAATGTTAATGAATGTGGAATTGTACGACCTTATATTACACAAAATGAGCAACAAACGTTGAGGTGTTGCATGTGCATCACATTAATTATGTTAACACATAGTATTATATATAAACTAAAATATATAGAATATGAAACAAATATGTTGCATGTTTTGCATGTAACACGTGTCAAATATTATACCTTTCATTCCTAATCCAAACCACATATGATTAATATGCAATTTTTACGAATTCTGTCATGTATTCACCATTATAACCCAGGTAGCAGACTGACGTCAAATGACGTACTAATGATGTCTTAATGACGTCTCTAACGTCTCTGACGTCTCTAACGTCTCTGACGTCTCTGACGTCTTTGACGTTTCTGACGTCTCTGACGTCTCTGACGTCAGTCTGCTAGCAGGGAAGGCGCGGCTTTCAGATCAACGAAGATGTACGTTTGCACCAAGGCGGATTGTAAATTTGTGGACTTTAACAGTTGTACTGAGAAATCGCACACATCATTCTGGAGAATTTATCAGGTGCAGGTAACATTCTGCGTCGAAACGTACGCGCCGTATCGCGTGTACTTGCATTCGAGGACTGAACTAGGAACTGTGACGCAAGACAACGTCGTCTGGACAAACCCTGTTAAATATCCTCAGATGTATTGACCAAAGTTTGTCTGTGAAGCATTGGCACTCCGATTCTACGCAGAGTTTTGGATTTTATTATTACTCATTACACATGCAATACGTACAAGCAACTTTGGCAGGGAAAAAGAGATATACGTGTTACATCTTGCTTTTCACTACGTACTACACATTTCATAAGAACAAGTTGCACATGCATGCTTTCTGGCAACTGTAAATACGACAGTAATTGTTTTGTTTCTTTATAGATTATAGAGTATCTTTATAGATCATTGCTCTCGTAGTTATTTTAATGTTAGTTGTTACTGTTTGCTGAACGCTTGCATGCTTTAATTATTGCTTTCGCATCTTTTCCCTCACTTCTTCCCTAATTCCTTAGGAAATGTAGAATATTATCTAATGTTTCTCTATTAAAAGAGTCTTATTAGATAATTGTTTTACATTTCCTCCTGATGGAAGAAGCCACCACTTTCCCGCGGTTTCCATCGAGCAGTAATGTGGACTTGCAACCTTGCATTTTTAAAATTTATTGACACGCTTTCATGTCACTTCTTTTGCATAATGCATACTATCGCATGTATGAAAACAGTTTTCTTTACTGATTTTAGCTTTATAACAATAAGACATGCAAATATCTCCTATTTTTTAGACTTCATTAAACGTGATCATAATAAAACATGCAAAAATATCTGCTACTTTTAAGGCTTGATTCCATCCACGTTGCTGGCAAAGAGTGGCTATTCTCTTTTGTACATTACAAACTGTAAACTGCTATTAGCCTTAGTTTTCAACGGTGGTTTTTATTATGAGTAGGTCAACATAGTCGTATAGATGATTGTCATGTCCGCGACTTGGATCCGCATCAAGAACGAATTAACGCCGTCAACGCCATTTGATTAACATTTACACGTTGCATAAACTTCTCTTAGCACTATTGCTTTCATAGTGCTACAGCTGCTTCAAGAGATAATATCAGTTCCGAATTCATTCCATGAACATAACGATAAACGAACAGCTTAAAAGTTTCTTATTGTTAGAACGTTCGTTAGGAAATTGCCAATATGTTACTTTCGCTCCGAGCGACGTACCGGCACGTTATATTAAATTTTCGCCTTATATCTATTTCATATTTTGTCAAAAATCGTCGCTGCCGTAAAAAAGCCTATGTGCATGTTTTCTGATTGTAACATACTTGTGTCATTATATGTAGAATAAAATTGTGAATATACTATACATATAGTATATTGATGTAAACATCTTGATTTGATAAGAAAATTTACATAGCGGATCTTTTCACGGCAACGACGATATATCATAATCGCGCTCACGACTCAGATCCACGCCGAGAAAGCCAAAATACGCTCGGACGCGCGTTAACGCAGTTGAGTCGGGGCGAGAAGGACCGAGAAGGAGCGAAGATCATTCTCTTTCTTTTTCTTATTCTTTCTTTCTCTATCTCATTCTCTTTCTCTTTCTCGCTCGGAGAGGCTGGCGTGAGGCGACGAGGCTTCACATCGATAGGCGGAGCAGCAGCGTTGTGTGCGTGAAGGGGACGCTTCCCCTCGCACGCTGTGGTGTGCGCGGTCTCGTTTTCGCAGCACTGGTTCCAATCAGTGTGCTTAGCATAAATGTGTTCGTCAAGATTCTCTTGGTTCGCCGACGTCTTCGTCGCCAGCGAGGGATTCCTAGGATAATCTGTGTTCCGGCCACCGGCCGTTCCGATCAGTGTGCTTAGCATAAGTGTGTTCGTCAAGATCTGCTCGTTTCGACGACGTCTCGTCATCAACGAGGGATCAAGTTCGACTCGAGGCGTTTCCGCCTTGAGCGGACGATAAGTGCCGTCCGTCTGTACGGTTAAGGCGAGACTCCAACGGAGCGCCATAGATTACGAGAACAGTACTTAGATAAAATCGCCTTGAACAAACATTACTTGATGTACATACGCTCGTTACCGGATCCTGAATAATTGTAAAAGCTAATAAACTGTAAGCCAGCCAGCGGTCATTGACCGGACAAATAACGAACCAATCTTCAAAACCTAAAACCTTCCTCTCTCCACCAGTCGCCACCGTCGCCACGCACGACCGAGCGTTCACCGACGACGGGGCGCGCCGATCAACCGAACGAACAAACACGAACGACGCGAGGAGGACGCGCGTCTGAGCTCGCCCAACGCCAGCCAGCCGGCGAGCGCTCGCGAGCGGTCATCGTGAGAGAGCGAGGACGACGCGCGCCCGGGAAGACAGGCCGCGGCGTCACATTAATAATAACAATAATAAAAATAACTTTATTGTTTCCCCTTGGGGTTACACTTCTTCCCCTCCCCCTATTTTTTACAATCTACTTTTTTATATTTCTCCTTGCAACTATTCTCTGTCCGTGCGCTCATGTCTCGACAAATTTGCGCATTCTTGGAAAGTAGAAAAACTTTGTACAAATCACGAAGTACTTTCGGTAACCTCTTGTCGTGACAATAGAGCATGTCGCGAGAAGCGGTGTAAATATATTCGAACGCGTCAATTACCGGAGATTTGCCTTGTACTCCGAATGCTGATGCGACGCCTTCTTCGAGCACGCGCGGAAAGGTTCCCGGGGCCAAGTTGTGGAGATGTTGAAATATGCGCGAATTTACAAACGGCGCCGCACTATTCAAGTCCATTACACTACTATTGTCGCGAATGGTACGATTCATCGCTGTTCGTACACGTTATTGTGGCTTCTCGTCTAGCCGATGATTACCGTCGAACTTGATAAGAGCGGTTAAATTGGAATATAATAGTTCTTACATACCCAATATGACCGACAAGCGCGACTACAGCGACAACATTGTGCTAAAAGATCCCACCATCGAACGCGAGAACGACTCGATCGAACGGACTCGCGCAGTTCGACGAGTGCTCGAAGTTTCCAAGGATGTAGCGGATGCGATTTTGGCAACAATAAACAACGAAACGAAGGAGAACGATGACAACTACGTAACACGCCGGCGCACAACAGCTTCATAGGTTCCACCAACCGACGACTCGGATATAGCTGCTGCCAGCTCTTTTGTCCATGCTGCACAATTACCAATATCGCATACCAGGCCAGTTTTTGTTACGGCATCGTATCGCCATAACGCCAAGAGTGGGCCAATTCTGCGCGACGAAACAGATGAATTTGTTTCTTACAAGTTTGTTAGATTGCTATTCGTTTGCGTCATTATCGTGCTTGTCATTTACATCGTAGCGCGCATGTTTTTCGCATCAATGCTCGAAAATGAGGCAAAACGAGATTGGCTATATCTTCGCGAGAGCGTACTCAATGATCGCTTCGCAGTTCAACCATATCTGCATGACGTTCGATACTTTGATGTCGTTCTGTTACCACATAATAGCGAGCCAATGCAACATGATGTCGCTGAACAGCAACACTCGGTGCAAACACATCAAAAAGCTGGTGAAGCGTGACTTCAGAATTACGCCGTATTATAGGCAGTCCCGGCATACACTTTTCGCATCGCTGGCATTCGCTCGGGCTTCGTTCGATCGAGTCGAGTCGATCGACAGCGCGACATCGCGCAAGAAACCACCCGTTCTATATATGTTACGGAAAATACCGGAGTACAGAGCAGTAGCCCCTGGTCCTATTGTATCTCTGACTGCTCTGTACTACGGTACGTACAATAGTACCGGCGCGCGCCTGGAACGGCTCGGTACGTACCGAAAAAGTGTACAACATATATAGTAGGGAGGGAAGATTTGCTTGTTCATTGGCCGAAAATCAGAATGGTGGGGAAAATTCCACCAATCAGACACAATGTACCCCCACCACAGCTCGAGCTACTTTAACCGACGACTTTAACGGAATGCTGTGCGATGTGTTGTTGTGACCTTCTGTGATCGCGGTATTGACGATTTTTTTGGTACATTTCATGCACGGTGAAAGCTAATCTGTGCCCACGGCGACAAGACAATAAGAATGGCAAGAAAGCAACATAACAATGGCAGCGTTAACGCTCACTGACATCGTACAGAGGGCATTATCGCAAACATTCGTTATCATAGATCAAACGCTATCGTGTTACTATCACTGGGCATGTTGCGTAGGCAGTCTGAAAAGTTCTCAACCTGACACATACATGGCATTAGAAACTGTCAAACTATAATTGTATTGGGAAGTGGCATCCTTGATATAAACTCATGTAAAATTTTATTCCATCTGTCAAATCATTCGAATAGTAGCACCAGCTGAAAAAGTTTTGTGGAAGACGGGTGCCGCATTTGCTAACAATTGACCAAAAACGCATTCGAATGCGTATTCCTCAAGCGTGTTTGTCGTCGTTTCAAAAGCAAAATAAAATGAATTTCAAGTGTCGTTTCGTAACTGTTGATGAAACTTGAATCCACCACTATACGTCGGAGCGAAAAGAACCTTTCGAAATCACACCACTTTAATGATAGTATTGAATTATTGAAAAAAAAATGTTGGAATAAATGTATTGAAGTTTCAGGAGATTATATTGAAAAATGAAACATATTTCACGGCAAAAAAATTTCTTTCATTGTTAGGCCGAGAACTTTTCAGACTGCCCTCGTAAACTACCACTTGTAAAAGGGTTTGAAGGTTGTTTACAAAATACACAGATTTTATCAAAAGAGTTCTTTATTTGTTCGACTTTTTTATCCATAGTACCCACCCAGTCTGACATTGACGTTGATGCGTAGAATGTGCAGAATACGAGTGGCGCGATGAATTTTCAAGACGAGCCGTTTGTTTGCAGATATTTCAACAGTCGCGTCGATCCACGAACGGTCATATACGAATCGTGGAGCAACGATGACCACGACGGCTACGCTGAGGTGCACAACGGTCACCACCGCTTCGATCATCTGTTGCATTTCATTGAGAGCTCAAAGGTGGCCGCTTTGTACTTTACGCGTCTTGAGAAACGCGAAACATTCATCGGCCACCGTACAGCCGTTCATCGTCGTACCGGCTTGACGACTGCCGCTGCTGCTAACTACTAGTCGACGTGTGCACAGCTGATACGGGGAGTATCGTGTCGTCGCTCTCATCGTTATCCGAGACCATTATCGCGCGACTCAGGCCCTTGCTCTCGTGGTCTACCTTGACGTTCACACAAAAGCTTTCGTGGCAATTGACCGCGCTGTCAAAGTGCAGAGTCGGGGTCTCACACGCATCGTAACGGAGGATAAGCAGAGTGGCCAGATTACCGCAGGCGTGTATACCACTTTCGGTGGTGGTCGTGCCGTTTAAACACATATTATCTTGGTACGCCAAATGGCCGCGCACCATGATGCCGTAATTGGACGGAAGGCTGTAGAAGCGACTATCGTTGATTCGCGTGTGACACGTTAAGAAGAGGCGTACTATCATTTGCATAATAGTTGTGCACGCATGCACCGGTATATTGACAATGTCCGAGCCGTTCGAGTACGCCAGGCCCAATTGTGCCGGATATTTCACGAGAAGCCAGCTATAGTACTCGTTCCACAGGTTCCAGTGCATGATGAGCTGACTGTCAAACTGTTGGTCCTCGCGAGTCGGTGGTAATACGAGCGCAAAGTTACCGTGCAACGTGATCAACCGATGCAGAAAGTTTACGTGCATCGAGTAGACTCGTTGCCAGTCGGTCGCTTTGACGGACAGTAAATAGCGATGCAAGTTACTCAGGTGAATATCGTTCGCTGTGGGCTCTCGATCAAACAGTTCGAAAATCGGAAACACCGCGGTGAATCGATCGTCGATCGGTTGTGGATCCGCAACGAAACACTGGGAACGATGCCATAGCACAGCTTCGCCATTCTGATTAACCTGATATAGAGCGTCTGTTATGTATACGAGATTGAACAAGGCGCGCAGGTGAAACACACAGAACCCATTTATGACATCGAGGCCCCTGCAGTACTGCAATGGACTAAACAAGCAGCAGTTACGGCCTCGACGCACGTTCTTTTGGCACACCTCAGCGCTCGTCCATGGCACCGGTCGCATGCACGTTAACCATTTGGGCAGTGAAAACTGCTGTTTGAAATTTTCAATCGCATCGTTACCGTTGTCGCTAGCATTGCGCGATTCACCTATCTCCATCAATTCTGGCTCACTAGTTGCACTACGTCGTACGCTAAAATCATCGTCGCGCATCGAATCACCTAGATCCAAGTTGCGTGACGCGCGAAATTGTTCGCGTTCGCGTGTGCGCTCCGTCATCTCTACGCATGTAGAATGTCACACGCTCTGATCGTCGCGGCGTACCTTACTACACTAGGACAACAGCTTGCATTGAGCAATTGCTCAATTTTACTGCCGTGATGCATTCCCCGTCATCGCAGTCGCAGTATTGTCACCGCTGTTCTTTCCGGAATGACCTGAAAAATGACATTTGTTAACACGCATGTATGCGACGATTGGTGGATCTCAAGAGGGATCCAGCGGCTTAGCGGCTAAACAAACGACGACGACGACGACGGAGGAGGAGAAAGCGAACGGTTTGGCAGTACGTCACCGTCGTCGCCACTGCCATCGTTACTAATATCGTTTCTGCCGCTACCGCTCGATCTGCTCGAATTACCGCTTTTTTTGCCGCTGCTATTGGTCCAGCTACCGTTACCACTGCTATTGTTGTTTCGTCCGAGCCAAAATGCCGATACGATAACAATCACCACAAGGATGACAAAGATTATGGCCGTGTTTTTCCAGTCTTGCGTCGATATTTTTTTGTGTGGAAGCCGTGATGCGCAGATTTATTTATCGGTTCTTAGCACCACCTCTACCTTTCGATCTATCTCGTGTCCCTCCTTATTTTAGACGTGCGTGTGCAATAAGTGCTAAAAGCAGTGACGCGTTTATTAGATTATTCACGCGCTGCACACCCTTAGGAAGATCATATATAGTGAGTCAAGTGTGTGCGTAGAGGGTATATAACAGACTCGACTCGTACGATTACACGTCAGTCGTCTCTTATTGGTAATCGCGACGCATCGAACGCGTACTCATACGCACTCTCTGCACCCTCACGCTACTTATACTCTCGAACATGTCACGCAACAAACGCAACAGCAGCACAACCGTTACAACCGCCGCCGCTTCGGAAGACATGTGGACCAACATCGATCGATATATTTCTCAGCGTACCAAACGAGAGGAAGATGACCGTTACCTATTGAGCAAGGACAACATATCTGGGAAGCGACGAGATAATCGCGACGATGTTGGCAACGATCGGGAGGGAACCGACTTTGAGCAGAAACAGCGACAAATTGAACGCAAGAAACGGCGCGTTTTTCTACTCAACGACGACGATGACGACGACGACGATGACGACAACGAGGAAGAAAACGACAACGAGGAACAAAATGGCAACGAGAAACGAAAACAGGGCAACGAACGTGGCCGAAAGTCCTATCATTGCCCATCTGTTTCGTACAAACGAGCTGTTGTTGACAATAGCGACGACTATGGCGATAATGACGATACGATCGACGATCGTAATGACAAGAAAATTGAAAAACGTCGGCCCTCACCGCCGGTACGCATCCCCAACAAGTGTGGCGATCGAACAGAATGTGAACGGTCCCCTGTGAGAAACATACGCGGACGCGCTACTACCGAACGCATTGTTGAAAAGTCAGAACGTATCATGGAACTGCTCGAACGCGTTCGACCTGTTGGCAATAGCGTCGACAATGACGGTGGCGTCGGCGGCAGTAACGACGGCGTCGCTGCCGCCGATGATCAACGTGGTGGTGGTGGTGGTGGTGGTGAGAAGTTGGACACTTTGTCAGGCGATGCCGCCGCAGATATCAGACGAATTTGGAACAATTTGGGCAATACGTGGAACTCGATGAGCATGCAACACAAGAGTAACGAGTGTACAATGGAGTTTTCTGACGGAAAAAATTTGGAGTCATTGAGCACATATCGCGCGATTGAAGCAATGGACAACACGTTGAATTTGACCTGTTGGTCTTTACTGTCTCGCCTCGATGCAGACTTATGCATTCGAGAGACTGGTGTGACCAATGAAAACTATGTGCGATATGTACGAGAGATGGTGCACTCGATCAAAGGAACTGTCTTGGAAGTGTACGATTACGCCAAACGGCATTCGCGCAAGTGTAACATCTCCGTTTCCATGATGGAGCAGCTACGCAAGCAATTCAACGATGTTAACGATGAAAACGACTGGGATGACGTAGCGAACGACGCCGATGGCAACAGTAGCGAAACAGCAACACACCGCAACAAAAGTGATGCTCTTGCCGACGACATGGATCTGATCATTGACGATAATACTGTTGCAGCAGATATCGTCGAAGAAGGTCAACGAATTGTGTCTTTCTCCTTTCCATCTAAGAATGATTCTCTGACTGAACAGCGCAAATGGCACAGACTGATCGGACGTTTGGACTCACACGTGCAGATATTTTTACAATTTTTAGCCATGATGCGCAAGGGCTTCTTCGATGGTATTCGCGAATCTGGTAGATTCGCTACTGTGAATGATATTTTTGACGAATCCCATAGAGATTATTTGCGCTCGCGTTTGACGTAGAAGTACCAACAAAAAGATGCGAGCATGACCCATCGGGTCCATGGGTTCATGTTGATTTCCGCCATGAAGCGAAAGTTTAAATTCGAGGCATTTGTCGATCGCAGCGGAATTCTCGATGAAATTGTACGTGATTTCGTACGTAACGATGTGTTCCCCGGGCAAGATCCCATGACTAAACTGCGCGTATTTCTCAATTTGTCTCTAACGCGTAAAACACAACGTCTCAACTTGCTTGGTACAGATCATCCGGCGGCGACGGCGGCGACGACGGCGGTGGCGGCGGAGGCACCGGTATTAATCAGCGCCGCTATCACGGGTGGTGGTGATGGTGGTGGTGGTAGTATTGGTAAATTTGGCGCCTCTGCAACTTTCGCTGCGCCGTTTGGCACCGCGTCTGTTCAATGCGATTCAGACGATTGCGCCGAACTCGCTCTGATCGAACTCTCACAACTCAAGCTTGATATCGAAAAACATATTATCGTTGTAAAAGGTTACATCGTACTTTTGATTAATTAATTTGTACATTTTGCAGGGAGAGGTGAATGTACAATAAAAAGACATAATTTGGTTGATATAAATAAATACGTCGTGCTTCTTGTTAAAACATTAACGTTGATACATTACATTATGTGCGTCTTCGCGCCGCTGCGCGCTTCTGTACAATTGCGTTGACGACGAATAACTTTATCGCATTCCAAACACATCAGAAACACGGTGGCTTCTTCGTCATTGGCTCGAGTTTGTCTCCGCTCTATTCGTACTCTGCCCGTATGCTGGCAACCCAATGATCCTGCCCAACGTAGGAATGCAACGTACGAATCAAAAAGACGCTGCAACGCCTGTTGTTCCGCCGCCCTCGATTTGGACCGAAATGCAGCGTACATTTCTGGTCCAAACATTATGTGATTTTCCAATGAGACGAAGCGCCGCAACAAGTCGTCATTTTGCTTCACCGTTTCTTTTCCTCGAATATTGCTGTTCTTGCGCATATCGCAACAGCGTTCAAAATGCGATCGATGTGCCAACGGGCGGATCAAAGCGTGCGTCCACGTCCCGCCAGAGTCGCGCCAATAAACGTTGACCAGTTATTTCGCGCGCTGTATCGAACATCCGTAATCGCAAAACCGTTGTTGTTGCTTCCGCGCCACCGTCGTTACTCTCAGGATCGTGTGTTGTACTGTGTGTCCGTCGTGATGCACAGACGATGCGTCCGGAGTGCTCATGATCGTTTCATCATTGACTCGATACAGAGGTCGCAATAAATTATTGGTTGTCGCCTCAGCTAGAAAACGAGCATACTCGAACGGTAAATTCGCCGAAGTCAAGGTAATAGATTTGTCGCGTCCGTAACCACGTTTTCGATTGTACGGTTTTCGTTCGCGTTAGATGACGAAGTGTTCGGCAAACTCCCGATAGTCGATGACCAGTTGAGCTAAAGTCCAAGATGAAAATGTTCGCGCGATTCCTCGCCATCCGACATTGATCGAATTGTGACATCTGAGTAAGAGAATGTCGATGGGTAAACGAAGAAGCGTGTTGCGCGATAGCGAGGAAGTGTAAGCAAAATACTCATTTCCGCCGATACGAAGCCAATGAGCGTTACATTCGACGCATCCTATGAAAAAGGATAGATTCTTCAATATTGTTACGAAACGCATAATGTACAATTGTCCACGACTCGTTACCAGTGCAGCGATGGTGTATAACACGATCCAGAGTAATTGCGAAGTACCGTGTTGCCACACACCGCCAGCCGGTAAATACAGTGGCTTGATTCGAATGTTTCGGTTAACGCGTATCGAATCGACCAACGACTCGAGCGAACGGTAACGAATGTGCACTGGAGCGTAACGACCGTACGCCTTCAATACGCTAAACTCGTCATTGAACGCATGGCGATCGCCACCACTATTCGGTTTACGATTGTGATCAACACACGAACGATCAAACGAGGGGATCGCACTCGTTCTTTCAGGCGCCACGTCGAATCTGGAGGTAAATTCTGAAAACGACAAGTTCGTGGCGAGTGGCAATTGTGTGGCGGCGTTCACTTCAGCCAATAATTTTTCGATCTCGCGCGAATCTTCCATCGCATGTATCTTGTTCGTCTCCTTGGCATTCGGCACGTTAGTAGTAGTGGTGGTGGTGCCACCGTTTGTAGTCGCCGCTGACGCTACATCGGTATCGTGACGCTCGATCAATTCAAATATACGTCGCATTTCTCGTACGTATTGATCGTTGGCTCTAGCGAACATGTTCATGTCGAATGTTACGTCCTAGAGGAGGAACGCAACCCTTTCGTTCGCGAGTAAGGCGAACCTCGTTCGTACACGCGTGTCAGTGAACGGGTCAGGGACCCGACGGGTCCCTTTACTCGGGCACCGACGTACGACGAGTGGTCCGTTTTTCGGTCAGGGACGCGAATCCCTTTACCGGGGATAGGACCATGAGTTGACTGTTGGAAGGGTATATGTGATTTTGAAATCAATTGGAAAAAGAATGAAATATAAACAGATTTATTAAAATAACAAAATGAATTACGGCGCGGTTCAATACAGTTGAGGAATGACTGTGTATGTGTATGTGTGTATGTATGAGAAGTGAAAGAAGGAGGAAATAATAAAAAAAAGGTAGGAATATGAGTAAAGAATTAGTCGGGTGAGGGGGAGCGTGAGTGGTCGGGTGAATTTAAGGGAGTGGATAGTTCGGAAAACGTGGTGGAGGGTTATCCCTATGTTGTTATAATGACCCACTAAAACGGATTTCAATAATATGGGGAATTAATAAGATGGTGGTAGAAAAGGTAGAAGCAAAAAAAAAACAGAACTTACTGCTGACTCCTGTTATCCTGAAGGTGAGCAAAAATAAAATTGATGTTTGGTAGCTCCTGCTCGATAGGTCACGTTGTGCTCGTCCACTCCCTTCCAATTGTCCAATTATGGCACAATAGCAGTGATTCAAACTTTTTATTTTTTTTGGGTCCCAAAAATAAAAAATAAGACAGAGGACGTAAAAGAATATGTAGTACCGAAACAAAACCGAAGACGAATTTGAGTCTAAGGACGTGTTTTTACAAGTCTGATTTTTGAAACTAGAATCTATGTGAATCTGTTCTTTCTGTCTCTCAGAATAGAAGTAACGGTAGAAGTTGAAGTAGAAGTGGCCGCGGAGGCGGATTACCGCGGTTTTTATAGTAATAATCGGAGGCAGAAGCTATCAGGGTGGGTAGAGAGATGGCCTTTGAGGAAGGGGTGGATTGGTCTTAGTGGGAAAAAGTCTCAGCCATTAGCAAAGTTAAAAGACATCGTGGGAGGAGACAGTTAGTTTTTGGAGATATGAATATGGAAGGGCTAAAGGGTGGAGCGTGAGTGTCTCATAGTTTTAGGTGGATATATGATTGGCTGAATGAGTTAGGCGCGACAAGCGTAGAGGTGGTGGGTTCTTGAGATAGAGAAATGTATACAAGTGGACGGCTGGAAAAATCAAAATGCCGTAAATCAAAGGCTGGGATCAAATTTTACGACTATCAGTGAAGTAGGCTTTGTTGGTTGACTGATTGGGCACATATGGTTTTGGATTGGGAAGATGTGAGTTTCAAGTTTTAGAGCAGGGATGCTCTGAGTTGCTTTGTTTCACTGAAGGTTTATTAGCGCGGAGTTTCAAGTTTTTATAGCTGGGACGACGGACACACTTGGCGAACACTACCCAGGTATAGGTTTTTACAACAGGGCATTGTTTCCTGTTATGGAATTTTCCCGAATCGCTTTTCATTTGGCGCGACGGCTGTTCGCCAGATGGGTCTGTTTCCTAATTTATATTTATATATGTATATATTCCTATTATAGTTATATTAGGAGAATATAAATCTGCGAGAGGAAAGAATTTTTAGTAATTAAATCTACAGGACGTAACACGAAACATCGAGAACGTTCGAGTTCTGATCCGTTCAACGAGTCCGTGTCTCTCATCCAACAGGTCAAACAGTTCGCGAGCCGCCCCGAAAGAGCTAATTGACGGTTGCGCCGATGTCTCGGTAGATAATCCGTATGTTGGGATAAAACTCTGCGCAAATACAAATGAATACAGCGCGTCGCGCGGTTTGTTTCGCAGAAATCGAAAGAGTGCGTCGCGTCACTCGTTCGGCACTCGATGCGAAAGACGTATCGATTGCACGAACGCTTCACCGTCCATTATTATAGCGTTGTTGCTCATGTTGTTCATGTGTTCTTAGCACATACGCTATTATTTGTGTTTCACAATTTTTTTACTATTTCTTCGCAATGTCGTCGCAAGGAGACAATGGTGATGCAACGGTAGGTATGACCGCGTTCGAATAGTTTTAGCTAACGCTAAGATCTCGTACTCTTCTCAATAGCGGCGTGAGCGCGATGCGCCAATAACCAGGGGAATTGGTGCGGACGGAGTATACATTTCTTCCGACGATGCCGTACAGTATCAGCCGATCATTTCGCGCGATGCATATGTTTTGCTCAAGACGAAAACGCGCCAAGCGAGTTTGTGCTTGGTCTGAATTCTCGTGCGCGAGCTGTCCGCGGTATCGAATCGTTCAATCGAGTCAACGATGTTACATCATTACGATCCTCCGATGATTATTCGATCCTCATATCGCGCGTGCTTGTTGAACGTGCGTGAACATGGGTGGCCTATTTTAAAGGATCCACTCAAATATCTCAGAAAATATTAGGCAAATAAAAAATGTTTCAGACAAAAGTTGTATGACTTAAAAGAGGACATAAAGCAGCGATATCATTTTGTTTACAGATAGCGCTACTTTCGAGATATTCACTGATCATTATAATTTTCTTGAACAGAAATCTCAATTTTTTATTATATTGTCCTTTTCTACCACTTAATTTGAACAACTTTTGTTTGACACATTTTTGTATTTGACTAATATTTTTTTAGATATTTAATGGATACTTTTTCAACATTTAACTTATAATATCTTGCTGACTATTCGTCGAAAGAAAAAGTGATATTAGACTTTTTATTTTTATGTAGTCTCTAGATATATTGCCTAACAAAGTGCCCTAATTTTTGTTATTTGACGATATAGCAATTTCCATAAGGCCAACAAGGTTAGTAAAAAATTATAGCACTATGTGTAGCAATAATTCAAGGATCAAATGGAATAAAAAGTCTTAATATCACTTTTTCTTTCGGACGAAGAGTCAGCAAGATATTAATAAGGTTAAATGCTTGAAAATATCCATAAAATCTAAAAAAATATTATCAAATACAAAAATGTCAAACAAAATTGTTCAAATTAAGTGGTAAGAAAAAGGACAATATAATAAAAAAGTGAGATTTCTGTTCAAGAAATTATAATGATCAGTAATATCTTCGAAAGTAGCGCTATCTGTAAACAAGAAGAATATCGCTGCTTTATGTTTCCTCTTTTAAGTCATACAACTTTGTCTGAAACTTTTTTATTTGCCTAATATTTTCCTGAGATATTTGAGTGGATTTGCCGTTAAAATAGGCCACCCATGTTCAACGCACGTTCACAGCACGCGCGATATGAGGATTCGAAAATCATCGGAGGATCGTAATGATGTAACATCGTTGACTCGATTGAACGAACGATACCTGCGACAGGCTCGCGCACGAAATTCAGACCAAAGCACCAAACTCGCTTGGCGCGTTTTCGTCTGAGGCAAAAACATATGCATCGCGCGAAATGATCGGCTGATACTGTAACGGCAATCGTCGGAAGAATGTATCTGTTCGTCCGCACCATTCTGGTATGGCGCATCTGCGCCACGCCGCTATTGAGAAGAGATACGAGAGTCTTGCGTTAGCTAAACTTTCGAACGGCCGGTCTACTGGACCGTTGCATCACCATGTCTCCTTGGCGACGAACATTGCGGAAGCAAATAGTAAAAAATGTGAAACACCATAATAATAGCGTATGTGCTTAGAACACAGAACAACATGAGCAACAAACGCTATAATAATGGACGTGAAGCGACTTCGTGCAATCGATATGTCTTTGCCGCATCGAGTGCCGAACGAGTGACCACACGCACTCTTTTCGATTCTGCGAAACAAAACCGCGCGACCGCGCTGTATTCATTGTATTTGCCGCAGAGTTTTATCCCAAAACATACGGATTATCTACCGAGACATCGGCGCAAACCGTCAATTAGCTCTTTCGGGCGGCTCGCGACTGTTTGACCTGTTGGATGAAACACGACTCGTTGAACGGATTTCAGAACTCGAACGTCCGATGTTTCGTGTACTCCTGTAATTTAATGTACTAAAATTCGTTCCTCTCGCCAGATTTTAATATTCCCTTAATATAACTATAATAGAAATATAATACATAATATAAATATTGAAAATTAGAAACAGACCAACTGGCGAACAGCGTGCGCCAAATGAAAAGCGATTCGGGAAAATTCCATAACATAAACAATCCCTGTTTTGTGAAAAACCTTAACCTGTAGTGTTCGCCAAGTCGTGTCCGTCGTCCCAGCTATAAAAACGTGAAACTCCCGCGGCTAATAAACCTTCAGTTGAAACAAAGCAAACTCAGAGCATCCCTGCTCTAAAATTGAAACTCACATCTCCCAAGTCCAGAAACCATATGTGCCAAGTACAAACCAACAAAGCCTACTTCCACTGATAGTCGTAAAATTTTTGATTCCCAAGCCTTTGATTACGGCATTTTGATTTTTCCAGCCGTCCAACTTGTATACATTCTCTATTTTTTCTTTTTTTTTTTTCCACCCAAGGAAAACCCACCACCTCTACGCTTGTCCGCCTAACTTCATTCAGCCAATCATATATCCACCTAAAACTATGAAGACACTCACGCTAACACCCTTTAGGCCCCATCCATATTCATATCTCCAAAAACTAAACTGTCTCCTCCACGATGTCTTTTAACTTTGCTAATGGCTGGACTTTTTCCCACGTAAGACCAATCCACCCCTCCTCAAAGGCCAATCCTCCTACCCACCCTGATAGCTTCTTGCCCTCGATTGATTACTAGTAAAAACCGCGGTAAGCCGCCTCCCGGCCACTCTACTTCAAACTTCTACGTACTTCTATTCTGAAGACAGAAAAGAACAGATCAACATAGATTTCTGTTTCAAATATCAGACTTGTAAAAACACTCCTAGAACTCAAATTCGTCTTCGTTTTGGTCGGTACACATATCTTTTACGTCCTCGTCATTTTATTTTTGGGACCCAAAAAAAATAAAAGTTGAATCACTGCTATTGCTTGCCATAATTGGACAATTGAAGGAGTGGACGAGCACAACGTACCTAATCGAGCAGGAGCTACCAAACATTCAATTTTTATTTTTGCTCCAACCTTCAGGAGAACAGATCAGCAGTAAGTTCTGTTTTTTTTCTTCTACCTTTTTCTTACCACCATCTTATTAATTCCCCATATATGAAATCCGTTTAGTGGTCATTATAACAACATAGGAAACCTCCACCACGTTTTCCGAAAACTATCCACTCCCTTAAATTCACCGACCCACCACGCTCCCCCTTCACCCGACTAATTCTTTACTCATATTCCTACCTTTTTTATTATTTCCTCCTTCTTTCACTTCTCATACAATACACAAACATACAGCATAAACACAGTTCATTCCTCAACTGTATTGAAACCCGCCGTAATTCATTTTTATTTAATAAATCGTGTTATATTTCATTCTTTTTCCAATGATTTCAAAATCACATATACCCTGCAACAGTCAACTCTGTCCTATCCCCGGTAAGGATTCGCGTTCCCTGACCGAAAAACGGACCCACTTCGGGTGTCGTACGTCGGTGCCCGAGTAAAGGACCCGTCAGGGTCCCTGACCCGTTCACTGACACGCGGTACGAACGAGTCGCCTTACTCGCGAACGAAAGGGTTGCGTTCCTCCTCTAGGACGTAACATTCGCATGAACATGTTCGTAGAGCCAACGATCAATTACGTACGAGAAATTGCCGACGTTATATTTTGAATTGATCGAGCGTCACGATACCGATGTAGCGTCAGCGGCGACTACCAAACGGTGGCAACCAGCCACTCACTACTACCAACGTGCCGAATGCCAAGGAGGACGAACAAGATACATGCCGATGGAAGATTCGCGCTCGAGATCGGAAAAAATTTATTGGGAAGTGAACGCCGCCACAACAATTGCCACTCGCCACAACTGTGTCATTTTTCAGAATTTAACCTCCAGACTCGACGTGGCTCCTGAAAGAAACGAGTGCGATCCCCTCGTGTTGATCGTTCGGGTTGATCACAATCGTTAAACCGAATATGGTGGCGATTCGCCATGCGTTTCAATGACGAGTTAGCGTATTGAAGGCGTACGGTCGTTACGCTCCACTGCACATTCGCTTACCGTTCCGCTCGAGTCGTGGTCGTCGATTCGATACGCGTTAACCGAAACATTCGAATCAAGCACTGTATTTACCGGCTGGCGGATGTGTGGCAACACAGGTACTTCGCAATTACTCTGGATCGTTCTTAACACCATCGCTGCACTGGTTTAACGAGTCGTGGACAATTGTACATTATGCGTTTTCGTAACAATATTGAAAAATCTATCCTTTTTCATAGGATGCAGTCGAATTGTAACGCTCATGCTCGTATCGGCGGAAATGAGTAGTTAGCCTTTACACTTCCTCGCTATCGCGCAACACGCTTCTTCGTATTGAACCCATCGACATTCTCTTACCAGATGTCACAATTCGACAATGTCGGATGGCGGAGGAATTCGCGCGAACATTTTCATCTTGGACTTTAGCTCAACTGGTCATCGAATTCGGATTTGCCGAAACACTTCGTCATTCTAACGCGAACGAAAACCGTTACAATCGAAAATCGTGGTTACGGACGCGACAATCTATTACCTTGACCTTCGGCGAATTTACCGTTCCGAGTATGCTCGTTTTCTAGCTGATGGCGACAACCAATATTTATTGCGACCTCTGCTATCAGAGTCAATGATGAAACGATCATGAGAGCACTCCGACGCATCGTCTGTGCATCCACGACGGACCACACAGTACAAACACACGATCCTGAGAGTAACGACGGGCGCGGAAGCAACAACAACGGTTTTGCGGATACGGATGTTCGATACAGCCCGAAATAACTGGTCAACGTTTATTGGCGCGACTCTGGCGGGACGTGGACGCACGCTTTGATCCGCCCGTTGGCACATCGGATCGCATTTGAACGGCTGTGCGATTATGCGCCAAGAACAGCAATATATCGAGGAAAAAAACGGGATGAAGCAAAATCGACGACTTGGTTGCGGCGCTTCTCTCATTAGGGAAATCAATATGTTGGACCAGAAATGTACGCTGGCATTTCGGCCAAATCCGAGGGCGCGGAACAACAGCTTGCCAGCGATCTTTTTGATTCGTACTTTGCATTCCTACGTTGGGCAGGATCATTGGGTTCCAGCATACGGGCAGAGTACGAATAGACGGAGACAAACTCGAGCCAATGACGAAGAAAGCCACGTGTTTCTGATGCTGTTGAATGCAGATAAAGTTATTCGTCGTCTCAAACGCAATTGTACCAGAAGCGCGCAGCGCGCGAAGACGCCACATAATGTAATGTTATCCAACGTAAGTTTAACAAGAACAGACAAAGCGTATCTATTTATATCAACCAAATTATGTCCTTTTTATGTACATCACCTCTCCCTGCAAAATGTACAAATTAAATAATTCAAAAGACGATGTAACCTTTTACAACGAATAATATGTTTTTCGATATTCAACTTGAGTGTGAGAGTTCCGATCAGAGCGAGTTCGGCGCAAGTCGTCTCTGAATTCGCATGAACAGACCGGTGCCAAACGGCGCAGCGAAAGTTGCAGAGGCCGCCAAAATTACCAATACTACCACCACCACCATCACCACCACCGAATGATAGGCGGCGCTGATTAATACCGGTGCCTCCGCCGCCGCCGCCGTCGTCGCCGCCGTCGCCGCCGGGATGATCTGTACCAAGCAATTGAGACGTTGTGTTTTACGCGTTAGAGAACAAATGAGAAATACGCGCAGTTTCGTCATTGGGATCTTGCCGGGAACACATACTTACGTACGAAATCACGTACAATTTCATCGAGAATTCCGCTGCGACACAAATGCCTCGAATTTAAACTTTCGCTTCCATGCCGGAAATCAACATGAACCCATAGGACCCGATGTCATGCTCGCACTTTTTAGTCAGTACTTCTACGTCAGAACCGAGGACGCAAATAATCGTCTAGGCGATTCGTCAAAAATATCATTCACAGTAGCGAATCTACCAATTCGCGATACCATCGAAGAAGCCCTTGGCGCATATGGCTAAAAAATTTGAAAATATCTGCAAGCACGTGTGAGTCCAAACGTCCGATTCAGTCTTATGTGCCATTTCGCTGTTCAAGTCAAGGAAATCATCTCTAGATGGAAAGGAGAAAGACACAATTCGTTGACCTTCTTCGACGATATTGCTGCAACCATATTAATCGTCAATGATCCAGATCCATGTCGTCGCAAAGAGCATCATTCATTGTTGTTGCCGGTGTGTTGCTGTTCGCTACTGTTGCCATCGGCGTCGTTCGCTAGCGTCATTGTTCCCAAGGTCCGTTTTTTTCATCGTTAACATCAGTTGAAATTGCTCTTGCGTGCTCTCCATCAGGAAACGGAGATGTTACACTTGACGCGTAATGCCGTTTGGGCGTGAATTCGTACACTTCCAAGACAGTTCCTGTAATCGAGTGCCACCATCTCTCGTACATATCGCACATCAGTTCATTGTCACACCCAGCTCTCAATGCATAAGTCTGCATCGAAGGCGAAGACAGTAAAGACCAACAGGTCAAATTCAACCGTGTTGTCCATTTGCTTCAATCGCGCGATATGTGGCTCAAATGACTCCAAATTTTCCGTCAGAAAACCCATGTACACTCGTATCTACTCTTGTGTTCAAGCTCCATCGAGTCCAAACGTATTCCCAAATTGTTCCAAATCGTCTGATATTCTGCGCGGCATCGCCTGACAAAGTGTCCAACTTTCTCACCACCACCCACCACCACCACCACGTTGATCATCCGGCGGCAGCGACGCCGTCGTACTTGCCCGCGACGCCACCGTCATTGTCGACGCTATTGCCAACAGGGTCGGAACGCGTCGAGCCGCATTCCATGAACGTTCTGACTTATTCAACCATGCGTTCGTAGTAGCGCGTCCGCGTATGTTTCTACAAGACGGACCATTCACATTCTGTTCGAGCACACTTGTTAGGGATGCCTACCGGCGGTTGAAGGGCCACGTTTTTCAATTTCTTGTCATTACGATCGTCGATCGGATCGTCATTATGCGCCATAGGTACGTCGCTGATTGGTCAAAAACAGCTCGTTTGCTACGAAAAGAATGGCAATGATAGGACCTTTCGGCCACCGCTTCGTTGCCCGTTTTCGATTTCTCGTTGCCATTTTGTTCCTCGTTGTCGTTTTCTTCCTCGTTGCGTCATCCTCGTCGTCGTCATCGCGTCGTCGTTGAAGTAGAAAACACGCGCCGTTTCTTGCGTTCAATTGCTCCTGTTTTCTGCTCAAAGTCGGTTCCCTCCCGACTCGCTTGCCAACATTCGTCGCGATTATCTCGTCGCGATTCACCGCATATGTTGTCCTTGCTCAATAAAGGTAACGTCATCTTCCTCTCGTTGGTTACGCTGAAGAATATAATCGATACGATGTGTGGTCCACATGTCTCCGAAGCGTGCGGCGTTTGTAACGGTTTGCTGCTGTTGCGTATTGTTGCGGTGACATGTTCGAGAGTATAAGTAGGTGAGGGTGCCAGGAGAGTGCGCCATGAGTACGCGTTGAATGCGTCGCGATTACCAATAAGAGACGGTACTGAGCGTGTAATCGGTACCGAGTCGAGTCTGTTATATACCCTCTACGCACCACACTGACTCACGTATATATGAGCTTCCTAAGGTGTGCAGCGCGTGAATATCTAATAAACGCGTCACTGCTTTTACACTTATTGCACACGCACGTCTGGAAAATAAGGGAGGACACGAGATAGATCGGAAAGGTAGAGGGAATGGTGCTAAGAACCGAAATAAATCTGCGCCATCACGGCTTCCACAACAAAAAATATCGACGCAAGACTGGAAAAAAACACGCCATAATCTTTTCATCCTTGTTGCGATTGATATGTTATCGTATCGGCATTTGTTGGCTCGGACGAAACAACAAATAGCAGTTGGTAACGGTAGTCTGGACAAATAGCAGCGCAAAAAAAGCGGTAATTCGAGCAGATCGAGCCGTAGCGGCAGAAAACGATATTAGTAACGATGGCAGGTGCGACGACGCGTGAGTACTGCCAAACCGTTCGGCTTTCCTCCTCCTCCGTCGTCGTACGTCGTCGTTTGTTTAGCCGGCTAAGCCGGGACCCTCTTGAGATCCACCAATCGTCGCATACATGCGTGTTAAACCAAATTCATTTTTCAGGTCATTCCGGAAAGAACGACGGTGAACAATACTGCGACTGGCGATGACGGGAATGCATTCCAGCGGACAATAAAAATGAGCAATTGCTCAATGCAAGCTGTTGTTGCCTAGCTGGTAGTAAGGTACGCCGCGACGCATCAGAGCGGTGAACATTCTACATTGCGTAGAGATGACGGAGCGCACACGCGAACCGAACAATTTTGCGCGCGTCACGGCAAACTGGATCTAGGCCATGTGATTCGAATGGCGCGACATGATTTTAGCGTACGACGTAGTGCAACTAGTGAGCCAGAATTGATGGAGATAGGTGAATCGCAGCAATGCTAGCGACAACCGGTAACGATGCGATTGAAAATTTTCAACAGCAGTTTTCACTGCCCAAAGGTTAACGTGCATGCGACCGGTTGCCATGGACGAACGCTGAGGACTGTGCAAAAAACGATGGTCGAGGCCGTAACTGCTGCTGTGTTTAGTCCATATGCAGTACTGCAGGGGCCTCGATGTCATATAATGGGTTTCTGTGGTTTCCACCTGCGCGCCTTGTTCAATCTGAATATACATAACAGACGGCCTATATCAGTGTTAGATCAGAATGGCGAAGCTGTGCTATTGGCATCGTTCCCAGTGTTTTCGTTGCGATCCACAAACCGATCGACGATCGGATTTCCCGCGGTGTTTCCGATTGTTCGAACCTGTTTGATCAGTAAGCCCACAGCGAACGATATTTCACCTGAGGTAACTTCATCGCTACTTACTGTCCGTCAAAGCGAGCCGACTTGGGCAACGAGTCTACTCGTGCACGTAAACTTCTCACTGGGATCACGTTGCACGGTAAACTTTGCGAGCTCGATTACCACCGACTGCGCGAGGACCAACAGTTGACAGTCAGCTCATCATGCATGGAACCTGTGGAACGAGTACTATAGCTGGCTTCTCGTGAAATATCCGGCACCGAATTGGGGCCTGGCGTACATCGAACGCCGGACACATGTCAATATACACGGAGCATTGCGTGCCACAACTATTATGCAAATGATAGATACGCCTCTTTCTCAACTTGTCCACACCGCGAATCAACGATAGTCGCTATCTACAGCCTTCCGGTCCAATTACGGCATCATGGTGCCGCGGCCATTTGGCCGTCCAAGATAAAATTATTGTGTTCAAACGCCACGCGACCACCACGAAAGTGGTATACACGCTGCGAGTAATTCTGGCCACTCTGCTTATCTCCTTACGATGGTGTGAGACCCCCGACTCTTGCCACTTTGACAGCGCGGCAATTGCCACGAAAGCTTTTGTGTGAACGTCAAGGTAGACACGAGAGCAAGGGCCTGAGTCGCGCATTAATGGTCGTCGGATAACGAATGAGAGCGACGACACGACACCGATTACCGTATCAGCTGTGCACACGTCATCGAGCTAGAGTTAGCAGCCAGCGGGCAGTCGTTCAAAGCCGGTACGACGATGAACGGCTGTCGGGCGATGAATTGCTTTCGCGTTCTCCAAGACGCGTAAAGTACAAAGCGGCCCACCTTTGAGCTCTCAATGAAATGCAACAGATGATGCGAAGCGGTGGACCGTTGTGCACCTCAGCGTTAGCCGTCTGGTCATCGTTGCTCCACGATTCTATATGACCGTTCGTGGATCGACGCGACACTTTGAAAATATCTGCAAACAAACGGCTCGTCTTGAACAATTGCATCGCGCCACTCGTATTCTGCAATTCTACGACACATTCAACGTCAATTGTCAGACGTGGGGTACTATGGATAAAAAGGTCGAACAAATAAAGAGCTCTTTTGATAAAAAGTCTGTGTTATTTTGTAAACAACCTCAAACCCTTTTACAAGTGGTGTTTACGAGGGCAGTCTGAACAAGTTCTCGGCTCCTAAACAATGAAAGAAATTTTTTGCCGTGAAATATGTTTCATTTTCAATATAATCTCCTGAAACTTCCAATACATTTATTCCAACATTTTTTTTTCACATAATTCAATACTTATTCATTAAAAGTGCGAAGTGTGATTTCGAAGGTTCTTTCTCCGTCGATGTATAGTGTGGATTCAAGTTTCATCAACAGTACGTAAACGACACTTGAAATTCATTTTATTTGCTTTTGAAACGACGACAAAACACGCTTGAGGAGATAGGACATTCGAATGCAGTTTTTGGTCGAATGTTAGCAAATTGCGGCACCCGTCTTCCACAAAACATTTTTACAGCTGGGCTTACTATTCGAATGAATTTGACAGATGAATAAAATTTTACAATGAGTTTATATCAAGGATGCCACTTCCCAATACAATTATAGGTTTGGACAGGTTTCTAATGCCATTTAGTGTGTCAGGTTGAGCAACTTCTTCAGACTGCCTACGCAACGATGCCCAGTGATAGTTAACACGATAGCGTTTGATCTATATAACGAATGTTTCGATAATGCCCTCTGTACGATGTCAGTGCAGCGTTAACGCTAGCATATAGTTATTGTTGCTTTCTTGCCATTCTTATTGTCTTGGTCGCCGTGGCAAGATTCAGCTTCCACCGTGCATGAAATGTATCAAAAAATCGTCAATACCGCGATCACAGAAAGTCACAACAACAACATCGCACAGGCAATTCCGTTAAAGTTCGTGTCGGTTAATAGCTCGAGCTGTGAGTGGGGTGACATTGTGGTCTGTAATTGTGGAATTTTTCCCCACCATTCTGATTTTCGGCCAATGAAACAAGCAAATCTTCCCTCCCTACTGATATATGTTGTACACTTATTTCGGTAACGGTACGAGCCGTTCCAGGCGCGCGCGCCGGTACTATTGTACGACCGTAGTACAGAGCAGTCAGAGATACAATAGACAGGGACTACTTGCTCTTGTACTCCGGTTATTTTCCGTAACATATATAGAACGGTGGTTTTCTTGCGCGAATTGTCGCGCTGTCGATCGACTCGAACTCGATCGAACGAAAGCCCCGGGAAGGCGATTGGGCCAGCATGCGAGAAAGTGTATGGCCGAGACTTGCCTATAATACGGCCTAATTCTGAAGCAGCTTCACCAGCTTTTTGATGTGTTTGCACACGAGTTGTTGCTGTTCAGCGACATCATGTTGCAGTTGGCTCGCTATTATGTGGTAACAGAACGGACCATCAAAGTATTCGAACGTCATGCAGATATGGTTGAACTGCGAAAGCGAATCATTGAGTAACGCTCTCGCGAAGATATAGCCCAATCTCGTTTTCGCCTCATTTTCGAGCATTGATGCCGAAAAAACATGCGCGCTACGATGTAAATGACAAGCACGATAATGACGCAAACGAATAGCAATCTAAACAAACTTGTAAGAAACCAAATATCCATCTGTTTCGTCGCGCAGGAATTGGCCCCACTTCTGGCGTTATGGCCGATACGAATGCCGCTAACCAAAAACTGGCTGTATAGCGATATTTGGTAATTTGGTAGCAGCATGGTACAAAAGAGCTGGCAGCAGCTATACCGAGTCGTGCGGTTGGTGGAAACCTATGAAAGCTGGTTGTGCGCCGGGTGTTACGTGGTCGTTCATCGTTCTCCTTCCGTTTTCGTTGTTATTGTTGCCAAAAATCGCATTCCGCTACATCCTTGGAAACTTTCGAGCACTCGTCGAACTGCGCGAGTCACTTCGATGAGTTGTTCTCGGCGTTTCGATGGTGGGATCTTTATGGCACAATTTGTTCACTGTAGTCGCGCGTCGGTCAATTGGGTATGTAAGAACTATTATATTCCAATTAAGGCTCTTATCAAGTTCGACAGTAATCATCGGCCGTAGACGAGAAGCCACAATACGTGCTACGACCAAGCGATGAATCTACCATTCGCGACAATAGTTAGTGTAGATGACTTGAATAAGTGCGGTCGCCGTTTGTAAATTCGCGCATATTTCAACATCTCCACCAACTTGCGCCCCGGGAACCTTTCCGTCGCGTTGCCTCGAAGCGTCGCATCAAACAGCATTCGGAAGTACAAGGCAGAAATCTCCCGGTAATTGACGCGTTCGAGTATATATTCACCGCTTCTCGGCGACATGCTCTATTGTCACGACAAGAGGTACCGAAAGTTACTTCGTGATTTGTAACAAAGTTTTCTACCTTTCCAAGAATGCGCAAATTTGTCCGAGACATGAGCGCACGGACAGAGAATAGTTTGCAAGAGAAATTTAAGAAAAGGTAGATTTGTAAAAAATAGGGGGAGAAGAAAAGTGATGTACCCCAAGAGGGAACAATAAAGTTATTTTTATTATGTTATTAATTAATGTTGACGGCGCGGCCTGTTCTTCCCGGCGCGCGCGTCGTCCTCGCTCTCTCAAAACGATGACCGCTCGCGGAGCGCTCGCCCGGCTGGCTGCGTTGGGCGAGCTCCAGACGCGCGTCCTCCTCGCGTCGTTCGTGTTTGTTCGTTCGGTTGAATCGGCGCGGCCCCGTCGTCAGGTGAACGCTCGCGTCGGCGTGCGACGTGCGATACTGGTTGAGAGAGAAGGTTTTAGGTTTTGAGATTGAGTTCGTTATTTGTCCGGATCAATGACCGCTGGACTGGCTTACAGTTTATTAGCTTTTACAGATTATTCAGGATTTTTTTATTAAAATTTTCCACAGGTAACGCAAGGCGTATGACATCAAGTAATGTTTGTTCAAGGCGATGTTATTCTAAGTTACTGTTCTCGTAATCTATGCGGACACGCCTCCGTTGGAGTTCTCGCCTTAACGTACAGACGGACGGCACTTATCGTCCGCTCAAGGCGGAAAACGCCTCCGAGTCGAACTGATCCCTCGTTGATGACGAGACGTCGTCGAAACGAAGCAGATCTGACCGAACACAACTTATGCTAAAAGCACACTATCGGAACGCCGGTGCCGGAACACAGATATCCTAGGGAATCCCTCGCGGATGGCGACGAAGACGTCGGCGAAGCCCAAGAGAATCTTGACGAACACATTATGCTAAGCACACTGATTGGACCAGTGCTGCGAAAACGAGACCGCGCACACCACAGCGATGCGAGGGAAGCGCCCCTTCCACGCACCACAACGCTGCTTGCTCCGCCTACGATGTGAAAGCCTCGTCGCCTCACGCCAGCCCCTCCGAGCGAGAAGAGAGAAAGAGAATGAGATAGAGAAAGCAGAAGAATAAGAAAAGAAAGAGAAATGATCTCGCTCCTTCTCGTCCTTCTCGCCCCGACTCACACTGCGTTAACGCGGCGCTCCGAGCGATTTTCGTGCTTTTCGGCGTGGATCTGTCGTGAGCGCGATTATGATATATCGTCGTGCCGTGAAAAAGATCCGCTATGTAACATTTTCTTATCAAATCAAGATGTTTAACACAAATATACTATATTGTATAGTTAATTTCACAATTTTATTCTACAATATATGACACAAGTATGTTACAATCAGAAAACATTGCACATTAGCTTTTCTTACAGGCAGCGACGATTTTTGGACAAAATATGAAATAGATATAAGGCGAAATTTAATATAAACGTGCCGTAGTCGCTCGGAGCGAAAGCAACATATTGGCAATTTCCTAACGAACGTTCTACAATTAAGAAAACTTTTAAAGGCTTGTTTTTTCGTTTTATCCGTTATGTTCATGGAATGAATTCGGAACTATATTATCTCTTGAAGCAGCTGGAGCACACTATGAAGCAAATAGTGCTAAGAGAAGTTTATGCAACGTGTAAATGTTAATCAAATGGCCGTGACGGCCCCGTTAAATTCGTTCTTGATGCGGATCCAAGTCCGGGACATGACAAATTCATCTATACGACTATGTTGACCTAACTCATAATAAAAAACCACCGTTGAAAAACTGAAGGCTAATACAGTTTACAGTTGTAATGTACAAAAGAGAATAGCCACTTCTTTGCCAGCAACGTGGATGGAATCAAGCCTTAAAAAAGACAGAACTTTTTGCATGTTTTATTAATGATCACGTTTAATGAAGTCTAAAAATTATAGAGATATTTATGGTCTTTATTGTTATAACAAGCTAAAATCAGTAAAGAAAACTGTTTTCATACAATGCGATATATGCATTATGGCAAAAGATAGTGACATGAAAGCGTGTCAATAAATTTTAAAAATGCCAAAGGTGCAAGTCCACATTTACTGCTCGATGAAACCGCGGGAAAGTATGGCTTCTTCCATCAGGAGGAAATGTAAAACAATTATCTCAATTAACGACTCTTTTAATAGAGAACAATTAGATAATATTCTACATTTCCTAAGGAATTAGGAAGAAGTGAGGGAAAAGATGCGAAAGCAATAATTAAAGCATGCAAGCGCTCAGCAAACGAGTAACACAACTAACATTTAAAAATAACTACAGAAGCAATGATCTATAAAGATACTCTATAATCAAAAGAAAACAAAACAATTACTGTCGATTTACAGTTGTCCAGAAAGCATGCATGTGCAACTTGTTCTTATGAAAGTGCTGTAGTACGTAGTTTGAAAAGCAAGATGTAACCAGTACTATCTCTTTTTCCCTGCGAGAAGATTGCTTGTACGTATTGCAATGTTGTTAATGAGTAAATAATAAAATCCAAAAACTCTTGCGTAGAATCGGAAGCGCCAATGCTCACAGACCAAACTTTGGTCAATACATCTGAGATATTTAACAGGTTTGTCCAGGACACGTTGTCTTGCTTCGCACAGATTCCTCTAGTTCAGTTCCGAATGCCAAGTTACACGCGAATACGGCGCGACGTATCTCGACGCGAATGTTACCTGCACCTGATATAAATTACTCAGACATTGATGTGTGCGATTTCTCAGTTACAACTGTTAAGTCCACAAATTTACAATCCCGGCCTGGTGCAAACGTACATCTTCGTTAATTGATTCTGAAAGCCGCGCCTTCCCTGCTAGCAGGACTGACTCAGAAGACGTCAGAGACGTCAGAAACGTCAAAGACGATCAGGACGTAGAGTCAGAGACGTTAGAGACGTCAGAGGACGTTAGAGACGTCATAAGACATCATTAGTACGTCATTTGACGTCAGTCTGCTACCTGGGTCTATAATGGGTGATACATGACAAAATTCGTAAAATTGCATATATAATCATATGTGGTTTGGATTAGGAATGGAAAGCGTATATATTAACACGTGTTACATGCAAAACATTGCAACATATTTGTTTCATATTTCTATATATTTTAGTTTATATATAAACTATGTGTTAACATAATAATGTGATCACATGCAACAACCTCAACGTTGTTGCTCATTTTGTGATAATATAAGGTCGTACAATCCACATTCATGAACATTGCTACAACTGAAACAAATATATATATATGTATTATTAAATTTAAATAATAACGAAATCACATAGCTTATTAAAATAAAAGTGTGACATACAAGTAGGCAGAGCCAAACAGTTTTTCTTGAGAGGAACTGCCTCACTTCTTCAAAATACAACAGAGAGCGTAGATCCTCAGCGCATTATGTCGTGTTTAAAATTCAATGGAAGCAATGTACTTTGACTTTCTCAAAGTAAAATTGAACTTCATGCAGGTTCCACTCACCATTTCTTGTTTATCACCTTTTACGATAGAATTATACGCAATTGGGTATTAAAATTGTGAAGCTGGCCAGCATATGTTAATATGATATAATTGTCGTGAAAAATATACTTACAAGTACTTTGGCAAGGCCTTTGTATGGACCCCCCCGTGGGCGCCACTTGTCGTGGTGGGGGGCTTGCGTGCCCTGATGATGATTTACAGTGCTGTGCCGGCGGGGCTTGCGGCCCCTGGCAGTTCTACCATGCCGGTAGAAGTCTGTACAGAAAGCCAACTAGAGCTGTCCATAATATTCCTGATGCAGCCGTGCCTCCAGGTTTGACCAGGTCTGAGGTCTCATTCGTCGGGGCCTAAAGGACCCACAGCGTGGGCCAGAGCGGACCGTACCTTGGCAGGCAACCGGTCTAGGGAAGGAAAACCCCGAAATCACACCCGTGTTGCAGGGCACGTTAAAACCCCGCATTTATGTAGTATGTTTTCAAGGAGCATAAAGCTTCCGTTTCGGAGGCCGGGGACCGCGGGGTGGGGTTGTATGTCCCGGCACCCCCCGTCGTCATCAAGCGAAACGGCTGGCCGGCGGCGCTCCAGGGCGGGCCGCGCCGTTTGTAAATTCCTCCCTTTTCTTTTTTTTTTTTTTTTCCTTTG